>NC_090940.1:463423095-463723730 GCF_040938575.1 Ambystoma mexicanum | reverse complement strand
CTTGTTATGGTCTCGTAAAAGCGTTGGGATCTGTTTTCAACTTGTTTTCTGCTTTTCTCTCCCTTTTTAAAACGAACTATTAGAGTGCCATCTACATTAAGCGCTCACCGCTGTCTGAAAATAAGTGGGGCTTTACTTAAGACTTGTCTAATATTCTTTTAAGGGAGTGTATATCTTTTAGTGACCGTGTTTTTGAATTGCTTACTATTAGTGCCTGTGTGTTTTTCTAGATGTGGTTTTAAATAAATAATTATATCTCTTTTACACCAAGCTCTGGTCAGTGTTTACTTGTTCTATTGTGTGCTCTTGACCTATTGTGAATACTCTTTATACTGTCTAACTCTTCTTGAGGGAAGTCTGACTGCTCAGCCACAGCTACCAAGTGAATCTGTGTGGTACAGACTGCTACCAAGTGGGTTTACTGCCAAACACCTGTAGTCCTAAATCTTTTGCAGTGGTACCAGAGGGACTGTACAGGTTTCTGCCTAACAAAGCCCTCCTTTGGCGTCTGGGTGTCTGGGTGGGCTGAATGTGAGGGAGGGGTTTCGTAAACCCCTTGCACAAGGTCTCCTTGGAGACCCAAGTGGCACTTTGTGTCCATTGGCTGGAGGGGTTGTCAGGGCTGGACAACCCCCCTGCTGTGTGATTGACAGCCAGGCTGTGTGAATGGGGGATTTTCGCATAAAAGGCAGGACTCTTGGGTTGGAAGTCAGAGTCACCACTGGAACTATAAAGAACCAAAGAAGAAGCGGAGAAGAAGACGGCTGCTGCAACTCCAGAGTCCCGGTGAAGCCCTGCTGCAGTCCTGAGCTATCTACCCTTCAACGACAGAGAAGATCCAGTCCGGAGTCTTCTTCCCTTGAGCCTGGTGGGATCAACCAGCTCACCTTTCTACAGCACAGAATCCTCTTCTGGGTCGAAATCACTGCACAGTGCTGTAGTGGTCCGGATAGCCTTCAGAAGAGCCCTCTCCTGTTTTTAAGGAGCACACTTTTTATTCACCGTTGCTTTTGCTGCTTGCTTCATCCCTGGGTAGTGCAGATCGCTCCAGACGTCCTCCTTCTTGTCCCCACAACTGAAGCTTCAGGAACTGTGAGTCTGCAGTAACTACCAGGAACAACTGCCATGCACCAGCTTTTCTTCATACGAATAAGGTACTGTGTCCATTTGGTTGTTCTCTCCATCCGACCGGGAGGAATCGGGGTGAATCCATTTCCTCTACGAAGGCTTGTCCTTTCTTTCTTCCCTCTTATAACTTTTGCCTCCTTTTGACAATATCCAAGTACTCCTGGCATCTTGAATCTTGAACTGTTCTGATTGTGTGATCCTCGACAACAGAGCACTGCTCCACTTGACACTGGCGCAGGCCTATTGACTTTTATCTGCTTCTTAGAAAGTGTTCTCTGATTCCCTTGCCTTGACAGAAGTATTGCCTATGATTTTTATCCCCTTTGCCTTGGTTTTTATTCAAAGTGCTAAGTGTGTTTGACTACGGTTGCATTTCTTCCCGCGGGTACGCTTTTCTTTCGTAGGTCCGAACTGTCATTACTGTCAAAAAGTGAGTGTTTCTTAACCCCCGGTAACGTCTTTTGTTCCACAACACCGGTCTGTCAAATCCTAAGGTACTTACCTTGAATTGTCCTAAACCAAGGGAATTGGTTGTGTGTAGTATATTTAAGAGTGTGGTTTTGTTTAATAGAAGTGAAGTGTTTTGTGAACAGATGGTTTAAAAATAAATGTACTTATATTTTTTAACCAGAAAACTTGAGTCAGTGTTTGTTTGAGTCACAGTAATTGTAGTCCTTTGTGTAATTCCTATTACTGCTCATTTGCTCTTGAGATAAGTCTGGCTGCTCCGCTACTGCTACTGCTAAAACTGTGTAGTGCAGGCTTGTACCAAAGGTGAAATTGTACTGCCACTAGTAGACTTAATCACCTGTAGTGTTCCCTAAGGGTACTGCAGAGGATTTTGCCTAACAGCCCCTATTCCCATTACTCCCTCCAGGTCCGTAATTTTGATAAAGGTTCCTGCTTTCCAGATTGGCCCCTAACCTCTCCAAACCAGCCTCCTACCACGTTTGTAATCTCTCTGGGTTTGGTATAGCCCCTGGACCCCAGGTGCCCAGATTTGGCTCAGGGGAGATGGCCATGTGGTAAACCGTTGCATATCTGCCCTTTCCCTCCAAATTTCCCATATAGTTCCCAGGATCGGGTGTTGTCGGATTCTGCGCAGCTGCGTACTACTCGGTGCCCACAGATACTTCACCACGGTGGCAGGGGCTAAATTGGTATTGTCCAATACGACCCACTGGAGTTCCCTCTGCATCCTATTATGGGGTATAAGTACTCTCAACTGTATTGCTCCGTAATACGTTTTCAAATTCGGGAGTCCAACCCCCCCATTCTCTTTGGGCAGTGCGAGAATATCGTGAGCCACTCTTGCTTTCTTACCCTGCCACAGGAACTTAAGCATAGTGAAATAACGTGGTACGAGAAACCAACACCCAGACCAAAAGGTAAGTTACTTGTAGGTTTAATGGTAGATATATGCCAGGATGACACCGGCACGTCCCTCCATGCCAGCTTACACTCTCCAACTGTAACTATTGGAACCCCTGTTCAGAATATAACACCATAGCACTCCACACTCACTGACATCAAAGCATTCCAGGATCAGTGATGTCACCAGCACTCAGAGATACACTACAACACTTCTCCCTCCTTACATTTCTGAAACAAGAAGGATCTCACAACTCTAATACTTCCACCCAGAGAAATCCCCCACATGTACATGTGGCCAGCACATAACTGCACCAACACCAGACCCCAAATGGGCACCACTAATATACCTAGAAGACACTGTCCACCTGGAGCTCGCTCACAACCCCAAAACCAAAAACAGCAAACTACTAAAAGACTGGATGCCAACCAACCTAAAACAGCACAACCATAAACCAACGTGGCACCCCAATAATCTGCACAAGAACCTGCACTCTACTCATGCCGAAGAAGAATACATTCAAACCCCACTCCGTCCCCACAAAACCACAACAGATGAGGAATCCACCAAAGTTGAATAAGGGCTACACCTCCCCTAAAACTTGAACTGGAAAGACTTGAGGAACAAAAATAAAAAACCACGCACTCCACCTGTTTCAAGCTGCCCCTTGAAACCTAGGACCTGCCACGCCCCACGTTCCCCAAAAGTACATTACACTAACACTCTAAACCTTCCGTGCACCACCAACCTTCCACCCTAGTCTGCACCCTAGGGCACCAGTGCTGCCACCCACAGCTAGTGCCACACTATCCCAGCTCAACAGAGAGCAACAACAAGCACTTCACCACTAAACATAAGTCCACAACAGCTCTCACAGTGAGCACTCTCACACACACAAACTCCATCAGAAACCACAGTCAACCTCAATAGCGCCACACAGACGCCTTAAACCACAACACCACGAGACCCCAGGTCCCTGCCAACTGCCTACAGCAGTACACCCACTGCACACCCAGGACCCCTAGTCCAAGCCAACTGCACCACCGCAGTACATCAGCACATATGCAGGACCCCTAGTCCCTGGCAGAACTACAGCACCATAACACTGCAGTACACCTCTACTACACTACAGGACCCCAAGTCCTTGCCAGCCTGCCATGCAGCAACAACAAGCACCTTCACTCACCACATGGAACCACGAGTCCACGCAAACCGCACCAACACAGTACATCGCCACACACACACACACACACGGGACCCCTAGTCCCAGCCAAACTGCACCACCACAGTACAACACTGCACACAACATATGGGACCTCCAGCGTGTTAGGGAGAATTCTCTGTAAAGGCTAATTTCCCAAACCTAGTGAGTCCAACATATGGGACCTCCAGCGCAGGCCATGCTACCATATTAAGATGTGGAAACCCCTGGACATTTATTGTAAACACCACACCAGAACCATGTTAGGTATCATACACAACGCCACACCATGCACAACCCATGCCACGCACGAGACAGATGACACAGAAGAGCATAGCACGAAACTTTGGTATCAATATGCAAATACTCCAAACTTGGAAATGATGATAATTGCAATGTCACTGAAAAACGAAAAATAATCCAGTTCTCCATGTCGGAAAATGGTTTTCAGTGATGACTATGAAACCCCAATAGCTGGGCAACAATCAAAAGATGGACCTAACAACCCACGAGTCCAAACCCACCTGCGAGTCCAAGTAACCCGACCGTTAGGGCCACAGCTGCAAAAGAAAATCATGTTAGAACAAATAGTACATATTTTAAACAACAATAGTGCAATCATGAACATAGACGCACAACTCACAAGTCCGACCACCCACAGATCCAGGAGGTAACAATTTCCAGGTAACAATATTGCCCCTCCTGACAGAAAATCATGTTACAGCATAAGAACAACTTTAATTCCAATTTCACATAGGGCCACATCACCACATATACATTCACACAGGCCCCTATACACAAACTATAGTCCCAACCCTAGCAGGCCAGAACACCAAGACAAGACATCACACACACAGGCATTACACAAACAACACACTAATACGCCGCAAGAATGTAAACAGTCCTCCTCCCGTGGCGCCGCTGACAGCAAACGAACTTCAACACTGCCACGGTTCCAAACCTCTTTCCGCTGCACCAAAGGACGCCCAGGCACACAAGTAAATCCACCAATCCAATAGACCGTGCCATCCTTAATGCGCTCTTTGTTGTGCACCCCTGACAAAAATCCACATTTATACTCAATGACATTCCGGGACAACATCTGTCCGTAACTCCGATGGGGCGCATTAACACAGTTCTCAGTAAAACAACAGATATTTCCTGAAAACATGCCGGTCACAGAGAGTGTTCTAACCGTCTTCTGCATTCCAGCTGCTAACGCATGACATCAACATTTAGCCGTGGGAGCCGCAGAGGTTGCTTCACCATTTCCCTTTCGACACACAATGCCCCAGAATCCACAACACCAAGAAACCTCCTCTCAGGCGCTCTCTGCCCCTGCTGCCACCCGACAACGGCACCACCGCGGCAACTCGGACACCAACGCTCCATGATGCACCCAGACCTCACGGCACAACTCCTTGTTACCCGGATCACCATCGGGCACCTTCGGGCTCGCTCAGGCTCACAGTGCTGAAACACGCACCTCTTCACTGCCGGAGCACCTCAGCAAAGACACGCTCCCACTCCGCACACCAAACAGCTTCCCCTTGCTTGGGAGCATGCTGAATTCCCGCCTTGAGCACCACAGGGATTTCAAAAAAGCACCTTCTCTGTGGTGCCCTCCTCCACTACACACATAATTATGTGCAGTTCAGCTCCGCTCCTTAGCACATAGGACTCTTGAACTCAGCACCACGCGGCCTGCTGAGACACTGTCTCTAGCTCAGGAAACCAAGAGCAAACACAACTGGCTTCACCCATGGGATGTGGGTACATGAAGGGTGATGTTCCTGGACTCAACTGCTGCCCCCTTCTCGACAAGATCCCATCCTCGTCACCAGTGAAATAACGTGGTACCAGAAACCAACACCCGGACCAGCAGGTAAGTTACTTGTAAGTTTATTGGTAGATATATGCCAGGATGACACTGGCACGTCCCTCCATGCCAATTTACACTCTCCAACTGTAACTGTTGGAACCCCTGTTCAGAACATAACACCATAGCACTCCACACTCACTGACATTACAGCATTCCAGGATCAGTGATGTCAACAGCACTCAGAGATACACTACAACACATAGCCCCCTTTGTTTCCCTAAAGAATGACTCTGGGACACGGATCGGGAGCATCTAAAATACATACAAAAAACGCGGGAGGCAGACCATCTTCAGTGCGTTTAAGCGCCCCAGCTGTTGCAAGGGAAAAAGGACAGAGCCCCTTTAAGAGGGGAGCTCGAGACTATGGGAGGGAGCGGGAAGCGGGAGGAAAGGGAGGGGCAAGGGAAGGGAGAAGGCAGTCATGTTACGGAGGAATAAAGGGAAGGTTGGAGAGCAGAATGGCTCCCGTGTTTTCTGTCTGTAGCGCACGTGTATGGCCAGCTCAGCAGTATAACAACTGGCGACGAAGGGAAACGATCCCCTGCTGTGCCATGACGGAGGGGAGCGCAGCAGCATCAGTGGATGGGGCCTGTGTGCCCAGCAGCATCAGTGGATAGGGCCTGTGTGCCCAGCAGCATCCGAAGGCCCGTGTGCCCGCGGTGAAGGGGAGGCCGAATGCCCAGCGGCAGAAGAGGAGGAGGGCCCGTGCGCCTAGCGTGGAGGACGTGTGCCCCCATGAAACAGAAGAGGCCCATGCGCCTGCGACAAAGAAAGGGCCAGTGTGCCCTGCAGTAATGATGGGCCTGTGTGCCCTGCAGTGAGCCCGTGTGCTCGGAACAACGGTGGGCCAGAGCGCCCGGCAATAAGAGGTGGGCCCGTGAGCCCTGCAGCGGGCCGAGCGCCCAGAGCAATTGGGCCCGTGTGCTCTCGTGGTGGGCCCGTGTGCCCGGCAATAAGAGGTGGGCCCGTGAGCCCTGCAGCGGGCCGAGCGCCCAGAGCAATTGGGCCCGTGTGCTCTCGTGGTGGGCCCGTGTGCCCGGAAATAGGAGGTGGGCCTGTGAGCCCTGCAGCGGGCCGAGCGCCCAGAGCAATTGGGCCCGTGCGCTCTCGTGGTGGGCTCGTGTGCCCGGAAATAGGAGGTGGGCCTGTGAGCCCTGCAGCGGGCCGAGCGCCCAGAGTAAATGGGCCGGGGTGCCTTGTGGTGGGCCCATGTGCCCAACAACTCAGGTGGGCCTGCGTATGCCCTGGATTTAAGCAGAGGCCTGAGCGCCCCTGCCGGAAGGTCCATGCAACCCGCGCATCAGGAGAGGCCCGTGTGCCCTGCACCAGCGACCCGAAGTGAACCGCCTGCGTGCGGCACGCGCATCCGAGAAGGAAGCCCCAACAGCTGCGGAGCGTTGGAGGAAGGGAAGGGAAGAGAAGACCGCGTCTGCAACGTCTGTAACCGCACGGCAGACCCGGCAGTCCAGCTGATACACCACGCCTGCTCGCACAGGACAAGAGGAGTCACCCGACCGCCGCTGCGGTTGCAACATCTCAAGTAAGGAGCAGGGATGGGGGCTGAAAGAGAAAGGAACCCCGTGTCCCTCCCCAACGTGACAATCTATATTAAAGAAACAAGACCGAACGAGATTAACCCCGTGTCTCCCATTTGTGGCACCAAAAAAAAAGAAAAAAAAAAAAAAAAAACATTATTTCCGTAATAATAAAGAGATGTGGGGAATTCACATCCCGTGTTTCCCAGTGTGACAATAGTGCAAGCAAATAAAAACAAGCATGAAAGTGCATCTTGCATCTCCTGTTACGTCACATTGCCTCAGAAATAGACAATAGGAGGAAAGATAGAGTGGGCCCAACCACGACCCATGAGCGCCCGTACCAGACCCAAACAACAGCAAGGACACATGCTGTGCATGAATTAAGTGACACCATAGTGCTTACACCCACTTACCAAAGGCACACCCCGATGCCGGGAACAAACGTCATCGCCTCGACACCAGCGACAGTGACCCGAGAATTGCCCAGAACCACGCCCTAGCAGCAACAGGCAACAAAAGTAACCAACCAGAGCCAGCGCACAAAGTGGCACCCGCGGCCAGCGCCACCACCAATCCTCAAGATATAAGAGGCCCGCCGCTTATGTCTGCACCACCAACAGAAAGGACTGATACAGAGAGAGGGGTCCACCCTGGGACCAAAACAACCTAACAAGTGAAAACAGAGAGCACTAACTGGGACACCGACACCACGCCAGAAACCCAGAGCCACCCACCCAGTGGACCTATGTTATTGGAACACCAATGCAGCTCTATAACAGACTGGGCACACATTAGTGGCCTCCACCACGCAAGCCACCGGTGCCGAAATGTGACAGGCCCACAGAAGGACAGCACCAACACAATTTGTGCATCACCACGAGGATAACGACAAGGTGGAGAGCCATCACGCCAACTCACACCCCTGCAGACTGCAGAGAACCAAGAGAACCCATCTGGATACTACCAGCAGCCCACGAGAGTAAAGCTGCGCCTAAACTGCCGCTGCCTAACACGAGAATACGAGTAACCACGCCACAGGACAACCAACTGCCCTTGACCACCCTGAAAGCCAAGAGCGACAACCAAGGTCCTACTTCCACGTGGAGCACCACGACGCGCCCACACCATGACTGACCACACACAAGCAGACGCCGACGCAGGCACGCAAGCCCTGGCAACCTTGGGCCCCACATCATATGCCGCCGCCATGAGAAGACCCGACCCATTCGCCTTGAATCCGCACCACGACCAAGGAACAAGATGGGAAGAGTGGATCGAAGAGTTTGAAGACTTTCTAGGTGCGATTGGGAACGTAGACCCGCCAAACAAACTCAGCATATTTAGGAATTTAGTAGGAAAAGAGATAAAGGACATCATCAAGACAATCCCTGCCACAGACAAAACCACGTACCAACGTCTCCTCGATGCAATAAACGACAGACTCATAGTAGAATCCAATAAAGACTATGAGCGCCTTGCATTCAACCAACACAGGCAACGTTCACACGAAACAATTGGAGAGTTCGTCATACGTCTCCAGCAGAGGATAGGAGACTGCGACTTCGCCAACTTCAATGATGAAGAAGCTATAAGACTAAGGATCATAGAAGGGTGCACCTCGTCAACATTCAGGAAACACCTTCTCATCAAGCCCCTACCCCTAGCGAAAATACTGAATATGGCAAAAACATACGAGAGAACTGACGCACAGGCAGCCGCCATTGAGAGGAAAATTGAACGCGACGCCATCGCGGCCCTCACGGAAAAGCAATCGCAACACTCCGAGCCCACTCGACCCTGGAGAAGGAAGAAACAGAGAAGACACTGGCAAGAAAGCCTGAGCAGAGAGCAATGCCACGGGCGAGGGTGGAATAACACCCACAGACAACCATACCTAGCTCTTAGACGAACATGCTGGCGCTGTGGCCAGGAAGGTCACCTTCAGAGAATGTGCAGAACAGGACCACTCACAAGCTCGGCATGCCAACCCACACCCCAGGAAAGACACCCGAGTGCACCGAGAGCACGGCTAGACATCAGGAAAGACATCAAGGACATGGACACCAGCCCACCCAGAGGTCTCAGGCAGGCACACCCCCTCTACCCTGAGCTTGCCCACCGCAAAGGGGACGGACCGACACTTGGCACACAAATGCCACACGTCCTGCGAGAGAACTACGAGCTTTGCAACCGCCCAGTACCCTTTGAAATATTGTACGGGGGGGGGAAATGGAAGTCACAGAAAACGTCAGTACAAGGCAACAGTACTAGACAAGGGCGGAAGAATACCCCCTAGACAAACCCCAAGACAATGCCAT
This sequence comes from Ambystoma mexicanum, assembly GCF_040938575.1. Lineage (NCBI taxonomy): Eukaryota > Metazoa > Chordata > Amphibia > Caudata > Ambystomatidae > Ambystoma > Ambystoma mexicanum. Next base: position 463,714,291 of record NC_090940.1, on the reverse strand, counting down.
CCAATGGAGGACGGCACAAACAGAGCAGCCGAAAGGATGGCCACAACGTGACCCAACCCAAGGAGAACGCAGAGTGCTGAACACCATCCGTATGATACCGAGTCCCGCCAGAGGACACAGTCGTCTCAGTAACCGGACAGCACTACAACACGCACTCATCAATGTCCACTATAGGTCATTCAAAGTAACCCACAAGAAGGACCACGTGACCGAGCAAGATGCTGAAGAGACAAGCAAAGCCAAAGGACAGATGAACAGCGCAGATTCCACCCTAGCGACAGGGAACAAAGAACAAGTGACAAGTACTACAAGGAACTACGGCAAAAGGACGCCAAATGACTCCCTCCTCCATGAGTTATACTTTGAAGAACACGAACCAACGGAAAGGAAGGTGATCGAGATGGAGGAAAAAGAGAGAGAGGAGACTCATGAGACGCCACAACGAGAGAGTGCAGAAGAGACCCACGAGCAGCCAAGAAGGCCCCATCGAACCACAAAGAGAACCCAACGGCTCATCGAGCAAATGTAACCGGGGAAGTCTCATGTTAAGCAAGGGGGAGGTGTTGCAAGGGAAAAAGGACAGAGCCCCTTTAAGAGGGGAGCTCGAGACTATGGGAGGGAGCGGGAAGCGGGAGGAAAGGGAGGGGCAAGGGAAGGGAGAAGGCAGTCATGTTACGGAGGAATAAAGGGAAGGTTGGAGAGCAGAATGGCTCCCGTGTTTTCTGTCTGTAGCGCACGTGTATGGCCAGCTCAGCAGTATAACACCAGCCATGACATCGTTAACTTTCCCCATTTATCCAGGTCACTTTGAAATCCTGTTACTAGAGAGGGGAAGTTTGCTTCGAAAAGAGCCCCAATCTCCCTTGTGAGATTTGTCCCATTGAACCAATAATCCCAGTGGGCAAATCTATTCTCCTCCCCTTGCTCGCCCAACTTCAACAGAAATAGTACCGATTTTGCTCTGTTAACCTTGAAGCCGGATAGTGCTCTGTACTGTTCAATAAACTGTAACACCCATGGCACTGATGTTGAGGGGTTCCTGAGGTGCAAATCATAAGCTCAGCATATCATAAGCGTAGAGTGCCATTTTGTACTCCACACCTCCAACACTGAGACCTTCTACCTGATGGTCCCCCCTGATTTTTTGCGCCAGATGCTCTAGGGAGAGAGCAAATAAAATTGGCGAAAGAGGGCAACCCTGCCTTGTGGTCCCACTAAATTCAAACCAGCATGAGTACTCCCCATTGACTGAAACTGATGCCCTAGGGGAGGTGTACACCACCATCACTCCCCTCCTAAACCTGGACCCCAGGCCCACTTTGCCCATGACCTCTTCCAAGAAACTCCATTCCACTCTATCAATGCATCCACCAAGAGAAAAGCCGGATCCCCCTCCATCTTCCGTGACTCATGGATCAAGTGCAAACTCTTCCTCATCGTGTCAGCGCCCTGCCTCCTCATTATAAAGCCCATCTGGTCTGGGTGTATTAAGTGTGGCATGTGTGCCTCCAGCCTGGCCGCCAGGACCCGTGTGTAGATCTTGGCATCTATGTTCAGAAGAGAGATGGGGCGGTAGGACCCATATCTCCGGGGATTTTTGCCCTCTTTTTGAATCACAGTTATTAAAGCCCAGGAGAATGATTCGAGAGCTACCCCCATCTCCAAGATCTCATTGAAAAGATCTACCATAAAGGACAGGAGCCTGCAGTGTACCCATCTTCCCCCGGGGACTTCCCTAGAGGCAACCTCATCACTGCCCTCTTGACTTCGTCTGCCGTTATAGGGGCATCCAATAGTGTGGCCTCCTCCCGTGACAGTCCCGGCATCCGTGTTTCTGCAATATAAGACAATATGGCTCCCCTCTCCAGGTTGGCTACAGATTTGTACAAGGTCTCGTAAAACGTTGCAAATTATTCCTGGATTCCCACCTTATCTGCCCCCAACTCCCTCCCTCTCCTCTATGGCCGCCACCCATTTCTCGGATCGCTGACCTCGTAATCCGGCCACCAGCAGTGAGTCCGCCTTATCTCTCTTCACGTAGAACTTTTGTCTGAGCAACTGTAATTTCCTCACTATTTGGCCCTCTTCCAGGATTCTGAGCTCCTCTCTCTTCTTAATGGCTTCTCGAACTTTGTCCGTCCTCCCTTCAGTGGCTCCCCATGTGTCGTAACTTGACTCGTTGTGAAGAATATTTGGGCCTCTGTCCCCAAGTTCCACACGAAGAGAAGAAAAATCACTCCCGGTGCGAGCCTTGAGGCCACAGGTGGTTGTTGTTCTTTCGCCGGACCAGACGCTGCCGAGGACCCCAGAGCTGTGGAATGAATTAGGTATTAGTACAAACAAACACAGTACTGTTAACAATGTAACTGTTATTGAAATAGGGCTTACCCAAGGGTTATATTCTAAATGCTAGTAACTCTGAGGCTGTGGTGCAGGGAAGCGTCGGTAATACTTCAAAGCCAAGGCGCCAGAAAATCAGCACTGGCTACCACCTGATGATTCTTGGAAGTATTCTGAAAACTGTGGTAACGTAGCAGTTCGAAGAACTTTGGAGAGTGTAGAATACTTGGCAAAGCAGATAAGGTTAGTCCAATCAATCCATGAAATGTGAGCTAAAGTCAAAAAGGTCCATAAACCCAGTCCGTAATCCGTAAGCTTGAGATCTGTAACCAAATGAATCCAACGTGAATGGAAAACGCCAAACAGAGTCGTGAAACAGCTGTGAAGCGACGAGTCATTCAAAGTGCGTCGCTTTTATACCTGTCGACTCCTGATCACGTGAGGGTTATATTCTAAATGCTAGTAACTCTGAGGCTGTGGTGCAGGGAAGCGTCGGTAATACTTCAAAGCCAAGGCACCAAAAAATCAGCACTGGCTACCACCTGATGATTCTTGGAAGTATTCTGAAAACTGTGGTAACGTAGCAGTTCGAAGAACTTTGGAGAGCGTAGAATACTTGGCAAAGCAGATAAGGATAGTCCAATCAATCCATGAAACGTGAGCTAAAGTCAAAAAGGTCTGTAAATCCAAGCAGAAACCAAACACCAAATCCAAGGAACAAGAAAACCCAGTCCGTAATCCGTAAGATTGAGATCTGTAACCGGATTAATCCAACGTGAATCGAAAACACCAAACAGAGTCGTGAAACAGCTGTGAAGCGACGAGTAATTCAAAGTGCGTCGCTTTTATACCTGTTGACTCCTGATCACGTGAGCGGGGCTGAGGGCAAGTGACCGAGAGTTCGACCCGGAACCAGGAAGTAGTTGTTGTCGATTACTCTTGCTCCAGCCATCTCACAATCTCCATGGCAGTTGCCAGCGGAAACGAGGGAACAAATAGTATCGCTTTCTGATAGAGCCTGGAAATTGGTGACGCTTCCCTCGCACCACAGGTAGCGTGGTCATGTGAAGGGCTGACTGTGCCTTGGAGAATCTCGTTGTGTTATGTGTCAGAGAATCACCGCGGGTATGAGTGTTCTGTAAGGCGGTGTGCCTGGTGTGCCTGACCTTCCTACTGCGCATGACAGAGCCCCCCCCAATGGCCCACGACCAGTGGGCATGTGGGATGGGCCAGGTGGAAAACGAGAAACCAGCCGTGGGGCATGGACATCTGCCTCAGGGATCCAACATCTCTCCTCCGGGCCAAAACCTGCCCAGTCCACAAGATACTGGAAACCACCCCTAACCACACGGGACCCCAGAATGTTCAACACCTCATACTCCTCAGAACTACCCACAGAAATGGGTCCTGGGGCAGAGCGAAGACGGGTAGGAGCGGGGCAAGGTTTTAACAAGGAGGTATGAAATACAGGATGGATGCGCCAGGAAGAGGGAACAGAGAAGTGATAAGCCACCGGATTGATCACAGCAGAAACCCTATAAGGACCCACAAAACGGGGAAGTAATTTTCGACACCCTGGTAAACGGATGTGACGTGAAGAAAGCCAAACTCTGTCCCCCACAGAATAGGAAGGTGCCACAGCTCTCCGCCTATCAGCCGCAGACTTCGCCGACGCCTGAGCCTCGCGAAGATGAGTGAGTGTCTGGGCATGAATAGCCGATAGGTCACGGGCACAAGCAACCGCAGCGGGATTAACAGAAAGTGTGAAATCAGGAACAGGCAAGGTACGGGGATGTTGACCATACAGAACATAAAAGGGAGAAGAGGCAGTGGAGGTGTGCAAGGAGTTATTGTAAGCAAATTCAGCAAGGCGTAAGACATTTAACCATGATTGTTGGTGTTGCAAGATGAGACAGCGTAAATACTGTTCCATGGCCTGGTTCACCCTCTCAATCTGGCCATCCGTTTCTGGATGATAGGCGAATGAAAAACGGGAATCAATGCACAGGAGACCTGTTAGTGCCCGCCAGAACCGAGACGTGAATTGCGACCCTCTGTCCGAGATGATAACCGTGGGTATCCCAAAAAGACAGAAGACAGATTTAAAGAATAGGTTGGCCAGGGTTGGGGCGGATGGTCTTCCAGAACAGGGAATAAATCGAGCATGTTTAGAAAAAGAATCCACCACCACCCAAATTGTGTCGAAGCCCTTCGTTCGGGGTAAATCCGTCACAAAATACATCGACACTGTGTGCCAAGGTCGAGGGGGTACAGGCAAAGGATGTAAAAGGCCCACTGGGCGCCCCTGACGATGCTTGCACTAGGCACATATTGCACATGTGTTCACATAGCCCTCAACATCGTGTTTCATGGATGGCCACCAACACCAGCATTTAAGAAGATCCAACGTCCTCTTTTGTCCAGGATGTCCATTGATAGCACTGTCATGGGACCACTCCAAAGCAAAGTTGCGGGTCTCTGTTGTTGGTAACCATAATTTATTCTGGATGAAAGGTAAACCATCATGAAACACTGGATTCCACTCTGAGACTTGTTCAGGATGTAATGAAACCCATGTTCCAATCGATTTCAGTAATGGTACAGGAGGTGTACAAAGACAAATGACATGTTGGTCTAATAGAGTTTCCGGAAAAACAGGCAGGGAGACTCCGCCAGGGGAACGTGATAGTGCATCTGCCTTTCCATGAGACAAGCCTGATCTATGTTTGATCTGGAAGTCGAAGGCCGCAAAGAATAAATGCCATCGCACCTGTCGACTATTGATACACTTGAGTGAGGCTAAGTCTTGGATATTACGGTGATCTGTGAATACCGTGATAGGAAATCTGGCCCCTAGCAGATGATGTCGCCAAACCTGAAAGGCATCTTTGATGGCCAATAATTCTTTTTCCGTGACAGTGTAATGGCTTTCGGTAGGGGAAAATTTCCGGGAATGAAAGGCCACTGGATGTAATTGACCTGAATAAGGGCAATGCTGGGATAACACTGCGCCAAGGGCAAATGAGGATGCGGCTGCTTCCACTATGAAAGGGAGTTCTGCATCGGATGTTTCAGAATGGGGGCAGTAGTAAACGCTGTCTTTAATGCGTCAAAATCTGTCTGATGCTCTTCTAGCCATACAAAAGGCACTTTGGGACTGGTTAGTGCAGTCAGAGGTGTTACAATGGAGGAAAAATCCTGAATAAAATGCCTGTAATAATTTGAGAAACCCAGAAAGGATTGTAATGCCTTAAGATTACTGGGCTTCGGCCAATCCAACACAGCACGAACTTTAGAATGATTCATGGATAGACCCCCGGGTGTAATATGGAATCCCAAGAACTCCACACTGTCAGTATGAAACTGACACTTCTCAGGTTTAGCAAAAAGTGAATTTTGGCGAAGACGGGACAAAACCTCGCAGATGTGGGTCACATGTTCCTTTAGGTTTTGTGAAAAAATGAGAATATCATCTAGATATACTGCTACACATACATCCAGCAAGTCATGGAATATCTCGTTCATGAACCGTTGAAATGTGGCGGGGCGTTACAAAGCCCAAAGGGCATAACCACATACTCGAACAGCCCATACCGAGTACAAAAAGCAGTCTTCCATTCATCTCCGGGGCAAATCCTAAGCAGGTTATATGCTCCACGGAGATCGAGTTTTGTAAAGGCAGTGGTGTGTCTTAATCTATCCAACAATGGAGTGATTAAAGGGATAGGATACCGTTTTTTTATGGTGATAGAATTCAAGCGGTGGTAATCCACACAAGGACGTAAATCGCCCTCCTTTTTGGGAACAAAATAAATAGGGCTGGCCGCTGGTGAGGTAGAAGGTCGTATGTGACCAATCTTTAGGGCCTTTTGGATGTAATCCCTGAGAGCTTGTTCCTCCGAGAGAGATAATGAATACATGCGCCCTGAAGGAATGATGGAATCAGGAATTATGTCAATAGGGCAATCATAAGGGCGATGCGGAGGAAGGATTTCAGAAGAACCCTTATCAAAAACTTCCCGAAAACCTAGGTATTCAGAAGGAATGCCAGTTACAACTGCCCCCACCAAGTGTGGCTCTGTTAAAGAGGAGGTGTCTTCATTCAACGTGAGTTGTGCTATGGCCCCCAAAGCACGTGGAGGTGAATCAATGCCTTCAGGTGCGGTGAGGCAAACATTTTGACATATTTCTGACTCAAAATGAACATGCCCAGACTTCCAGTTAATCAAGGGATTATGTTGTTTCAACCACGGAATACCCAATATCAACCCGAACTGTGGTGTCGATATTAAGTCGAAGAAAATCACTTCCTGATGGGTGTTCTGTATATTCATGGTGATTGGGGCAGTTTGTTGTCTGATCGGACCGGAAATCAATGCCGCGCCATGGCATCAACTGCCTGTACAGGTTCAGGGTCTTGCTTGGTAACCTGGGGTAGATTCAATGACATAGCCAACATTATATCAACATATTTGCATGTGGCACCTGAATCAATAACAATAGAAACTGTGTGAGTGATCTCTGGAGTGGGTTTCAAAGTAGCCTGTACCACCACTGGCCTAACCCTACCAAAAGCAGGTATCATTTCCGAGGGAGTGGATGAACTGCTCGATCTGGCCCTCGAATCCAGGGTCGAGCAGTCCGAAAAACTGAATTTTTAGTCTTGGGACGCCGAGGACAGGTCTTCACAAAATGACCGTTTAAGCCACAATAATAACAGGCGTTGTCCGTTCTACGGCGTTCTCGCTCGATTTGGGAAATCGGACTGCGGATTCCGCCTATCTGCATGGGTTTGCTACCTGTATCTGTGGAGGAGGTCTGGACTGTACTAGGAAACCCTGCTTCATTTTTACGTTCAGAACTCTGTGCGTCTATCTGTAGGGCAAGGTCAACTAGTTCCACATGTTGTGTGGGCAGAGAGGGTATGACAGCCATGGCGTGCTTCATGGAATTACTGAGTCCTCTGTAAAACACCACTGCTTTCTTTGCTTCAGGCCAAGAGGTCTCAGCGGCCAATTGATTGAATCGAGCAATGTATTCTATGAGTGAACCCTTTCCTTGGGATAATTCCAATAACTCAAGATCCCGGGACTGGGCCTTGTGGCGTGTGTCAAATACTTGAGACATTTCTGTGACTAGTAAGTCAAAATCGTAAAGAACAGGACTATTGTTTTCCAGTAACGTGTTTGCCCAGGCGGCAGCTGTACCAGCTAGATGAGATAATGTAAATGCTGCGGGGGAATCGGAGAAAGCCTGAGGTCTACAAAGAAAATGGAATTTGCATTGGTTTATGAATGTACGAAACTTTCGGGGATCCCCATGAAATCTTTCTGGAGCAGCTAAAGGAAAGGGCGTGAGCACCAATACGGGAACTTGAGGTGCTGCAGTGGGAACAATAGGTGGCGTTACTGCTGGTGGGGCCGCCGCTAAATCGCCAAACACAGCATTAGTGGATAAGGGATTGTGAGTACTTTGAATGAGGTCTAACCGCTGATGTATAGCGGCATTGGCAGCTGTCATATCCACCCTCAACACTGTAATTGCCTGTACCAATGCAGCCACGGGGTCGTCGGCTGCGGCCTCCATATTCAACACAACCCGTGGCTTCACAGTCTGTCGTAACTTGACACGCTGTGAAGAATATTTGGGCCTCTGTCCCCAAGTTCCACACGGAGAGAAGAAAAATCACTCCCCATGCGAGCCTTGAGGCCACAAGTGGTTGTTGTTCTTTCGCAGGACCAGACGCCGCCGAGGACCCCAGAGCTGTGGAATGAATTAGGTATTAGTACAAACAAACACAATACTGTTAACAATGTAACTGTTATTGAAATAGGGCTTACCCAAGGGTTATATTCTAAATGCTAGTAACTCTGAGGCTGTGGTGCAGGGAAGCGTCGGTAATACTTCAAAGCCAAGGCGCCAGAAAATCAGCACTGGCTACCACCTGATGATTCTTGGAAGTATTCTGAAAACTGTGGTAACGTAGCAGTTCGAAGAACTTTGGAGAGCGTAGAATACTTGGCAAAGCAGATAAGGTTAGTCCAATCAATCCATGAAATGTGAGCTAAAGTCAAAAAGGTCCATAAACCCAGTCCGTAATCCGTAAGCTTGAGATCTGTAACCAAATGAATCCAACGTGAATGGAAAACGCCAAACAGAGTCGTGAAACAGCTGTGAAGCGACGAGTCATTCAAAGTGCGTCGCTTTTATACCTGTCGACTCCTGATCACGTGAGCGGAGCTCAGGGCACGTGACCGAGAGTTCGACCCGGAACCAGGAAGTAGTTGTTGTTGATTACTCTTGCTCCAGCCATCTCGCAATCTCCATGGCAGTTGCCAGCGGAAACGAGGGAACAAATAGTATCGCTTTCTGATAGAGCCTGGAAATTGGTGACGATTCCCTCGCACCACAGGTAGCGTGGTCATGTGAAGGGCTGACTGTGACTTGGAGAATCTCGCTGTGTTATGTGTCAGAGAATCACCGCGGGTATGAGTGTTCTGTAAGACGGTGTGCCTGGAGTGCCTGACCTTCCTACTGCGCATGACACCATGCCACTTTGTCAAGCTGTATTATCTCCTCCCGCAGCCTCTTTTCAATTAAGGCCCTCTCCCTTTTTTTCCTAGATCCCTCCCTCTCCATGTGGCCTTACCCGTCTCCCAAACCGTCTTCCTAGGGACCTCTCCTGTATTGTTAATTCTGAAATATTCTGCTATTCCTTCATACATTTCGGCTTGGAACACTGGGTCCTTCCATAGTGACTCATTGCATCTCTACTTTGATCCTTTGCGTGGTAGGTCTTCTCTATTTAGGTCCACAATTACCATGTCATGATCCGACAATGCGACCGCTGAGATCTCTGCTCCCTTCATAGCCTCCCACAATCCCCATGCGACATAGGTGCAATCAATTCTAGTGAAAGTACCGTTTTGGGCTGAGTAGAAGGTGTACCCTTTTTCGTTCGGGTGATGATGACGCCATTCATCCCTGAGCCCATAGACCCCCATACACCCCCAACAACTCTGTGACCTCTGCATGCCCCCTTCCCAGAGGGTGCTGTGTCCCCACCCCACACCCCTGCCTGTCCATCTTCAAATCCGCCCATAAATTGATGTCACCCCACAGAATTATATGACCTGAAGCCTCAAGCAGCATTTTCTGAAGTATTTTTAACAAAAACAGCAACTGGCCATGGTTGGGGCAGTATAGCATCACAAACGTATAACAGATATTCTGTACATTCTCCACAATCAGAAGGGCTCTACCCTCTATGTCTGCCCAGACCTTGGTCACCTCCATTCCCAGACCCATCCCAAGAAGGATCCCCACCCCTGCCTTCCTCAGTGGACCCGATCTCCAGTATGTCTGGCCCACGTTCCCCCCTGAATCTTCCATTCCTCTCCTTCAGCATACTTGGTCTCCTGGAGGAACATCACATCTAGACCCGTCCTGCAGAATTCCCTGGCCACCAATGACCTGTTTGTGGGGGAATTCATCCCCTTCAAATTTAACATTCCCACCCTGAGATGGTAACCTGCCTGCATACCTGGAGTCACTGCCATTTTCTACCTACCGCACCCTTCTCACTCTTCGCCACCCTGAGCAACCAGAACCGTAACTCTGCCTCCACATCTCCGTAATGATTAAACACAAATAAGACCCCTTTCCCAACCGCCTCCCTCACTCCCTCCCCACGCCACCCACCTCTGCTCTCTCACCCTAAGGGGTGTCCGACACCTCCCGGTTAACATCACTGGGCTGAGCTCGGACCACCAGCTGGGACTGACTCCTACCCGGACCTTCCCTCTCTCAATCCCATTACCTTTGAGCCCCTTCACCCCCCTCCCCCTGCCTTTCCAACCATGTGGAAAAAGTCTGTCTAGGACCCTGAGCGGATTGTCATATCCATCTACCACCTAATAAGCTTCCTACCCCTGAGGCCTCAGAGGATCCCCTCCTCCACATCAGTCCTCACTACCACCCGCTTCCAAACACTCGTCCCTAGCCTATATATCAGTTACACTTCAAGAGTCTAAAGCTGGTGATGCATTCAGCTTCCTATAATTCCTGGAACCGGGGATCCGTCTCCTTTTCAGGCCCTGGATGCACCATAACCTGTCATCTTCCGACCTTTCTCTGCAGTTTCTGTCCTCCTGCGGAGCACCCAGAAAGTCGGTCATCACTCTCCTAATGTCTTGTTCCATTCTAAACTTGTACTTCTGACCATACAGTTCAAATGCATGGGAGAAAGGGAAGCTCCATCTGTACCAAATCCCTTTGTCCTGAAGCCACTTCGTCAGGGGCATATGAATCCGTCTCCGTGCCAGGGTCAGCAAGGACAGGTCCTGGAAGATTATCACTCTTGCAGAGCCAAGGGTGATCGGGCCTTTCTGTTTAGCTTTCTCCAGGATTTTCATCTTGTTACTATAGTTGTGATACCTCACTAACACGGACCTGGGTCCCCCGTGGGCACCTCCTGCCCTGTAAATCCTGCTTATCTTCGCTTCATCAATGGAATCGTCTTCAAATACCAGCTTGTGATCTCATGAAGGGTCCTCTTCAGGTCTAGTAGTGACTCCCCATCCCTATCCGGAATTCCAAAAAGCCTCACATTGTTCTGCCTTTCGTGGTTTTTGAGATTGTCATCTTCAACAGAGCTTCTTCGTCACACATCTCTATATCCCATATCCGCCGGTCCATTTGTGACTCTAGGGTGGACAAGGGGGTCCGGTTGTGTTCTACTTCCTCCAGACGCTCCTCCATCTTGTCATTCCTCTGGGTGATTTTGTCAACCCTTCCTCCGATGTCGGCCATCATGTTGCATATTTCTTCAAGCAGGGTGGCCACATCTTTTTTTGTTGCAGCTGCACCCTCGGTCATAGCCGCCATTGTAGTCTTTGTTGTGGTCTCCCAGCTGGGCCGAGTAGGGGGTACTTATATGTAGCAAGCTTCTGTTTTGCATCCAAACACCACCTTCCTCGATCCTGTGTACGGTGCTACTAATTGCAGTCCGCCTGTGCGCCCCTTTGCAAAATGGTCGCTGTCACTGTTATGTCTGCTTCCCAGGCTAACCTGGATCTGTTGCACTGTTGCGCCTCCTTAGCTGCCAGTGTGTTGAGAAGACGCCCCTATGTAAGGTGCCCACACCTGCAGAGGTCTGTGTTTTACCGTACGTTCACTTAATTCCAGGGGGATCCCTCCACATACCCCTATTGGCTCTCAGTGCCTCTGCCCCTCGTTTATATTTGCTCCCCGGCACCAACTATTGGCTTACTATGGCTCCAGGCCTTTCGAGGTGAGTGTCCGCCTGTTGACCAAGTGCCAAGGGCACAGGGTGCTGATTAATTACTCAGACCCAGGAGAAGGACACACACCCCGATTTCAGGGGCCCAACCCTCTCTGGGTAGACAATCATCCCCTTTTTGATTCTTCTTAGTTATTTGCTGGGGCCTGGAGCTTGGTGTGGACCTGTTGCAGGCTCCTCTTGTCCTGACCAGTGTAGAAGGGCACCTGGAGGGACTGGCAGTGCTGTTTGTTCCTATTTCACACTCCCGCCAAACATCATAGGTCTTCTGGTGGGCCCCAGGAGGGTGCCCCGTGTCCCTTTATGTTGATGAAGGGCTGTGCGTGCCTGGTGTAGCTCCAAAAAAACAAAGAACCGGAGGGGCGAGTCCCTCTTCTCTAAAAATCCACACTAGTTAACTTGCACTGCCGTGCCCACCCAATGGGTGAGACCGCTTTCGTCTGCCTTTGCGTGAGTGCACTTCCTCTTGAGCGCCACAGTTTTGCTCCTTCTGGTCGCCACAAACCACTTTTATAGGTGTTCTCCAGTGGGGTGTAATGGCCTCAAGGCACCACTGTAGTTTGACCTGGAGTCTTAGTGTCCCCCCTACAGGTACAAGCACTAGATGACCTAGAGTGCAGCCTCCTTCCACCTTTTGCACCCAGGGCCTTTGCTTGCGGACCCTGTGAGCATTGTAACACCCAAGTCCTGGGGGGCACAGTGTCCACCAGTAGCGCTCTGGTGCCCCTTCACTACAGCCCTCTTTATGGGCATTCCTTGGGGAAGTGACAACTGTTCGTAGTTGGCACCGTGCCAACCCTGAGCCTCCGGTGACTTCCAATGCTGGTGGATGTGCCATTCCTCCCCAACCTGCTTACCGGCCACAGGGCCACCATTCCATAGCCATCGGGGAGGGGGGACGACTCTCTCCCTCACAAGAGATCTGCTGTTACTGGTCCCACCATGTAGTGCGGGTCTGGCCGGGAGTCTGCCGCGTATCACTTCTGCCTCTATCACTTCATAAGGCATCCCCAGCCGGCCCGCAGTGCCTCTCCCTCACCCGTGTGCTGCTGTGCAGTCCACGTTGTGTGCTGACCACTTCAAAGGTCGATTATCGTCGGGTTTGGGACATGTAGGGCATGGGTGCTTCCGACACCTCAATGTACCCTCTGTATTAGGAGGAGGACAAGTGGGGGATCAGACCACTTTTCCAGGACTGTAGGGCCGGTGAGTTACGTGGAAGCTCGCTGCATCCACGCGCCCCCTGGTGGCCTCCCTTGCAGATATTTTTAGACTCCCAATCATTGCAGATGGAGCTAGAGTTTTAGCTTTGTGCAGGGGCAGTCAGACCCCCTACCACTGCAGAGGTAGATTCCCAATTTCTGCAGGAATGGCAAGGCTCTACCTCTTACAGAGGTAACTAAACCTCTACTCCACGTAGAGAAAGCTAGACACTCAGTCTTTCCAGAAGTGGCTAGACCCCCCATCCTCAAAGATGCAGCCAGATTCCTGTTCTTTGCAGAGGGAGATAGGCTTTCACTCTATGCAGAAATATTTCACTAATTTTGCAGAAGCAGCTAGCCTCTGTCTCAATGTAATGACAGCTTGGCTCATGATATGATATGATATGATATGGCATTTATAACGTGCCTGCACACAAGTGTTTCTAGGTGCAACAAGGCAAGGAGGGGGAAAAAAAGGGAGGACAAAACAATGATCTTACTAGAGGCCTTGTGTCATTCAGATTGCCCAAGTGCAGGGAAGAGAGAGGGGGAAGTGCCAGGGGGGAACAGGAAGTGAGAAGTGCAGGTAACTCAATAAGTGCAGCCAGCGGGTGGCTCATAAGTTCAGAGAGAAGGGAATGTAGGGTTGCTGTTACAGACCCTTAAGTGCTGGGGGAGCCCAGAGGCAGTGCAAGGGCAACTGGAAATGCAGGAGCCTGGGCCCGAATTCAGAAGGTGTCCAGGTGACCAGTGCAAGGAACAGTCAGGGACATCAGCAGGGGAGAGGAAGAGAGAAAGCGATTGAGAATAGGAGGTCTTGAGTTGCTTCCAGAACACAGAGGTGGTTCGGCAAAAGTTTGAGAGAAACAGGGAGGCTGTTCCAGAGGGAGGCCCCAGCCGAGCCGAGAAATCTTTCCACAATTCTCTGCTTGGTGAAGCATCTGACCCTCAGAGAGTTGGAGGTGGATGAGCGGAGAGCTCGAGAAGGAAGATGTTTTGGAAGAGAAAGTTGGAGGTAGAGCAGTCCCAGACCCCAGAAAGCCTTGTGGCTGATGCAAAGGGTCTTGAATTTAATTGTTGTAGTCAGTGAAGAGATTTCAGAGCTGGAGAGATACAATCCCTGGGCTAAGGCCAAGGACAAGTCTCGCAGTCCTGTTCTGGATAAGTTGTAAAGGTCGAAGAAGAGTAGAGGCAGCCAGATTTAGAAATAGGCTGTTGCAGTAGTCCAGCCTAGAGGGGACCAGAGCTCTGGAGAAAGTGTGCTTCTGGGGGAAAGTGAGAAAAGGAAGAATACCTCTGAGGAGGTGCAGCTGATAGTTTGACTTTTTAGAGACGTCAGAGATGTGAGGAGAGAAGGAGAGGGTGGGGTCGAAGATGACACCAAGGCTCTTAGCCTCACAAGAAAGAACAGGAAGCAGGCCCAGAGTGGGCAGCCCGGGAGACAGAAGAAAGGAGGGAGAAGGTGTCCCAATGAGGAGGATCTCAGTCTTACTGGCATTAAGGCAGAGATCATTGGTGATACACCATTCCTGAACTGCGGCCAGACAGTCTGGTATGCGAGAAGGAGTAGAGGTGGCTGAGGGGAGCCTGAAAGAGAGCTGGGTTTCATTTGCATAACACTGGAAATTGGAGCAGAAAATAGCAATGCGGTGAGCAAGAGGTGCCAGGTTGTGGGTGAAAAGCCAGGGAGAAAGGTTAGACCCCAGTGGAACATCACAAGCAGAGAGAGAGATAGAAGAGAGAAAAAAACCCAGTTGGTCCTGGGAGGGTCGGTCGGTGAGAAAGGAGGTCAGCCAGGCCAGGGCCTGATCAGTGATATCCAGGTTATCACAGAGGCGATTGAGCAGTATGGCATGGTTGACTGTGTCAAAAGCAGAGGACAGGTCATGGAGAATGAGGGCAGAAGGAAGATTAGAGTCAAGATTGGAGAGCAGGTCTTCCCGGGTATTCAGCAGAGCTGTTTCTGTGCTTCTGGCAGCTCTGAAGCAAGACTGGTGGTCGTGGAGTATGCAGATTAAGCTGGGAGATGGCGAGCTTTTCCAGGTGTTTTCCAGGAAAGGATTGATGGAGATCTGGCGAGGGTTAGCCGGAGAGGAAGGATCAGCAGAGGGCATCTTAAGAAGGGGGTGCACAAGGGAGTGCTTAGGAGGGGAGGGGAAGGTTCCAGTGGCAAAGTAGTGATTGCCGAAACTGGCCAAGGCTGGAGCAAGGTTTTTTATGTGGTCCTTGATGGTTCTGGATGAGCAGGGGAGAACCTGCTTTGACAAGACTTTCATAGGGCCTCATCACGAGTTGGGCGGTAACGCCGGAGCTAATAGCATTGGCGCTATCTGCCCTACCGCCAAACCCCCCGACGCTATTAGCGCTGGATCACGGGTTTGGCGGTAATGGAAGTCCCCATTCCCCATTGATCCCATTCGGGAATGCCACATTCCCTCTTGGGCTCAATGGGGAGTTTTTGCGCTCATACCGCCGGCGGATGTCCCGCCGGCAGTATGAGCGCAAATTTCTGGCGAATTTCCCCCCAGCTCAGAGCTGGGGAGAAATCCGCTGAAGCCCTGATTTGGCGGACCCTTAAATCCGGCGGTAATACCGCTACTGCCGGATTTAGGGGTTACCGCCAAACTCGTGATGAGGCCCATAGATTGGACTTGCCTAGAAATATCATTAGGGGTGAACAAAAGAAAGGAGGAGAAAGGGGGAGGAGGGACGGCCTCAGACAGGCCAGGAGTGGTAGAGGACGAGGAAGAGGAGGTAGAAGAAAAGAGGGTGGACAGGATGTCCTGAGTTTTAGAGGTGCAGTGAAAAGCCAAGACCAGGCAGAGGGCCTGGGAGGAAACAGGAGAGGTAGAGACTGCAGCAGGATTGGTCAGCTCCTTGCAGATTTTGAAAAGTTTGGCCACAGAGATGCAGGATTGTATGTAGGGTCTTTTCTTAGAGAGGACAGAGAGTCTGCACTGCCTAAGGAGCAGGCGGCAGGCCAGTTTGTCAGGGGGTGCACCTGATACCCGCCACTTCCTCTAAGCCGCCCTACACTTGTGTTTAAGGGTGGCGAGGTCGGAATCATACCAAGAGTTGCACTTGGATTTGGGCTTCAAGCGGATCCTCTTGACAGGGGCAAGGACATCCATAGTATTAGAGATAGAGAGATGAAGTTTATAGGGGGCTGTGTCAGTGTGTGACTCAGCCAAAGGAACAGGAGGAGGAGAGAAAGTAGCGGCAAAAGCCTCAACTGACACACGCTTCATGGGTCGGATGAACGAGAAGGTAGGTGGGAGTGCTGGAGTCGGCTTGACCTGAGGGGTTGAGCGAGAGAGATGGGAGGAAAGTAGCAAGTGATCATTCCAAGAGAGATGAGTGGTGAGAGGGTTAGAGAAGGGAAGGTCTGAGGAGTTTATAACATCCAGGGTGTGCCCTGCAGAGTGAGTCGGGCCAGAGGGAAGACTAGAGCGAGAGAACATCGCAGAGGTTGCTAAAGAGTTCAGAAGAAATGATAGTAGCATCCAGGTGGATATTCATGTGTCCGAGGGGGAGAAGTTGAGAGGTAGAGGCAAGGATGGAGGAGGAGAGGTCAGCCTACTCACAGAGGAAGACAGTGACTAGGGCAGGCGGCATGTAGATAGTGGACACAGTGAGAGAGAAGCCAGGAGAGATTGAGAGCCTGCAGACCAGGCATTCAAAAGAGGAGAAGTCCTGCATTGGAATGATAGAAGCAGGAATCCTCTGGGGGAAAATCAAGCTACATCCCCACTGGGACATTGGTTCTGGGTTCAGTGAGGATCTTGTAGCCATCAGGAAGGAGAGTGTCAAAACTTGTTACAGAGCTGGCCGTGAACCAAGTCTCGGTTGAGACCGAGTACATCCAAATCAAGCTCTTCCAGGAGATGTCAGATGCCTGAGAGTCCTGGACCAAGATGGTGCCATTAAGTAGACATTAATGATAGTTTTAGAGGAGTGGAAGGGGGCCAGGAGGTCCTCCCACTGGGGGGGGGGCACCATTAATGGGAGAAGATGAAAAAGGAGAGAGAACAGAGACCATATACGCAGTCTATAGGCCTCGAGAGGGAACGACAAAGAGGATGTCTGTAAGGGTCTGTCTGGAGGAAGAACTCGGGAGGCCTGGGTTGGAGACCAGGATGTCCCTTTTGAGCTTCTTCCTGCCAGACTTAGTGAGAGGCATAGGATAGTCGATAGAAAAGCAGTTAGAGAAGATATATGAGACAGAGAGCACCATAGGGGTTGCAGGGAGGAAAGAGGGGGAGGGAGAGGGTATCCCAAGCAGGAGAGGGGGGTCAAGCAGGGGGGCAGACAGGAGGTAGGCACAAGGAATGGACACGAAAGGTAAGGGAGAACAACAAAGAACAAGAACAACGGACCTGCAAAATCAGATGCAATACAGAACCAACAGCAAAGCGCAGAGCACAATAGGGAACCTAGAAGTAAAGAATGCAGATGCAATACAGAGCCAACAGCAAAAACAGAGCACAACAGGTAACCTAGAAGTGAAGAATGCAGGCAATGCAATGAATGCCAAAAACCTTGGAGGACAACACATTATTACCCGGCACGTGCGGCTGAACAGGAATACTGTGTGGTGATTGGCTCATTTGCGAGCCATACCACACGGTATTCCTGTCCACGCTGTGCGTGCCGGCTACTCTGTTCCCAGCTCCTCTGCCAATGCGGAAGCCGAAAATGGGGCAATCCCTGCTACGAGCCTCCCCATGGGTGGAGGCTTCCTTCGTCCCCCGTCGGGACGCAGGTAAGACTTTTTTTCTTCCCCAGCCTTTCCTCCCTCCTCCCTCCCCCCTCCCCACCCAACTTACCTTCAATCCCGCGGTCTCCGGCGGGGGACGATGGAAACCTCCAGCCGTGTGGAGACTAATCCCCCGCCGGAGACCGCGGTACGTTTTTTTTTCTTCCTCCCCATCCCCTCCCTTCCGCCCTCCCGACCCCACTTACCTTCTTTTTTCTTCTGGTCTTGGAAGCGAACGCGCTGGGAGTACTTCTGTTCCCAGCACGTCCGCTCCCGATGGCCACCATGAAAAGGGAAAACTGACTACTTTTTCCCTTTTCTAGGCGGCGGCCATTTTTTTGCCGTTTTTTTTTTGTGTTTCAAAACGTGTTTCAGAACAGAAAAAAAAGCAATTAGTACCCCGGTCTAACGGGCCGGGGTACTAATGGCAATAAGCCACTCGGTGGCAGGCCAATACCGCCTCGAGGTAATGGCCCCCGGGGCACCGTTAAGGCCCTTGCTTCGCTCGGGCCTATAACTCGCCCCGGGGGCATTACCTGGGGCGGTATTGGCTCGTCGCCTCGTGGCTTATTGCCATAATATCAAAAACCGTAGAGAGCAATATAAGTCAATATAGTGAACATGGCACAGAAAACAACAGGAACCTAGAAGAAAGAATGCAGGCAATGCAATGTAATACCAAAAAACGTGGAGCACTAACAATGTCAATGCAGTACACAATAGATCAAAGAGGGGAAGGGGCTAAGATGCGAGTGGAAGGAAGGGAACGCGGGGTGGTGCGAAATCAAATACAATGAAATATTTGCCGCCATCATGATGTACCCGGTGCGTAAGAGCATTGCAACTTGACATTAGCCAACAGAGATTTCTCCGCTCAAAGGCCGCCCATACTCACAGGGACCTATGATGTGAGGGAGCATACGCAGCTAGAGAAGCAAGGGAATGCATGCGGCCAAGATGCGGGAGAGCACACGCTCACGAACAGGATGCGTGGACCTTCGATGCGAGTGAGCACATGCGGCTAGAGGAACAATGGGTGCATGCGACCAAGACACGAGGGAATGCACACAGCCTGAAATGTGGGGGAGCGCACACAGCCTGAAGTTGCAGTGGAGCGCACGCAGCCTAAGTTGTGAAGGAGTGCACGTAAGAAGGGGAGATGCAAGTGTGTACGGGGTGTGAGGACCGTTTGCAGGGGGAGCAACGCATATGCAAGAGAAAGAATGGGCACATGGTCAGGGGGGTTGCATGGAGTGTAGCAAAGCTAACTCTCCCCGTACCTTCTTACCATGGGGTCACAAACAGGAGGGTGAGGTTGTCCGCACTCCCAGTCTGTGCCGCTACCCCAATGCCGCCAAACACCTGCATCGCTCAACACTGCTGCCTTGTTCTGCGAGGGCTTTGCTGCATAGGGTCCGAACCTCGGTTCTTATAGGCACAAAAGCGTGGGCGAAGTGATGCGTGCGACAGATAATCGGGCAGTGTCTCCTGCGCACCTGCGTCGCTCAACACCGCAGCCTTGTCCTGCGAGGGCTTGTCCTCCACCAATTTCATAGGAACTAAGCCTGCTTATTATACGCTACCTCCCCAATGACTCCTATTCATAATATCAGGACAAACTCGGACTGACCCAGTGAAATCTGATCCCGTTCTTAGATTGTAAAGTGAGTCTGTTTTGAGGATTTCAGAAAGACATTGATTTACATTTAGGCTAGCTGATAATCCTAACTGATAGTCGGTCCCAGGTTATTCTAGGCAACTTTTCCTCACCTACATCCTTCTCCACCTGTGGGGTCCCCCAGTGCTCCACCCGTTCCCTCTGGCTCTTTAACACTTACCTTGCTGCGCTGGCATGCATCATTTCCTCCTTCTCCCCCAATTTCCAGTGCTATGCAGATGACACTCAACTCTTCTTCAAACTTCCTGCTGATTCTCTTGCTTCTTCCATCATCCCAGACTGCCTATCTGCCATCCAGTACTGGTGCACTTCCAATGGTCTCTGCCTCAATGCCAGCAAGACTGAGATAATTCCTACTGGTACCCCTGCTCCATCCTTCTTCCTCTCACTCTGGCTATCCTCTATGGGCTCTCCCCCTTCTCCTTCATCTGAAGCCAGAAACCTTGGAGTCATCTTCGATTCCTCTTTATCCTTTCTTCCTCACATCCAGGACATTGTCAAGAAGTCCAACTTTCAACTCTTCATTCTCAAAGGAATTCTCCCTTTTCTTACTTTCACCCAGAAGTTCAATGTTACCAGAGCTCTGGTTCTGTCTAGGATTGACTATTGCAACAGCCTTCTCTTGAATCTACCCTCTTCCTCTCTAAGACCCCTCCAGCTAATCCAGAATAGGATAGCAAGATTTATCCTTGGCCTCAAGTCCAAGGACCGTATCCCTCCTGCCCTAAACACCCTTCACTGGCACCTGAATGCTGCACAGTTTAAATTCAAATCCCTAGGCATCATCCATAAGGCTTTCTAGGGACCACACTATCTGCAACTTGCTATTACGAAATGTTTTCCCTATAGACCTCTAAGTTCCTCTGGAACCAACTCTCAGTTTGTGAAGCGTTTCCCTAAACGGAGGACAGGAGGCCGATCTCTTGCTTGATATGATATGATATATGATATGAAATGATATGG
Organism: Ambystoma mexicanum; assembly: GCF_040938575.1. Taxonomy (NCBI): domain Eukaryota; kingdom Metazoa; phylum Chordata; class Amphibia; order Caudata; family Ambystomatidae; genus Ambystoma; species Ambystoma mexicanum. The sequence continues at coordinate 463,694,051 of NC_090940.1, read as the reverse complement.
TATTATATGATATGTTAAGTCATTTATAATGTGCCTGTACACAAGTGTTTCTGCTGGCTCCCTCTTGTGGAACAACCTCCCCTTCCTCTTCGTCTTGAGCCAGACCTCCTCAAACTCTGGAAGTACCTCAAGACTTTCCTTTTCATTTCCTCTTTCCCTTCTTCCCTCCTCTGCTAACCTCACAGTCGCTGTGATTGCTGACCAGGGCCCTTATGTGTCCTCAGGGCCCTGGCCTCCCACACCCAATTGCTGATGCCATTGTAGGTCTGCACTTACCTGCTTATTGCAGCTCAACGTTCCCTAGAACTTACTATACTTGGCACTTACATCTGCTGCTCACCCATGAGCACGGACACTCCTGCACCTACTGCCACTCCCTCTTCCTGTCTTCTCTCTCTGCACTTGCACATTCTGAATACTCACAAGGCATAGTAGGTTCTTCTTTATCCTCCAGTGTATATTTTGTGTGTCAATCCCATGTTCCCTCCTTGTTGCCATGTGGGCGCTTTGAAACACAATTAACTTGTTGTATAAGAGCCAAAGAAATGCACAATAGATAAAATAAATAAATAAATACATTTTCATTCAAAATGGCAACAGGGCTATACACATCACATTGTAGGTAACAAGGATGTGCCCTAAATTGAGCACAACATATAATAATAATAATAATAATAATAATAATAATAATAATAATAATAATAATAATAATAATAATAATAATAGAGGAATTGCCATCTCTTGATGGTGTGGAAGCACTAGCTTTGTTGATTTTAATGAAATAATAAAATGTTGTGCATAATCCTATCTCCAAAACGGTGGTCAGTAGTTGATAGGAATACCCCGGCAGCTTCAGCAATGTCAATGATAGTTATATACATTACTGTTATTACTATATACATTACATTACTGTTGTATGAGTCTTGATGCAATGGAGGACTCTCATGATTTGGTGGCGGACCATGGAGCTCAGTGAGAATGTGGCTACACTTTCTGTCAGAAACAAGCCGAGGATCATCGCCATTGTTATGGGGCGGTTTGTTGGAGATTCCATTCAAAACATTAAGGAGGAAACAGCTGTAGCCACAGATAATTTTGAAATGGCTACCTGGGGTGACAACATGGTTCTGGAGCAACCCCTTGTCGTAGAGCAAAGGGGATCATGTACAGGCGAAGGGGAGTCTGAGGACAGCAGATATGAGTCCACAGCCTGTGTAAGGAATGTATTTTGCTAATGGACACTGCTAGTGTTCAAGACGATACATACACATGGGCTCTGACTGGGGTTGATATCATAGCTATTCAGGGATTCACAGCCATAGTGGTGAAAACCTGCTTAAAACAACTCTTTTCCAGATGGTGTTTCTGGCATAAAACTCACAATCCCCAGCAGGATGCTCATGAATGTTTGGAATTATCTTACACGGATAAATCGCTACATAAAATATGTTACTTGTTGAGCCCTAAACATCTTGTAGAAATGATGTGCCTAATACAGTTGTTTAACCCGGCTAAGGGTTGAGAAAGGGGCTGAAATGTGTATCTAAAATGTTGTGGGCTATACAATCGGTGGATAAACCCCTCTTGAAAATGCAGCAGTTTTAGACAGGGTTCTCCAATGTGTGTTAGAAGTATCATTGAAAAAGCAGTTCTCAACTGGGGGGATAAATTATATCTAAGACAGAGTAACATGCATGGTGCCCCATAAACAGACCTATGAAGATTGAGAATGCAGATAATTTACATGTATTTATGCTTATTTGCAGGAAACAAAAATTGTACACCAGTGGAAAGCAATCAATTTAATGTGAAACCCGCCATTGAATGTGTACAGCAAGTATTGTTGGATTTGCTTAAAGAGGATCTATGCACTAGGAAAGACCGTTGCAGGTATACAGACGTAAATGTAACAATGTTCTATGTATTGCGAACATGTGCTCCAACAGCAATCCCCCGCTAATGGACAACAACTGGGAAAACAACATAAAGGGGGTTTTGATGGTTTAAGACCGCCTGTGGGACCCTCATAGAAGGTGTATAACATGCAGCAGAGTTTATGATGTGCTAAAGGACATTGGCTGTTTGACAGGGAGCTTTATGAATTTCTGTCAGCCATCCCTTTATTGTTCATGCTTGCTTATCAGTGAGTGTATGAAGTAATTGCTGATACCACCGAATTTGTAGCCCAGAAGATCACTGTACATTATCTGATAACACAAATTATTTAATCTCAATACAATTTGAATATAAATCAACCTTGTAAATGTTAATACATATCTGTTGTTTAAAAAACCTAATTGTGACGTTATGTCCAATGGCTAGGGCGTGAACATGTCTGGGGTAAAGCTGTCTGAAATATATTACGTTGAAGGGGGTTCCCAGTGGGAACGGTAATGCAGCCAGGAGGGTACACTCAAGTACCACCCAATCAGCAGCAGCGAATGGTGCAGATACAGCAACAGCTTGCATTTGTAAACAAGCAGCAACAGCCAGGGGATGTACAGACAGCAGGTGTAAACGGTTACTCAGCATCGTATCAGACAGGGAGAGGATATTACACACAATCGCAAACAAAGGCAAAACACTTGGCATCTATTTGCAATCTTCACTAGGAGCAGAGGCGCAGGTCTCGTACCTGAAACGGAATTGCCAGTACTATCAGAGGCTGCTATGCCGTATCAGGCCATTCCTAAGCACCAGAAACAGTGTTGCAATTGCCAGAGCCACTATCTTGTCACGACTGGACTACGGAAATGCATTGTTGCTAGGTTCCAGCAGCAACTGCATCAAGCAATGTCAAATAATCCAAAATAATGCAGTCAGATCTATTGCAGGAAAATCCAAACGCGACCACATAACAAAAGATAGAAACAACCTCCACTGGCTTGCTATAAAGGAGCGTATTAGTTTTAAATCCTTGACAATGGTCCATCGCTGCCTAAATGGCACTGCTCCAGCATACCTGAAAAAGGAATTTAAATGGTATGAACCAAGCCAAAGCCTAAGATCTGCTAAGCAAGGATTACTTGAATCCAGCCATGCCAGAGTAAAAGCCACAGGCCTGGGTAGAGCCTTTCCCACCAAAGATATCTCTTTTTGGAATGAGCTACCCTGCAACCTCAGGCTGGAAAGCAACATCCAATCATTTAGAGAACAGTTGAAAACCATGCTCTTTATGTAAATTGACACACTTACCACCACTGCGCTCATGTTGCGCCTACCTTACTTTCTACTTGTATTGTCCGGTGAACTCTCTGTCCTCGTGTCTGTGTCGCGCCCTGATGCTTGTGAGCTTTCGGTGCGTTCCAAATAAATAAATAAAAAATAAAAACAAGGAAGGGGAATGGGGTATAGGGGTATGGGGCTACGGTTTGGGGGACAGTGTTTTGCATGTGAACATTTTGGTCACTTCGCATGGACATGCCCACTAATAGCACAAGCAGTGTAACAACAGCAACCTTATACACCGCACCATAGCAAATACAGGTGATGCTGCAGCAACAATTACAGATGCAGCCCACACAACCACAGGATATATCCACCCAGGGACAAGTGCAAGTGTAAGTGCAGGGTGGTGCTATGGAAGGAACAGTGAGTACAGGAAGGGGTAACATTATTGGGACAGAACACTGTTCCCCAATACAATGGAGTGACAGTGGTTGGCGGTAATCCGTTTACATCATCCACCAATACATTTTCCCAATAGGGTTGCCCACGGGGAGTGCAAGTGTGTCCTGTTCTAACAGTAACTGAGGACCCCGAGAAGGAACGGGAGGTAGCAGTTCAGATAGGACAGTGGGAATTTTCCTTTCTTATAAATACTGGAACAACCAGATGATGCATAAAGGAATAAGGATTTCCATTATCTAGCAAAGGTTTGGACATGCAAGGCTTTTCGGGGACAATTTTTAAAGTTTCTCTGACAAAAGATTTACCCTTGACAATAGGGACACAGAATACTGTGGCACCACTAATGTATTCAAAAGATACTTCCATCAACATTCTGGGAATGTACTTCCTCAGAAAATTGAATGCAACAATTTAAATTTCAGAGAAAGGGATGGTGTGCTCCACTCCTGGAATGTATCCAGCTAGGGTGGCAGTGTTGATTCAGGCATACTACGTGCACAGCACGGGGATACACACACACATGGTGGTGTTTTTGTATGTGGTGCACGTGTTGTTGGGATGGTTACCAGGAATTGGTGGAAGGCTTCCTACCAGTTTCTGTTCAGGCCATGGTGTCCCTCATTTGTTAGTTCAGGCACACACACATAGCTCTACCTAGAGGAAGTAGTGGTGGAAAATTACATGATCACATTGGTTGTCACTGATGAAGACAACATGGAATGGAGTTCGATATTATGTATTGAGCCCACGCTGACATTAAAAGGAGTGACACAGAGTTGTTTCCAACAAAAGACAGTGAGGAATGTGAGAAACTGCTAATCCTTGGGGACTTGTCATCCAGGTGGCCAGGTGTTAGGCAGAATCCTGTGCAGTGCCCTTAGGGACCACTACACCTGATTAAGACTACAGGTGGCAATACAAGTTTTACCTTTGGTACAATCCTGTACTACTAAGTTATAGTGGTAGCAGTAGCAGAGCAGCCAGGCGTATCTCAAGAGTATATGAACTGTAGCAGAGATTACACAAAGGGACCACAATTACTTTGACTCAAGCAAACACTGACTCAAGGTTTCAGGTAAAAAATATAAGTACATTTATTTTTAAACCATCAGTTATAAACACAACACCTCTATTAGACTTGAAACAAAACCACACGTTAAATATTCTACAACTAACCAATTCACTTTGTACAGTAATTCTCAAGGTAAGTACCCTGTGTTTCAAGGAACCGGTGTTATGAACAAAACACGATACCGCGGATACGGTTGCGATCACTTTTTGACAGTTCGGTCTACTAAATAAATGCGTATCCGTGACATGAAATGCTACCCGGGCAAAAACACACTTAGCACCTGAGATACCCAGAGGGAGTTGGAGGAAAAAATCACAGGCAATATTTAGGTTAGGCAGACAGTATCTGGGGTCGGAGCCAGGTTTAGGTGACACCGGAGACCTGTGCCGAAGATAACATCGTTAGACAGTTCACGATTCAGTGTAGCCAAAAAGTACTTGGATATTGTCAAATGTTCGGAAGCAAAAGTTATAAGAAGGAGGGAAGACAAGGACGAGCCTTGAAGATGAAGAAAAAAGGGATTCACCCAGTTTCCTCAAGTAGAACACAATACCTTATTCCAATGATGCAACTGGTGCCCTGGCAGTTGTTCCTGTTGGTTTCCCACATACCCACGATTCCTGGAGCTTTGTTGTGAAGGAGGACATCTGAAGGGCGTCTGCACCACACAGGGATGAAGCCGGCAGCAACGACAATGAAAAGATGTGATCCTTAAAAACAGGAGAGGCTCAGCAGGTGGCTATCCGGAACACTACAGCAATGTGCAGCGATTTCGACCACGGTGGAGATATCTGGCTGAAGAAGATGAGCTGGTTATCCCCACCAGGCTCAAGGGAAGAAGACTCCGGACTGGATCTCCTCTTAGTCGTTGAAGGGAAGATAGCTCAGGACTGCAGCAGGGCTTCACCGGGACGGGGTAGTTGCAGCAGCCATTGTTCTTTCCGCTTCTCTTCTGTTCCTTGTAGTTCCAGAGGCGACTCTGACTTCTAGCCCAAGAGACCTGCCTTTTATGCGCAAAACCCCCATTCACACAGCCTGGCTCTCAATCACGCAGCAGGGGGGTTGTCCAGCCGGGACAACCACCTCAGCCAATCATGGAAAAGTTTGACTTGGGTTTCCTAGGGCACCCTGTGCAGGGGGTGACTACACCCCTTCCCCACATTCAGTCTACCTAGACACCCAGGCGCCAATAGGAGGGCTTCTCTGCAGAAGCCCACCAAAAGACGGTGAACAAAGAAGGCAAACCTAGTTTGCCGCGCAAAGTAAAACACAAGAAGGACTTTAAGAAAAAGAAATGGCGAATAAACCCAATCGGAGCCAAAAGAAAGATGATTTGGTCAAGCAGGTTTATGTTCGAGGCTAATATAATAGCAAAGAACAGTACCACGTTTATCTAATATAATCGCGGTAGAAAAGTTAGGGTAGATATCACTGCCACCAGCAAGTCTAATTGTTAAAAGAGCGAAATAATGCTCAGGGAGGTACAAACAGAAAAAGAGTACAGATTAGCCCTTTCCAGTACTCCATGTAAGATGGGGTGTACTGGGTCTGTGGTAAGAATGACTATGTACAGTAAATGGCAACTTTACCTTTCTCTGGGGGACAGTAGTCAGCCCCAGCGAAATGGAGTCAGAGGGAAGTCTAAAAGACAACCCTGGGTTACTACACTGAAGGTGCTGTGTAAACCATACAAGAACAGGGGCACTTGGAGTGGTGTGCTCCAGTGCCCAAGATCACACAATGAGTAAATACACATAGGCCAAAACACATGTAAGAGTGGAAAAAGGATGCACACTCTTACCAGGTGGAAAAATAAACTCCAGAAATCCAGCAAAGCTGCTGGGGGACTCACTAGGTGAGGGAAATTAGCCCTAGAAGGAGAATTCTCCATAACACCAGGACATGGTTATCGCTTTTCGATCTAGTTCCTGGGGGTGGACCAGTGCAGGAGGATCACCTGGGTGAGGGGTCTTCGGGGAGTAGGGGTGAGACAGCTGATAGTGAAATGCAGTATTCCCCCTTTTTTGTTCATCTACCCCATCCTCTTTTGCAGGATTTTCCGAAGTCCCAACTCCCCCCTCCTTTTTACATAAACACTGGGCCGAGGAAGAGGGTGACTGCGAGTAACCAGACTAACTCTTTCACATCGTACTAGACATGTCCCCTTAATCGGTCAGGCAAAGAGTGCATAGACCTGATACCAGTTAACTCTGCTCACATGATTAAAAGGCAACACCTAAACATACACTCGGAGCAAGGCTGAACACGAGTACGAGCAGATTTTCCGGGACAAAGGCACACCTACTGGAGCAGAGCAACGGACCAAGTGACAAGAGCAGCAGGCTGAAAACCCCGAGGTTACCTACTGGAGGTTGTTGCCTCCACCAGACCGTGAAAGACATGTGGAGAAGGCCAGCTCCCACAAGGGAAGATTGCAATGTGTTTCAAGGTCACCAGTGACCCTCCCGGGTGAACGGCAGAGTTGGGGAGGTGAGGTCAAGCCTGTGTTACTAACCTTGACTTGTAAATTGGAAACTGCAAAACAAGAAAGAAGAACACACAGCTGTTGAGTTGACAAGCATCCTGAGAGACCGGTGTGTGTTAAAGTGACTGAAGTAGCTACATTATATCACAAGTAAAGGCTGCACGCGTGTGGATGAGACATGGAGAAAGGCAGACCTGTGAATGAACTTTAAAGTAAAATGCAGCTGTGAGATTAGCGATACTAAGTAACGCAGTGGTCGGCAAAAGGAAGAAGCCCATTTGAAAGTCTTGGTGAAAGGTACATTGTTTGAAGCTAAAAGGCAAACAAATGGCAAAAGCGAATTAAGTGATAGTAAACATGAACTTTGAGTCGAAGTGTTGCTGTGGTGGTCTGTTAAAAGTGCCATGCAAATCGAAAGTCTTCGACATCCAAAAGGGGTCCGAGCACGATTTAGGGAGACCCAAATTACAATAAGCTTGGGGAAGGGAGCCCCTTGCAAGGTTGTGTTGAACTGTGATGTGAAAGGTCTGAGCCCGGCAGAGGGGGACCTATGTGAACTATGTGATGTAAGGTCTGAGCCCGGCAGAGGGGGACCTTTTTTGAACTTTATGTTGGGATACATTTTTTTGAAAGTCAAGAAAGATCCTTTAAGGTGGAAGGCCAGGTGGGCCTCAATCCACAGTTTTGGAACTGCTTATAGTTGTAGAAACCGAGCCAAAGTGTGTCATCCTGCCTACAAGGACGGCCTTACTCCGTGAGGTTTAACGTGGGAGGAGAGCTGGTTCAACTACCTATATTCTTTTGAACACTGATTTTTCGTTTGTATGCATTTCTCCTTTTTACACTTTTTTGTACAAGCGATGGGGCAGGCATTATGTTTTTGTTAGCATAGGCCATTTTGATTTGGCAGACTCCACTAGGACTGTTTTGTTTATCGTTTGATGGTGAAGACTACTCCCATCTTAGTTATAGGGCAAAATGGAAGTTTCTCCAAACCCAACATTTTCAATAAAGGTTTTACAAATTGTATCCATTGTGTCAATGTCAATGCTTGTGATACCATGCCTTCCCTACAGGAAGGAGAAGTAGTGTTTGAATTGAGTATACCTTGTCCAGTCCACATAAAGGAAAAGGAAAGCACAGTTTCCCAGATAACAAAAAAGAATTCAAAATGGACAACAGGACCCCATAATGCATGGATACTAAAGGCAGTACAAATCAAATTAAAAGTAGGAGAACTATTGCCACGAGTAAAACAGTACCCCTTTTCTCGAGAAGCAGATGAAGGCAATTATGAGACACTGCATGCCTTATGGCAGCAAGGCATATAGAGGAGATCACATAACCTTGTAACATGACTATCTATCTGAACAAGTAAGCCAAAGGAGCGGCATGGCATTTTATACAGGATTTACCTCCTCTTTACAATATTATTGAGGCAGAGTATTCATTGGTCCCAAATCCTGTGATGATTGTATGTATCATTCCAGTGGAGGAACACATTTTTACTGTGGTAGATTTGAAAAATGCATTTTTCTCCATTACACTACACCCAGACTCCAGGTATCTCACTGGATTTATTTATTGCAGGACCAGATTTGAACACTGTAGAATGGCCGAAGGGTACTGTGAGGGACCTAGCATCTTTAACAAGTTATACAAATGCTTTTGAGCAACTTACAGGTTGCAAGCTTAGTGATACAATGGGCCTGATTACAAGGCCCCCAGTAGCCTGTAAAACAGGCACGGCTGCCGCCGGTATTAATTTTTTTCTGTCGCCCATGAAATGGGCATTTACCGGGTGATTACGGCCTTGCCAGACCGGGTATTTACCCATTCCGGGGTGCTGAAAAAAAATTCTTCCCCATTTCCATTTGAGCCCCATAGGGTTCAATAGGGATGGGGAAGCCGGATGCACAGGCACCGTTTATAACGGTGCCTGTGCATCCGACATGCTGTGCTCGTGGGTGCTTTTCATTCCACTAGGTCAGACCTGGTGGAATGAAAGGCACCCGAGGGCACCACTCAGAGTTTGCCTGTCTGGATACAATGGTACCGGCAAGCTTACTGGTACCGTTGTAGCCAGACCGGCAAGTTCGTAACGAGGCCCAATATGTTGATAACTTGCTGGTGTGTAGCACGACAGAAGAGAAGTGTTAGGGAGAATTCTCTTATAAGGCTAATTTCCCAAACCTAGTGAGTCCCCCAGCAGCTTTGCTGGATTTTTGGGGTTTGCTTTTTTCTCCTGCTAAGAGTGAGACTCTCTTCCTCCAACTCTTAGGCATGATTTGAGGTATGTCTTTGACTTAGTATGTGTTCATGGGCTATGGGGTAGCCTTTTTACTCCATAGGGCATCATCTGTTTTGTAAGTGTGTTACACAGCACCCTCAGTGCAGTGACACAGGGGTGTTATAGTGACCCCCAAACATAGACTCCATACCCTGGGACTGACTACTGTCTCCCAGGGCATGTAAAGTCACCATTGACTTTACTAGTCCCAAATTGTGAACAGAACCACTACAAACCATCATATTGTGGAAGTACTGGAAGGGGTTAATTCGATTGCCCCTGGGTCTGTTTTCAAGGAGGCACTGACCAGCCTTGTCAAGCTTCTGTTTGGTGGCAGTGGTTACCACGCAAAATATTCCACCGGAATATTTCCTATGGGATTTTCCCACTGATTTTAAACGCACCACTTTTTGGTGCAATGTTAAAGATACCGCCGGTTTACTTATTTAATATTAAATCAACGGTAAGGTTTTTTTGCCAGAACTCTTTTCTAAAATGGCGTTCATGTCCGTCTCTGTAACTCCAACCAAGGTCGGGCCCTTTGTTCCACTTTTTGGCGGGCTTCTCCACAGAAGCCCTCCAAATGGTGCCACTCTGTCTGGGTTCCCCAGGATGTGTGGGGAGGGGAATTGGCACCCTGGACTGCATTGCCTTAGCAACCCAAGTCGCACTCTATTCTGATTGGCCCAGTGTTGAGCCACCCGGCTCACCACTTAGCATGTTTGAGTGACGGCTAGGCTGTTGAATGGGTTTTTTTCTGCATAAAAGCAGGGCTTTTGGGACTGGAACTTCAGAAGTCGCCACAGGACCTAAGAATCCGAAGAGGGAAGAAGCTGAGCCATCTGCAACGACGACACCACCGGTGGAGCTCTGCTCCAACGACCTCACCACTTTCCCGACGACAAGAGGAGATCTTCTGCTGGAAGAGTCTTCTCCCTCTGAGCTGGTGGGATCCACCAGTTCGCCATTTCATCTTCCAGGACGTCTCTTGGTCGAATCGCCTGTGCCAAGCACCCCGGCAGCTGGATAGCCAAGCTGCACCACTGTGACCGCGAATACCAGGAACACACCTTTTCACCGACTAACTCCGCGGCTGGTTTCTTCCCTGGGCAGTGCAACGACTCCAAGTTTCCTCCTCGACGAGATCCTCTCTTCCCCTGGCCGAAACAAACAACTGCAACCACTGCCAGGAACAACTGCCACCTCTGGAGCTTCCTCTCTCTTTAAGGTACTGTGTTCTGCCTGGCCTCCCTTTCCAAGGATTGCTAAATGTGACCCTTAAATCCTTGGCTTTCCAACTGGGTTGGCCCCAGACCTTCTAACTTTACTTCTTGAATCACCCCAACCTCTTTTGAACATTCTGCAAAGACTTTTAGTGCATTTTAAACTGTGTGATCTTGGGCACATTTCGCTTTTCTCCATTTCGAAGTGGGCCTGGCCTATGAACTTTGGCTCTACGGTGTATACTGCCTTTACCCCCTTACTTTGAACTTCTAAAAGTGTTGGGAACTGTTTTATTTTTATGCTCTGCCTTTTTCTCTCCCTTTAACTTAACTATTGGAGTGCCATCTAGGTTACGCGCTCACATCTGTATTAACAAATAGTGGTGTTTTAACTCTGACTTGTCTAATAGTTATCAAGGGAGGTGTGTATACTTTACCTGACTGTGTTTTAACTTGATTTTGATTTAGAGTGCTAGTGTATTGCCTAAAGAGTGTTTTAAATAAATAATTATATACTTTTGATACAAAGCTCTGGTCAGTGTTTGTTTGCCCTACTGTGTTTTTAGCCCTATTGTGTATACTCTATATACTGCCCAACTCTTCTTGAGAGAGGTCTGACTGCTCAGCTACAGCTACCAGGTAAATCTGGGTGGTGCAGACTGCTACCAATTAGGTTAACTGCTTACTCCTGTAGTCTTAATCTTTTTGCAGTGTTCCCTACGGGAACTGCACAGGATTCTGCCTAACAAGGATTGTAGCAAGGACTCAGTGACACTTCTGACATTGCTAGCTGACAAAGGGCTACAAAGTGGACAAAGAGAAATTACAGTACTGTCAAAAAGAAGTGGTGTACCTGGGTCAGATTGTGTCAGCAGACAGAGAAAAATAACACCAGAAAGTGTAGAGGCCATACATAAAACTCCACAACCAAAAACAGAGAAAGAGATGCAGCAGTTCTTAGGCCTATGGAACTACTGCAGAGCATGGGTTTTTGATGATATCACTTACACCAGGCCATTGTTACAAGCATTAAAAGAAGCTCAGCAACACAGAACAAACCTAAAATGGACAGCTAAAATAGGCAAGAGCTTTGACGAACTAAAACATGAATTCGCACTTGAACCAGTACAGGCTACACCCAATTACAAAGAGAATGTTCGTCTATTTTCCCATTCAGATGGAAAAGTAATGACAGCTGTGCTGCTGACATAGAAAAAAGGATGGGGACACAAACACCTTGCATATTACAGTAGATACCTAGATGAAGTGATGTAGTGACATTTCCCATGTGAGCAGGCACTTGCTGCTGCTGCATTTGCAATTGATAAGGCTTCTGCAATAACTATGGGATGCAGCGTAATTTTGTATGTGGAACATGCATTATTTGCAATACTGGAAAAAACAAGATCAACATTGAAAACTCAGAGATCGTTAGAGTATGAGGTAATACTACCAAACCCAGCAAAAGAAATGGTGAGATATAGGATTATAAATCCAGTAGAGCTCACTGCAGAAGAAATTGAGGAGGGTGATTATATACATGACTGCATAGCATGCATAGACCAGAGTGAAGGTAACCCTCTGGTTAAGGAAGAGGTGATTGAAGGGGGAGACATGATTTTCATTGACAGGAGCTCCAGTATTGATCAGATGACAGGACAAAGGCATTCAGTTTTCCGCAGTGGTAGGACACAGACATGAAGTACACACAGGAGAGGAGTTGATGGTGTAGAGGGCCAGGTAGTAAACATTTTCTCTGATTCAGCTTATGTTACTTCCACAGTGCACTCAGGAATAGCAAGATCGGAGAGGAGAGGGTTTAAAAGAAGTGATGGCACACCTGTTCAGCATGCAGGATTAATTAGTAAATTATTAGAAATGTTACCAGTGCCTGTAGAAATAGCTTTAATAAAATGCAAAGCCCACACAGGAGTGCACAATTTAATTTCATTAGGAAGCGAAAGAGCAGACAGAGCAGCAAAAGAGGCAGCATATCTACCAGAAGGAACACATGTGCTGTTCCCTGGTGAAAAGGAAAACATAATTTCCCCTACTGACAGTGCTGAAAGTGAGCAAAAAAAAGATGCATTAGCAGAAAACTTTAATGCAACCCCAATCATGCAGATAATAGAGTTGCAGAGACAAGCATCAGATGAGAAAGAATAGTGGAAGAGGAGAGCATGTTCTTTATCCCCAACTGATTTGGTATGGCAGAATGATAGCACAGGAAAAGTGGTCATACCAAAGAAATTGTTGTGGATGGCATTGGAACAGCTTCACTGCCCAGCCCATGTATTGAAAGAGCACGTGGCTGCAGGGATGAGGGAAGACTGGTTCGTACCAAATTTCCATGGGATTGTTCTGGAGTTTGTGAATAATTGCATGATATGTCAAAAGTATTTGCCAGGTCACACATTGAGGGTTGTGCAGGGAACATTGCCATGAGCAGAAGGCCCCTTCCGGCACTTGATTTGAAATCAACTTGCATATTGACTGTGTTGATTTGCAAGAGAGTGTTCTGGAGTTTGTGAATAATTGCATGATATGTCAAAAGTATTTGCCAGGTCACACATTGAGGGTTGTGCAGGGAACATTGGAACATTGCCATGAGCAGAAGGCCCCTTCCGGCACTTGTATATTGACTGTGTTGATTTGCAAGAGAGATGTGCCTCTTACAGGTACTTGCTTTGTAGTGGTCGCACTCTTTCCAGACGAGGTTCCTGTGCCGATAATGACTACCGATCTGCACCCACACTTCTTATGAGAGAGGTGTTTACAAGATGGGGATTCCAGATTAAATTTGTTCTGACAATGGTCAGTATTTTGCTAATGAATTGATTAAGGAGATAACAACACTCCTGGGGATAAAGCATAAAGCATAAATTATGCACAGTTAATCATCCTCAAGCCAACGGGTTGGTAGAAACGATGAATGGACTTCTTAAAATGCACTTAGCAAAGCGAGCCCAAATGCTTGGAAAAACCTGGGTGCACTGGTTGCCTCTTGCTTTGTTTGCACTGCGTCATACGCCTGGAGGAGGTCATCACTTGAATACTCATAAAATAGTTACAATACGGAGAATGCATGCCGCCTACAATCTCTGATGCACATTCTTGTTCTTTTTCCCAATTATACAGCTTTATTCAGAATTTATGTCATAAAGCAACAATACATCACACAATGATATAACACAGACTTAACACCAATACGATATAAAACAATAAAACGATACATTGTGCCAGTACAGATAAAAACATCAAATCATCAATTCATCGTAAAATCAGCTACAATGTGATACATGCCTCCTTCCCAGACCATAACAACACAATGGGCCTCATCACAAGTTAGCTGGTCCAGATTTAACAGTGCTGGTAAAACCGTAATGGCACCGTTTTACGGACCGGCTTACTACTAGTTCTGTGGCCGTGTGGTGTTTCACCCGTCAGGTCTGACCTGGCAGGTGTAACGCCACCGGCCGCGGACGGACACCAAAACACTGGTACCATTACCGCAGGGTGCCGGTGGTTCTGCAGTCCCCATTCCCATGGAGTCCTATGGCACTCCACAGGAATGGGGAGTAACGGAATGCTGGCGCCGGAATTACCGGACCACCAGGGCTATAATGTCCCGGTAATTATGGCAAGTCCGGCGCCGGTAATTCCCCAAGAGTCCGGCGGCAGCCTGTCAGTTTTACCAGCATGGCTACCGCCGGACTCGTAATGAGGCCCAATGTCTTTCAAACAGAGCTATGGGTGATCTCTCTGTTTCTTCGAGCGTATCTCCATACCCACTTGAGGTAGCTACTTGTTGCAAAAACCATACGAATCGCAGCTGATTCTAGGCACAGTGTCATGGCTTCCATAATAGACCCCTTGTTCACTATTCTTAGAGAGGCACAGCTCCACCCTACTGATGAGGTGTAACCAGACGGAAACACGTGTCTGGGGTTGCTGTTGGTACTCTTGTTCAGAGGAGTATTGCCTAGCATTTCGATGCTGGACTGCCCCAGGGCAGGACCAAGACTGATACATTTTGTATATTTCTCCTCTGTGAAAGATAGTGGACCTCATTGCGAGTTTGGAGGTAGCCATGGTGCTATTAGCGCCATGGCTGCCTCCAAAATCGTGTCCGGGTCCGGGTTCCTTGAATGAGGAATTACCGGGTCATTCCAACCTTGGAGAACCCGGTAATTCCTCATTCAAAAAACCCATCCCCATTCCCATTTGAGAGCACATAGGGGTCAATGTGAATGGGTATGGCACTAATAACAGGCCGGTTATTAGCTCCCTGGACCTCTTGCAGGACCCGCAAAGGACATCTGGTCTGACTAGACGTTCTGAGCGGGTCCCGCAAGGAAACCTCGTAATAGGGCAGAATGGGTTTACCGGCACTATTACCGGTGCCGGTAAACCCATTCCGCCCACCTTGTAATGAGACCCAGTGAGTTGAAGAATCTGGGTAAGGCTCTCATAACCGGGACTAATGTCCGGCACAGAGACTCCAAGGACCCCCCCCCCCCCTTGTTTTTTCCCTAATAGTCTTACAGCTACGACTTATAAAACGTGGCTTCAGGAAACATTTCCTCAATGGCTTTATGACAGGGCATAAGAACATTAAAAGGTCTTCATCCAATTCATTACATAGAATACACTTTGCGGACACACCAATATTTCATTTATGTAGAAGTACTGCAGTGGGAAGGATTACTAAGCAGAACTTTAAATACATATAAGATAACGAGCCAAGGAATCAGAGGCCCAAGATTTCAAGACTGCATCTCGGTCCACTTTGATCAACACTGCCCTTTTTACATCAGACTTAGAATGAGGAGCCATAACAGTTGGGTACGACCAAAAATCCCCAAACCCAAGGGTCTTCAACAGACTTTTGACATGGATTAACCATTTTAGTGTAATGCCCCCTCTGTCATTGCCTCTGTATTTATATAGATTTTTGTTTGTCCACAGGCAAACCCAATATAACACGGGCCACAACTGGCAAATCAATTTGATACCATGCAAGGCAGTCTCTAATAGCACTTGTGCATTTGGCGTACTATTTGGCAGACGCAGAATGTTTTTCAAAAATGTGTTCTCTGCCACTGCCAGAATGTTGATATTCATATGGCCTCACATTTCTGCCCCATACAATGCTACTTGCCTAGCCAGTGCTTTGTATGCCTTCAGTGACACTGCAACCGCTCATGTATAACCCTGGAAAGAGTGCAACCATACCTTGCTAGTGTTAACTTTGCTTTCTCCAATTGTGCTGACCACCCACAGCACGCCATGATTCTCACCCCGAGGTAATCATAGGTTGAGGCCTGTTCAATTGCTCCTTCGCTCAGAGTAAGCCTAAAACCCCTGTGCCTTCTCCTCGCATTGGTATTAAAAATCATCAACTTAGTTTTACTAACATATATTTGTTAGGGAGAATTCTCTCTTTAGGCTGAATTTCCTAACCTAGTGAGTCCCCCAGCAGCTTTGCTGGATTTCTGGATTTGTTTTTTTCTCCTGCCAAGAGTGAGACTCTTTTTCTCCCACTCTTGGACATGATTTATGGTGTTCCTTTGACTGTTAATGTGTTTTATGGTCCTTTACTCCATAGGGTCTCATGTGTTTTTACTATGTGTGTTACACAGCACCCTCCATGCCGTAACACAGGGGTGTCATAGTGACACCCCACCATAGACTCCATACCCTCGCACTGACTACTGTCTCCCAGTGCATGTAAAGTCACCATTGGCTTTACTAGTCCCAAATTATTAACAGAAACCAGTACAAACCATCATATTGTGGATGTACTGGTCGGGGCAATTCGATTGCCCCGGGGTCTGTTAATCGAGGGGGCACGTCTCCGTCCCCCCTGATCGAGTTTTGGCTGGTGGCAGTCGATACTACTTTTTATATTCGACCGCGAATATTTCCCTATGGGATTTTCCCATTGTTCGAGGCTACCAACTTTAATTATTTAATTCTCATAGCCTCAAACATACCGCCGGTTTATTTAATTAATATTAATTCACCGGTTGGTATTTTTTGCCAGGACTCGATTCTAAAATGGTGTTTGTGTTCTCTTCTGTGACTCCAACCCAAGTCGAGCCTTTTGTTCCACTTTTTGGCGGGCTTCTCCACAGAAGCCTCCAAAAGTGGTGCCACTCTGTCTGGGTACCACAGGGAGTGTGGGAGGGTGTTTAGGCACCCTGGACTGAGTTACCTTAGTAACTCAAGTCGCACTCTTGTGTGATTGGCCCAAGTGGTGAGTCGGCCGGCTCACCACTTAGCATGTTTGATTGACATCTAGGCTGAGTGAATGGGGGTATGCTGCATAAAAGCAGGGCTTTTGGGACTGGGAATTCAGAAGTCGCCACAGGACCTGAGAATCCGACGAGGGAGAAGCTGAGCCGACCTACCACAATGACACCACCGGTGGAGCCCTGCGGAACCGACTCACCACTTCCCGACGACAGAGAAGATCTCCCGGCTGGAGAGGCTTCTTCCCCTGACTGGTGGGCACAACCAGTTTACCTTCTTCTCTTCGCACCCAAGATCGGTTTGTGGTCCAACTGCCCGTGCCAAGTACCCCGGCAGCCGGATAGCCACTTACCACTGAACCGCGAATCAACGGACCGCTCCTTGTACCTGAGAAACTCTGCGGCTGGTTTCTTCCCTGGCAGTGCAACTGATTCCTGTCTTCCTCCCCGACGAGATCCTCTCTTCCCCTGGAAGAAACCCCGACTTGCATCCGCTGCCAGGAACAACTGCCCCCGCTGGAGTGTTCTCACCACTTTAAGGTACCGTGTCCGCCAGACCTCCCTTTCTAAAGATTGCTACAAGGTAATAATAACCCCTTAACCTTCTGGACTGGGCTGGCTGCCTTGACCCTCTAACTGGTCCCTTTCTTTGGTCCAACTGCTTTTTGAACCTTTTCAAGACTTTGTGCACTGCAACCGTGTGACCTTGGACACATTTCGTTTTGAACCTCTTAAAGCGGATCCGGCCTACTGACTCTGAATTCACGGTGTTACTTTGCCTTCCTCTCTTGTTGTGTTAGTGAAAAAGTGTTGGGATCTGTTTCAATTTATTCTCTGCTTTTCTCTCCCTTTTAAACCAAATTATTAGAGTGTCATCTACGTTAAGCGCTCACCGCTGTCTGAAAATAAGTGGGGCTTTACTTAAGACTTGTCTAATATTCTTTTAAGGGAGTGTATATCTTTTAGTGACCGTGTTTTTGAATTGCTTACTATTAGTGCCTGTGTGTTTTTCTAGATGTGGTTTTAAATAAATAATTATATCTCTTTTACACCAAGACCTGATCAGTGTTTACTTGTTCTATTGTGTTCTCTTGAACTATTGTGAATACCCTGTATACTGCCTAACTCTTCTTGAGAGACGTCTGACTGCTCAGCCACAGCTACCAAGTGAATCTATGTGGTACAGACTGCTACCAAGTGGGTTTACTGACAAACACCTGTAGTCCTAAATCTTTTGCAGTGGTCCCAGAGGGAACTGCACAGGTTTCTGCCTAACAATATTGACAGCCGATTCCTCTTACAGAAGTCAACAAAGATTTCTAGCTTCTTATGAGCACCGGCAGGTGTCAGGGATAGGAGCACTGCGTCATCTGAAAATAGCAAGGCCGGGATCTTGTCTCCCGCCAGTGATGGAGCATCAGTTTGGATATTCAAAAGCTCCTTAATGAAAATGCAGAACAGTTTCGGGGCCAGGACACACCCCTGCCGTACACCCTTCTTAATGTACATACTACTGCATGTGCTACCATAGGTTCCCCACCGAACAACAGCAGTGTTTCCAGTGTATCAGCTCTGGATAGAAGTTAGGAGAGTCTATGGGATGCACAAGTCCCTTAACCCGCCCCCCTACAACCGATACGTTGGTACGGTATCAAAGGCGGTACATAGGTCCACACAAATTGCATGTACACTGACCTTTCTGAGGACTGGGTATTTATCACATACTAACCGCAAGTGGAGGCTTTAATCGATCGTACTCAAGCCATCACAAAATCCTGCCTGACGGTGTTCAATGATCCCATTGTTCTTAGCCCAATCATCTAGATTGAATATTAGTGCTCTGGTAAATATTTTCCTTCCTGCATCCAATAATGAAATCGGTCTATAATTGGCGGGATCATCCAGACTGGCCTTTTTATAAATAGGGACAATTTCTGCAGTGGCCCAGGACACAGGCACCTAGTTCTTGCTCAGAGTGGCATTACACAATTTTGTCAAATAAGTAACCCAAACAATAGGTTTGTTTCTGTAGAAATCTATCGGGACCCTATCTGGTCCTGGGGCCTTACCTAATTTTTGATTCAGGAGTGGTCGCTCTACCTCATTATTTGTGGGTACCAGCGGGGGACAGTTGTGTACACCCCCAGAGCCAAATCTCACTCTGTAGTGGCTCATTTCCAGTGGTACTGCCCCATCAACCTCATTGAGATTCCCATAGTGTTCTACCCAATGCTGATCCCGGGATACTACCTTGCAAAAGATTGGGCTCTGTTCTTTTAGCCGCCGCATCACAGCCTAGAAACCCTTTAAGTCCCTGTTCCATATTGTTTGCAATCATTTTTCCCAAACATCTTCATTCCACGCCTTCTTTTAGGCATTCAGCATCTTCCGGTACTCCCTTCTGGCCAGCCTAACTTCACCACCTTTACGTGTCCGGAGACCCTTCATGACAGCTATAAGCTGCCCTTTGTCCTGCCTACAGTCCTTATCGTACCAGGGAGTTACTGTTTCTACAGTATTATGAACAGCCTTTGCTGATTTAGAAAATCGATGTGTGGTCCTCCAGGGATACAAAAATGTGATCATAGACCAATGGCAATACTACCCCTAAATCAACCCCCATGTAATATTTCTCCTGGCATGCTCCACAATTTCCAAATGGACCGCCCCTTCCCCTAGGCCAGTCGGCCTTCCTCTGGGTGCTTCCCCGGAGCGCTCCCACAAATCCAAAAGGAGGGGGTTATAATCGCTCTCAATTCTCTCATAAACAGAGAATTCCTTCACTAGATCCCAGGCATCCAAATTTACAAAGATGTAGTAAATTTTGCTTACAGCCAAGTTATTATCAAAAGAAGGTGTTGCTAGGGTGTCACCCGGGAAGCGGCCATTGCATGCCCTCAATTTAGCAGACATAAGCAGGACAGCTAGGTCTTTCCCATATTTTTGTTGACACACTGAAAAAGCTGAATTTGAAGGTCCTAATCCCCAATGGCTATCCTCTTCAGACGTGATGTCCACCAAATCATGAAGAGGCTCAATTTGGAAATTGAGGTCCCGCATGACTAAAATCTTCAAGGGTCTAGGGGAACTCTGTCTCCATTCTAGCACTTTATTAGTAATACTCTCTATAAGATCCAAGCCCCTGCCTGATGAAACCCTGTTATAAAAATGGATCAATACAATTAGTGAATTGTCCCACAATTTTGAGCGAGTCACTAAAACATCTGGTGAGTCCAAATCTATCTGATTGACAGATTTAAACAAGGCAACATTAACACAAGTCACCAAACCCCAGCTCGGGCACCCTCAACCCTTGCTTGCTGTTTTAAAAAGGGTGACATACCTTTGAATATGCAGAGGTTTCAGAGCCCAAGATTCCTTGAGATAAATCATCCCAAAATAACGAACATAAGTAAGCCACTCAGTACCAGAGAGGTACGTTTCCACCTCAGCAATGTTCCATGATATAATCCGCACCCAGGCAAAGTGTGATCTTAACTTGAGAGTTCAAAGTTGCTTGCAGCACGCCGCTATCCATCACCAGGGTGAGAACAGATGGAACATGACTCTGCCCCTGCCCAGGATGCCTGGGTCTTCAGTTCCTGGGGATCAACTCTGCACTACCACTAAATTGTAACCGTCTATACTGGAATCCCCCCTACTGGGATAGTGCGTCTCTGGGCCCACTCTACTGCAGGGGTAGCCTATAGGTTAGTTCCCTATACTAGTCAAGTTGTGAAATGGTAAGAAAGGCTGATGTTGCACTCTCATGCCGCCATATGGCGTACCACCCTGACCATACGTGTGATGCTGGAAATGCATCGGACGGACAGGGCCTCTGTATCCTTGTCTTTTATTGCTTTTTATCATGTGTCCTGTCTAGTTTTCTGCGCAGCAGTTCATGTGGGACTCCTGGCGGTGCGGCTCTTCCTATATTTGGTTTGGTGAATAGGTCCCTGGGATACCCTTATGGCACCCATGGGTGGGAGTATGACCCTGTACTCCTAGTGTATGTTTTTGGACACCTGTGTGTGGCCCAGAGAGCATGGTACAGGCTGGTGGCAGCCCAGTGCTGAATTGACAGGTGCCCTGAGCGTCCTCCATTTTGGGATGCCCAGGCCTTATCATTGGAATCAGTGGATTCCTGGTAGGAAACAGGATGGCCCCTGTGGCCTCTTGCTTTCTATTGCCTGTTACCTTACATTTCCTTAAATCCTGGGAAGACCTGACTCTGTCCCTTCCCCCTGACTGGCTGTTGGTTGGAAGTTCCACATATGGTGTTGTGGGGAAGTCCAAGCCAGACTGGCTGGAGCCTTCCCAATGACTGTATGTTGTGGGTATACCCATGGGGTGGGACCTGGGTGAATGGAGTGTGTGACGAATATGCATTGTGTGTTATGGGTGTCTAGTATCTGGTGTTTGACACAATGACTGAGACAGCCCTGGCCGAAACTGGTATGAATGCAGTGTGTGGTACTGAATGAGTGGGTACTTGTCCGAATCCACATTCTGTGTTGTGAGTGTCTGGATGGAGAAGAATGGCCTTAATGTACTGTGTGCCTGATTGGCTGACTGACTGCCTGAATGACCTTCTGAGTGATTGGTTGCCTGAGTGTGACCCAGCAGAGTGAATGGGAGATCAAATAGTATATCTGGGGGCCTCTGACTGCAAGGAATCGTTCAGAAGCTGAAGTTGATAACTGATGCTTGACTTTCAAACCCACTGGAAGAAGAAGAACTGCTGCTGCTGTCCTTCGCTAATCTGAAAGCTGCTGTGCCTTCAAGGAACTGATCCAAGAGAGGACCTGTTAGGAGACCTCTCCCCGAGCTACGAGGGACCATCGTGCACCAGCTGATCTTTGCCAAAGCTCCCTGGTAGACAGACCTACAAAAGGCTGCTGACGGGAGAAGAGGACCGCGGAGGAAAACAAAGAGAAGCACCGAACAGCCGTCCACTGTCGATGACCGCCGTCGGCGACCGGAGCCACTGTGCTCCCTTTGCCTAAGAACATTTGATCCAAGGACTTGCTTGCTCATCCTCGTCGACTGCTTTCATCCTGCCGGAGAAAGTCAGGGTCGTCGACGACTGAGGAGAATCCACATGTGGGTTTCCTGCCACCCGAAGACCTCAGAGATGCCGACGAAGCTACTGAAGCTAGCCATGGTCATGCCCCGTTCACCGACACCCGACACTGATGACTCAACAAACTTGCTGAGCCAAAGTTCTTCACTGACTCTTTGCGGCAATGAACCATCGTCGTCTAGGTGCACTGCACGCCTCCCCTGTTGCAGGACGTTTTTGATTGATCGTCAACGAGCACAACAAGGACCGAAGCTGCTGCATCCACGACCACCGTTCACCTTTTTCTACATCTTGGAAGTTCGACCACCCGTGGCTCCTGCTTGAAAAGGAGCACACTCAAGAAGGGCTTGTCGATTCTCCGACGAAGAACTCTACAACACAAGGTACATTTTGGTTACAGAACTATAGAAGAAGATAAGACTGTAATAGACAATATCTGGACTGGGCTTGTAGTGAATCTTCATTTACAGATTGCCCAGGTGGACAGAACTGTGCCTGACGGTAGGGGCTCAGTATTCTGCCAATTGTCTAACCAACTTGTTTTCCTCCTAAGTCTATGGTTGATATTGTTTTGCTGTGTAGATGTGTATGCTATTTGAACTGAGTACAGTTGATGCATTTTAATGGAATCAGAGTAAGAGTGGTACCACCTAGAACTTTATTTTTTACAATTTTTAGAATTGTCTGAGCACAAAGTGTATTATCGTGATTGTGTACATAACCTTGAACCTTATAAAGACTATATTTTAACTAATACAGTGTGTGGACATTCCTTTGTGGGTGCTTGGGGACTACACTGTACTTACGAACCAGCCCAAATCACTTCCTGAGAAGCTAGGCCTTGATTGCTCGTCCATTGCTACCAACAATAGAGAATCTTGGCTGGGGTCCTCTGTGCCTCTCCTCTACCATATAGAGAACAGGAGTACAGACACCCCCCTCCGGTCCTTTACACTGGTGGCAGCAGTGGGATGCTTATTGTTTTAAGAATCAGTGTGTAACCTTGCCACTTACAACACATCTGCACTTTGTTAAATTGAGGTTTACTTGTGTACAAGATAACTACATTATAAGCAATGGAATCTATTGCAAATGGTAAATTGACTTGGATGAGCTTAGAGGCTCTCAAGAGTGCTTGTGAAACCAGGGAGTTAGACTTTGAGGATAAGCCTAGGGCTGAAGTGATAGCTGCCCTTGTTGACTACCAGACTGATGGTGAAGCTCTTGAAGGGGGTGATGTAACCAATGGGGAACCTGCCCTGGGTTGTTTCTGAATCCGAGTCTGGGAATGCCACCATTCCTGCTGCCTCGGTTCCGAACCCCAGCACTGCTCTTCAGGGGGAAGCCCTGAAAATTGAACTTTTAAAATTGGAGCAGTTATCCTTTCAATACAAAAAGTTGGAAACAGACACTGAATTGAAGAAAGAGGAGTTGGCACAACAAGTAGCACTCAAAGAAAGGGACACTGAGCACTGGGAAACTCAGCTGGAGAAAGCCAGAGTGGCGACTTCAACGAAGCCAGTTCAGAGCGGCCACCAAGTTTATGAAAGATTTGGTTGGTGTGTATGCGGACGTTCTGATATCCTCCAATGGATTGAAGCGTTTGAGAAGGCTTGTGCAATCCATGATGTTGATAAGAAAGATTGGGCTAATTTTTTGTTAAGCAGAGTGCCTCAGACTGGATTTGACTGTATTCTGAAACTGAGTGTGGAAGAAAGAGGTCAGTATGAGTGCATGAAGACTGCTTTGATTGCCAAGTTTGGCAAGACACCTACCCACTACCTTAAAAGGTTCAGGGAATTTAAGAAACGAGACAATGGGCCTCATTACGAGTTTGGAGGTAGCCATGGAGCTAATAGCTCCATGGCTGCCTCCAAACCGGCCTCCTTTACCGGGTTCCTGCAATGGGGACTTACCGGGTTACTCCGACATAGGAGGACCCGGTAAATCCTCCTTGCAGGAACCATTCCCCATTCCCATTTGAGCCCTCATAGGGCTCAATGGGAATGGGGAGGGAGGTACCAACGGGCACATTATGATTGTCCCATTGTTGCCTCCCTCTTCTCCTTGCGGGACCCGGAAAAGACATCTGGTTTGACCAGATGTCTGATCCGGGTCCCGCGATGGGAAGGTTGTAATCAGCCCTGCCTGAATGAAGGGGGCCGGTCCCGTACCGGCCCCCTTCATTCCGGCAGTGCAAGCCTCATAATGAGGCCCAATGTGTCTTGGATTGACTGGGTGAGTGCTGCGCACATGAACATGATGGGGTGGATTGATGGTTACAAAGTGAAAACGTTTGTTGAATTGTCACACCTTTTGTTTGTTGAGCATTTTTCGGAAGCCTGTTCACCAGAACTGCATCAGTATGTTGCTGAACAGAACATTTTGGATCTCTTTAAGCTGGCCAGGCTGGCTGACAAGTGGGTCTCCCACCGGGTGTCCCCTAAGGACTCCAGTGGGAAGGACAAGGACAAAGAAAAGGGGGCTGAGGAGTCCCAAAAGCAATCACAGTCGAGTAAACCAAAACCTTCCTCTCCTAAAACGCAAAAATCTAGTGGGGATAAGTCCTATGTGGGTTGGAATAAGATAGTGGTCCACCTGCTGCAAAGCAGGCGCCCAGTGGTACCAGTACCGTACCCCGCATTCCTCACACTTGTTGGGACTGTGGGGTTCTGGATCACAAGAAGGATGGCCCCAAGTGTAAAGGTAAGGCACTTGGAGTCCAGGCTATCAGCCTGACCTACACTTACACCATGCCTGAGGTGGAGGCCACTGTCCTCCTCTCCTCTACAGGAATCACATTTGGTGCTCCTGTAGAGATATCCCTAGTATCCCTTGGGGCCTGGGATCAGTACGCGGAAGTACTGGTGACGATACCACAGAACCCCCGTAGGTTTTTGAGAAGTGTCCTCTTGAATGGCCAGCCTTCTAATGGTCTGAGAGACACTTGGGCAAGCATGACAGTGGTGGACAGGATCCTGTTCAAGCGGGAGGACTATGTAGGTGCTCCTCTGAGAACCACCATGTAAGCTGGTGGGCCTCCCAAATTATCGCCTGTAGCCTTAGTCAACATTACAATTGGAGAAAAGAAAGCAAAATGATTTGGTAGAGATGGGGATGATCTCGGATGGTCTACCCATGGCTGCTGCGCAGTCACCCGATCACAGGTCACACCGGGTCCGGCTGCGAGTCTGGTACCCTCGCCGACGGGGAAACCCAACGCACAATGAAGAAGGAAAAGCAAGAAGGCCACCTCTGTGAAAGGGACCCCTTCTCTTTCTGCTGCTCCTGCAGCACCCTTTGGGATTCATGCTCCGGGCGGTCTGAGTCCAGTGGTAAATCCAAACTCAACTCCTGAGGGAGAAGAGGCAGAAAACCTTCCTGTGGGAGAGGTGCTCAATCCGGATGAACACCCCAACCTTCAATGCCTGTTGGCTGAAGGGGGTCCCTCCCGGGCAGACTTCTGAAGGGGTCAAAGAGAGTGCCACTCTCTTGAGGGTCTGAGGACACAGGCCCTGTCCCAGGCACAAGGAAAAGTGCCTAGGATTTTTCCAGATATATTGGGAGGGTGAGCTCCTTGTTAGTGAGCCCACTAAGCCTGAACCTGGTGCCCTCAAGAGGTTGGTGGTACCCCAGGTTTACAGGCCCTTCCTGCTGCAGTTGGCGCATGATGTACCCTCAGCTGGTCATCTTGGTACCAAGAAGACTAAGCAGAGGCTCACTGCCCATTTCTACTGGCACCGGATGGGAGTAGAAGTGGAGTCCCAATGCAGGACCTGCCCAACTTGTCAGTTGTCTGGCAAGACTGGAGGCAGTGTCATTGCCCCACTGCAGCCATTGCCAGTGGCTGGCACACCATTTGAGAGGGTGGGCATCGACATTGTCGGTCCCCTTGACCCTCCCACTTCAGGTGGACATCGGTTCATCCTGGTCTTGGTTGATCATGCAACCAGGTACCCTGAGGATATACCCTTCGGACTATTTGTGCCAAGGTGGGACCAGGTCTCTCCTGGTTTTTTTTTACCCATGTTGGATTCCCTAAGGAGGTTGTCTCTGACAAAGGATCCAACTTCATGTCGAGTTACATGAAAACCATGTGGAAAGAGTGCGGCGTTACCTAGAAGTTCTCCACCTCTTACCATCCCCAGACCAATGGTCTGGTTGAGAGATTTAATAAAACTCTCAAGGGCATGCTAGGCGCTTTGGAAGAGCCCCTAAGTAGGAAATGGGATCTCCTCCTGCCATGCCTGCTGTTCGCTTACAGAGAGGTACCTCAAGAGGGTGTTGGCTTCAGCCCCTTTGAATTACTCTTTGGACATCCAGTGAGGGGGCCACTTGCCTTGATCAAAGATGGTTGAGAAGCCACCCCTCCAGGTCCTGCCAAGCAAGTGGGGGACTATGTGTTAGGCCTCAGACAGAGGATGACACAGATGATGGATCAGGCGACAGCAAATCTCAAGGCCAGCCAGGAATTGAACAAGTACTTGTATGACCTTAAAGCATCACAAGTCAATTGGACTGCAGGACAGGAGATCCTTGTGATGGAGCCTACCAAGCCTCGAGCTTTGGCAGATAGGTAAACTGGACCCTTCAAGATAATCTCTAAGATGGGCGAAGTCAACTATCTGGTTGACATGGGAGTCCCTGGGGTAGCCCCTCAGGTATTCCATTTTAACAGCCTCAAGCCTTTACATAGGCGAGCAGAGGTCTCATGGCTCTTGCTGGCTTCCGAGCAAGAAGAGGATGAGAGTGAGCCCTTTCCTGATTTGCTGCATATCAACCCTCAGGATGGCTCAGTGGAGGGAGTGCATCTCTCTCCAGATCTGACGAAAGAGCAGCAGAGAGCCTGTAGGGCTTTGCTCCAGCAGTATGCCTCTCTGTTCTCACTGACACCAGGCTTTACACCCACTGTGGTGTAGGCACAAAATTGTCACCGGTGACAGTGTGCCTGTCAAAAGCAGGTGTTACTGTGCGTGAGATACAGTTAAGAACCACATCCAGGCTGAGGTTGCCAAGATGTTGGATTTGGGTGTTATTGAACCCTCAACCAGTCCCTTGTCCATTCCAGTGGTCCTTGTCCCCAAGACAAGTTCCCAGGCAGGTACCAAGGATTGGAGATTCTGTATGGACTACAGAGGAGTCAATGCCGTCACCAAAACTGACATGCACCCTTTGCCCAGGGCTGATGAGCTTGTGGACACTATAGGTGCTGCCAAATTTGTGAGCACCTTTGACCTTACCTCAGGCTATTGGCAAATAGCTCTAACAAACCATGCCAAGGAAAAGACTGCGTTTTCAATACCTGAGTCTCTCTAGCAGTTTAGAGTCATGCCTTTTGGGTTGAAAAATGCACCTGTCACTTTCCAACGTTTAGTCAATCATGCACTCAGTGGGCTGGATGCCTTTTGTGTGGCCTATTTAGACAACACTGCCGTCTACAGTTCCACTTGGGAGGAGCATTTGACTCACTTGGATACAGTGTTGCAGGCCTTGAAAAGGGCTGACCTCACTATCAAGGCCAACAAGTGCCAGATAGCTCAGGGGAATGTCACGTATCTTTGTCATGAGGTAAGGGGGGATCAAATCCAACCTCTCCAGTGTAAAGTACAGGATCTAAATGACTGGGAGACTCCCACTACTCAAACCCAGGTGAGAGACTTTTTGGGCCTCATTGGGAATTATCAAATTTCATGGCAAACTATGGAACCATAGCTGCCCCTCTGACAGCTCTGACTTCGCCCAAACAACCGAGGAAGGGTAATGTCATGACCACTGTGAGGGGGCACAAGTTGTGTCACAAGCAGGCTCCCATCAGAACCCTGAGGGCCTTAGACCACTGAAAAAGGGCTCCAGGAGCCAGTCCTGGCGCCTTTGGCACCAAGCTCATATGTTGGAAGGAAGGGCTGTTCAAACTAGGTCCCATTTATGTACATGGGCCTTTAAATCCAACATGGAAGCACCCACACAGCCTAGTTCTAAGAACCAAACCATGCGGTCTAGTGTTTTGGGTGTGGCAGGCCTGGAACTACCTTCCCTGGTACTACTTTACCTGGGCTATATAAACCACACCCTGACTTCAGAACACGCTTCGCGTTATTCTGCAACCAGCAGCGTGACGCTCACAGTGTCCAGCTCCTGGTCTTCAGCATCTTCCTGTAGTCCTGCCAGAACAAGAACAAGATTATTCTATCTTACCTGAGAAAACACCATCCAGCACTCAGCATCGCAACCAGGCTGTAATCTGTGGAAACCGAGAGAATAAGAAACCACTCACCTGTGAGTACTAGTTTAAGGACTTCTGGCGAACCGCTACCACAGCTGCTGCTCGAACATCGCAACCTGCAATAATAAGAAAAGAAAAATAATATTAGAACGCGCGTGCTTCCAAAACATCGAATTCCATCAGTCTTACCTGAATTCCATCTCGCTATGCCGCACTTCCATGCGGAGCACCACAGCAACATCTGCAAAGGAAAAAGAGACATATTCAGGTTCGCTTTCAATATTAAACAACTGCACAGCGCTGTACTTACCTTAACGGATTCCGGGGGCCTGTTTTTCATCCACTCGCAGTACCACAGCGGCCTGTGAGGAGAAGAAGAAGAAAACACAGGTTAGCTTTAAAAGACAATAAAGGTGCTGTGCTTCACGCTTTCTCTTGCCTAGAAACGAGCCTCTCCATCTGGCACGCCAGCATCAAGACCTTCGCACCTGAAAAGGAGGAGATAAAGATATTAACGAATTCCCACCATAAACAGACCAAAGACTTACAATGAACAAACCTACCTGCCTACCAGCAAATACGGGGGTCACAGCAGGCCTGGACCCAAGGAAGGCGTACTGCAGCAGTGAAGCAACTCGGGCAGCTTGCCAACAAACGTCAAGCGCCCCTGCACAAGAAACGCACCCTTCACCCTACAAATAACTAAGATTCATTAGTAAGCACTGGGCAACTAAGCATCCAGGGTTCCAGATCTCAGAGACTTCCAGATGCCCCCTGGGATATCAGGTGAGCATAACAGAACGCAAAGCCTTTAAACCTTAGCCACCTGGGCGTCATGGAGACATCTGAAACTGACCAGTTAGCTCAGCTTTTGGGACAATTACGCACCGAGGTACACGCAGCCCGGCAAGAAACCAATGCCTTAAGACGAGAATTAATAGTCACGAAAGACCGTACTGATGAACTAAGCAAACAGCTACTACAAACACAGGTGGGGCAAGCTCCATTGCCTGGATTTGCCCCATCTTTCACTCCACCGTCATCAGTAAACCCAGTACAGATAACGTTTCCGGGAGCAGTACCTCTGGCACCACCAGAACGATTTAATGGAGACACCAGAAGGTACGCAACATTCATGAACCAGTGCCGTCTCCATTTTCTTTTTAGACCTGGGGCTTTCCCAAATGACCAGGCGAGGGTGGCCTTCGTGTTATCATATTGGAGTGGAAGTGCTGCAGACTGGTCGTACCTTTAGTGAGCTGGGATGACCCGTTACTGCAGGACTTCGGGGGTTTTCAACAGGAGATGGAAAAGCTATTTGCTCGACACGTGCATGGACAAGCTCTTGATAACAAACTCCTGTCCCTACGCCAAGGAAATCAAGATTTGCTGACTTATATTGCTGCCTTTAATAGACTAGTTGTGGAAGCGCGGTCGCCTGAAGACAAAAGAACCACGTTGTTTCATCGGGGCCTACGAGGAGACCTGAAGGATGTCCTTGCTCAACTGGTAGACCCACCTAAAGACTGTGCAGAGTTTATCAACCTTGTAGTGCAGTTGGACCACAGATTACAGGATCGAAGAACAGACCTAAGTAGACTCGAAAACCATGCCATGTACGTACTTTCAAAGGACAATGTTCAACGTCCATCAGAAAATACTACAGAACCCATGCAGATTGGAGGAGTACGACCCCCTTTAACCAAGTTTGAAAGAGACAAGAGGAGGCAGCTACAGTTATGCCTATATTGCGGTAAATCAGGTCACTTCCTCAAAGAATGCCCAGTGAAACATCCAAGGAAGGTAGTAGGTGCTACAGAGAAAGAAGATGATGGAAAGGAATCAGAAAACTACCAGACCCCGCAAGCATAGAGGTCCGCCTGTCGAGCGAGAAGGATGAGTCACAGAGTTCACATTTCGCCCTACCAGTAGTCTTGATCAATCATCAACGACTGCCGCGGATGCATGCCATAGTGACGTATATAGACAGCGGAGCAGTTGGTAATTACATAGATCGAGATCTGGCAACAGAAATCAGACTTTCCTTATGGACGAAACCAACAACTGAAAAGCTAACTACTGTTGACGGTACAGAAATGGCTTTGGGACCAGTAACCCAATGCACAACAAAATTAACCTTTCTATGTCAGGATGGACATCAAGAAGCAATCACATTTGACCTCATCAAAGCTCCTCAGTTCCGGTTGATCTTAGGGATGCCATGGCTAGTAACTCACAATCCCCACATAGACTGGCATGCAAAGAGACTGACCTTTTCCGACGAATGCGCCCACGCTTACTACCCGAAATCTATACCACAGCCAAACCTGAAATCTGTTCAAGGAATAGCATCGGGGATCGCGGAACCAATGGACTCCTTACCAAGAGAATATCAGGATTATCAAGATGTTTTTCAGAAGGAACAGGCTAACACATTACCGCCACATAGGCCCTATGACTGTCAGATCGACCTGATACCTGGCGCACAGGTTCCTTGTGGTCGAATTTATGCACTAACAGAAACTGAAAATCTCCACTTGAAGTCCTATCTGGATCAATACCTGGCTAATGGGGTTATCCGCCTGTCAAAGTCACTGGCAACCTCTCCCTTATTCTTCGTGCCCAGGAAGGATGGCGATTTGAGGACTTGCATCGATTACTGCGCACTTAATCAAATCACAGTAAAAAACTGCTACCCTTTGCCCCTTATCCCGGAACTGTTGGACCAAGTCAAGGATGCCCGAATCTACACCAAACTAGACCTCAGAGGCGCATACCACCTTGTACATGTAAAGAAAGGGATGAATGTAAAGTCGCATTTCGCACCAAGTATGACCTGTACGAATATCAGGTAACGCCTTTCGGGCTGTGCAACACTCCAGCAGCATTCCAATACTTCATGAATGATGTATTACAGGAATTAATCAATGTCTGTGCCCTGGTCTATATTGACGACATCCTGGTGTATTCCCCCTCTGAAAGAGATCATGTGGAACATGTTCCCTCAGTCCTTGCAAAACTTCGCCAGCACAAACTGTATGCTAAACTCAAGAAATGCTCCTTCCATGTCACCGAAGTTGAGTTCCTCGGTTTTGTTCTCTCGCCAAAGGGAGTCAAGATGGATTCACACAAAGTAGATGCCATCCTTAATTGGCTGTCACCTTCTTCACTTAAAGGAACCCAAAGCATGCTCGGCTTTGCACATTTTTTATCGCCGATTTAGTCCAGATTTCTCATGGATAGTCCACCCAATAACATAGTTACTGAGAAAAAACAACAAAATAATCCAATGGACTGAAGAGGCAGAACAGGCCTTTCAAGAACTCAAGAAAAGATTCAACTCTGAACCAATTTTACGACATCCTCGCGCAGATCTCCCCTATGTAGTGGATACTGATGCTTCCAGCGTAGCCATGGGAGCAGTTCTCTCTCAAAGAGATCCAGAGACAGGCCAATTAAACCCGTGGCCTTTTGGTCACGTAAATTCTCACCACCAGAACTTAACTATGCAATTACAGACAAAGAATTGTTGGCAAAAAAATCAGCCTTCAAAGCCTGGCAGCAGTATCTATTAGGTGCCAGACATACCATCACAGTAATCACAGATCACTGAAACCTTCAATACCTAAAGTTAGCAAAATCCCAATCGTCACGACAGTTGTAGTGGGCTTTATTCATCGCAGAATACGATTACTTAATAACATACCGAACGGGAGTTCAGAATGGGAAGGCCGATGCCTTGTCTCGTATGGGTGTTGAAAAGAAAACGAACAGTACCCTGGACCCTGTTGCCATAATCCCAAGTGATAAACTACAGTTTTGGATGTGGCAGGCCGGGAACTACTTTCCCTGGTACTAGTTTACCTGGGCTATATAAACCTTACCCTGACTGCAGAACACGCTTGGTGTTATTCTGCAACCAGCAGCGTGACGCTCACCATGTCCAGCTCCAGGTCTTCAGCATCTTCCTATAGTCCTGCCAGAACAAGAACAAGATTATTCTGTCTTACCTGAGAAAACACCATCCAGCACTCAGAATCTCAACCGGGCTGGAATCTGTGGAAACCGAGAGAAGAAGAAATATTACTCACCTGTGAGTACTAGCTTAAGGACTTCCGGCGAACCTCTACCACAGCTGCTGCTTGAACATCCCGACCTGCAATAACGAGAAAAGGAAAAACAATATTAGAACGCGCGCACTTCCAAAACATTGAATTCCATCAGTCTTGCCTGAATTCCATCGCGCTACGCTGCGCTTCCTTCCGGAGCACCACAGCAACATCTGAAAAGGAAAAAGAGACATATTCAGGTTCGCTTTCAATATTAAACAACTGCACAGCGCTGTACTTACCTTAACGGATTCCGGGGGCCTGTTTTTCATTGCACTCTCATCCACTCGCAGCACCACAGCGGCCTGTGAGGAGAAGAAGAAGAAAACACAGGTTAGCTTTAAAAAACAATAAAGGCGCTGCGCTTCGCGCTTTCTCTTACCTAGAAACGTGCCTCTCCATCTGGCACACCAGCATCAAGGCCTTCGCACCTGAAAAGGAGGAGATAAAGACATTAACGAATTCCCACCATAAACAGAAACAGAACAAAGACTTACAATTAACAAACCTACCTGCCTACCAGCAGATTTGGGAGTCACAGCAGGCCTGAGCCCAAGGAAGGCGTACTGCACCAGTGAAGCAACTCGAGCAGCTCGACAACAAACATCAAGTGCCCCTGCACAAGAAACGCAGGACGGATAGCTCACCCTACAAATAACTAAGATTCATTATTCAGCACTGGGCAACTACACATCCAGGGTTCCAGATCTCAGAGCTTTCAAGTCGCCCCCGGGGATATCAGGTGAGTGTAATAGTTAATTGGACAGAAGACTGTCAGAGGGCCTTTGTTGGCTTGAAAGAAGTCTGTGTAGAGTACCTGTGTTGTGTGCATCTGATTACTGCAAGCCCTTTATTGTCTAGACGGATGCCTGTGACACAGGAATTGGAACTGTCTTGTCCCAGTTAGATGACAAAGGGAGGGAACATCCGATCATCTTCATCAGTAGACAACTCAAGGGTAGAGAACTTAGGTGGGCTACTGTTGAAAAGGAATGTTTCAGTATAGTTTGGAGCCTTAGGCATTTTCGACCCTACCTTACAGGGTCTACCTTCAAGGTCCAAACAGATCAAAAGCCCTTAAAGTGGCTTATGCAGATGAAGGGTGAAAACTCAAAACTGCTCAGGTGGTCCATTAGCCTGCAAGGGCTGGACTTCACCATAGAGCATAGACCAGGGAAGAGTCATGATAAGGCAGATGGCCTTTCCAGAAGGTATGTTGACCGTCCTAACCGCAGTCTGGGGGGTGACTGTGATGCTGGAAATGCATCAGAGGGACAGTGCCTCTGTATCCTTGTCCTTTATGTGGGACTCCTGCCGGTGCAGCTCTTCCTATATTTGGTTTGGTGAACAGACCCTTGAGATACCCTTATGGCACCCATGGGTGGTAGTACAACCCTGTACTCCTAGTGTATGTTTTTGGGCACCTCTGTGTGGCCCACAGAGCAGGGTATGGGCTGGTGGCAGCCCCGTGATGAATTGACAGGTGCCTTGAGCGTCCTCCATTTTGGGATGTCCAGGCCCTGTCATTGGAATCAGTGGATTCCTGATAGGAAAGTCAATGGCCCCTGTGGCCTCTTGCTTTCTATCGCCTGTTACCTTACTTTTCCCGAAGTCCCGGGAAGCCCTGACTCTGTCCCTTCCCCCTAACTGGCTGTTTGTTGGAAGTTCCATATATGGTGTTGTGGGGAAGTCCAGGCCAGGCCTTCCCAATGACTTTATGTTGTGGGTACGCCCGTGGGGTGGGAACTGGGTGAATGGAATGTGTGACGAATACACATTCTATCTTATGGGTGTCTAGCATCTGGTGTTTGACACAATGACTGAGACAGCCCTGCCCGAAACTGGTATGAATGCAGTGTGCAGTGCTGAATGGCTGGGTACTTGTCCAAATCCACATTCTGTGTTGTGAGTGTCTGGATGGAGAAGAAAGGCCTGAATGCACTGTGCGCCTGATTGGCTGACTGAATGATTGTTTGCCTGAGTGTGACCCAGCAGAGTGAATGGGAGATCAACTAGTATATCCGGGGGGCTCTCACTGCTAGGAATCGTCCAGAAGCTGAAGTTGATAACTGATGCTTGACTTTCAAGCCCACTGGAAGAAGAAGATCTGCTGCTGCTGTCCTTCGCTAATCTTAAAGCTGCTGTGCCTTCAAGGAACTGATCCAAGAAAGGACCTGGTTAGGAGACCACTCCCCAAGCTACGAGGGACCATCGTGCACCAGCTGATCTTTGTCAAAGCTTCCTGGTAGACAGACCTACGAAAGGCTGCCGACCGGAGAAGGGGACCGCCGAGGAGAACGAAGAGAAGCACCGGACAGCTGTCCACCGTGGAAGACTGCCGTCACTGACCGGAGCCGCCGTGCTCCCTTTGCTTAAGAACATTTGATCGAAGGACTCGCTTGCTCCTTCTCGTCGACCGCTTTCGTCCTGCTGGAGAAAGTCAAGGTCGTCGATGACCGAGGAGAATCCACTGTTGGGTTTCCCGCCATCCGAAGACCTCAGAGACGCTGACGAAGCTACAGAAGCCAGCTTTGGTCACGACCCGTTCACCTATGCCCGACGCCCGACGCCGATGACTCGACGCCCTTGCTGGGCCAAAGGGCTTCACTGACTCTTTGCGGCAACAAGGACCAGCATGCTAATAACAAGCCCGTTATTAGCATGCTCCCCATTCCCATTGAGCCCTATGGACGCTCGAATAGGAATGGGAAGGTACCGGGTCCGGGTTCCTTGAATGAGGAATTACCAGGTCTTCCAAGGTTGGAATGGCCCAGTGATTCCTCATTCGAGGAACCCGGCCCCGGTATGCGGTAAGGGGGGAGCCATGGTGCTAATAGCACCATGGCTACCTCCAACCTATAATAGAATAAAACAAATAAAATTATAAAATCAGGCAATCCGAGTGTTAATCAGAATAAAAACTGTTGCAAACAATGGGCCTCATTACGAGGTAGGAGATAAGAGATTACTGTCACCGGTAACGGTGCCGGTGCCGGTAATCCCTTTCCTCCATACTCCGAGGTCCCTTACGGGTCCCTTCCTTAACGCCTGGTTTGACCAGGTGTTAAGGACGGGACCCGCTAAGGGACTTCAGAGCTAATAACGGTACCGCAAATTGCGGTACTGTTATTAGCTACTTCCCCATTCCCATTGAGCCCTTTGAGGGCTCAAATGGGAATGTAGAATGGTTCTCAGAATGGGGAGTTACCGGGTCCTCCAAGGTTGGAATGACCCGGTAAGTACGCATTCTGAGAACCCGGACCCGGTATGCGGTAAGGGGGTAGCCATGGTGCTAATAGCCCGTAATGAGGCCCAATGTTCCAAAACAAAGTCCATTCATAAGCTTCCTCTAAGGCCAGATACAGGGCTGTACATGGACAAGTAGATGTAGTACAAAGTGCTATAGACACTTTTGCAGGTATTTCGTAAAAGGTGTTGTAACCACAACAATAACTGTAAGGTGTCAACACACTTAAGCCTGTAGGCCAAGTTTCAAGTTTCAAACATTGAAAATAAATAACAGTAGAACAATGTCCAGGGCCACCTAAAACACAGGAAAACATCCTGTGGAATGATATAGTCAACGGGGTACCATATGAATAGAACACCGTTTCAGATAGGGGAGGCACGCCCGAATGGCTCAGGGGCACCTAGTGTCCGACTCCCCCGCCTTCCCTACTCTGATTAAATGCACCAGCGTTCACAGCTGGAACTACCGTTGGAGCTTCAGACGTCAGAAACATTAAATTGCTAGCACCAGTAGAAGTCTTGAGTCAGCAAGCCAAGCCGTAGTGTCCGCATCCTGCCCCGCTATAATCCGGTGTAACAGCCGTTGCACAGTTTTCCAGGTTAAACACTGTGCCAAGCCAATGTTAATCCTGCACGATCTCGATAGGCAGATGGCAACTACAATACCTTCCATCAGACTGGCCACACAACCACACGACAAACAGCGACAAAAAGTGTCCCAGGCTTAGCCTGAAGGGCTTCGCCGCAAGGGTGTGAGCAGCCCCTTTTAAAGCTTGTGCTCGCTCTTATCCTTCCACTTAAAGGGACATGCACAGCATGCACGAAAAGGGCCCGGGGGCAGCAACGGTGGCGACAAACAGTGTACCAGGCTTTTTGAATTTAGGGGGAGGAATTTGATATGAATCTCGAAGAACTAACAAAATCCTTTTGCTACATTTCCTTGCAGAAGAGGCCAAAAACTCAGATCTTGCACAGTCCTGTACTGGTGGTGCCTTGAAATAGCACTACGTGGAAGATTGCGTTGCACGGAAAAATGGCACAGCAAGAGGAGGAACAAAAATCAATGAGGAGGAAGAAGCGGGCAAACAATTATTTTTGGGAGAAAAGTGCAAACAACTTGCCCTCTATTCCTAAAGAGTTCAGACTATTTTCCCCAGCTGCAACCTTTTTTACCTCACTTCTGTTTCCAGGTGTCCAGGCAGCTGCTAATTCAAAGTGGTTGCAGCTTACCAGATACAAGCTGCTACAGTTGGCACATTCAACAGCAATGGGTGTAAATGCAATAAAGGAGGAGATGAAGGTGCTATCCTTGGTGGCCCTCCAGAACAGGTCTGTGCTTGACCTGTTAACAGCTAACGTAGGAGGGGTGTGTGCTAAGATCGGGAGCAGCTGTTGCACGATCATACCCGATGGAGAAGCTTCAAATGGAATATTGAAAGCACCCATAAAAGAGATACAGACACTCCATGAAAAGATGACCAGCGAAGTTAATGGAGTGCACTCAAGTGGTTGATTGGACAGCACTTTCGCCGGGGTACCCACCTGGCTTTCCAGACTGTTTCGACTAACTTGTCCCCATGTTGGTGCTCATTCTCATCACCTTTTGCATCATTATGAACATTTTAAAATTATATTCTAACAAGAGAGGACAGTTGTTGTTACCCTTAAATGTTGATAAAAGGCTACCGTAAAGAAGGGTGGTAATATAATAATTGGGGAAAATGAAGAAGGGGATCCTGATTGGTGGGTCTTTACACAACTGACAGATTTAGAAAACTATCAACAATTTTGGATCTCATGCCTTAAGGATGTACTAAGTATAACTAAACTTAGGGGTATGCTAAAACACGGTAAATAGGCCTTGCAGCATGCTTTTGCATCAAACGTGTGCTTGCTTTTTGTTGATCTGCAACAAAGCCACCAATGCTGGTCCCATGATCCCAGACTGGCATGGTAAGAAGCAAACAATAGTTGTTATTTTTCAAGGTCACAGATTAGAACCCATGAATCCCGCCGAAATGCACAGTGAGCATAAACATTTAAAAATTCTAAATGATTTGCAAAACATTATTTTTTCAATGAAGTCAAAAGAACAACAGCGTTTTCAAATTGCCCCTTAGTGTGTTTCACCTGCGAAGAAGGTCAAAGAATTCTTAATATGCAACATTTGTATTGCAGTATGTCAGTGGTTCAAGGTTCTGACAGTGCCATTGTAGAAAGTGGTTCTCGTGAGAAGTAGATGGAATGACAGGGTTAGATTAATAAAGTTCTAC
Source organism: Ambystoma mexicanum (assembly GCF_040938575.1). Lineage (NCBI taxonomy): Eukaryota > Metazoa > Chordata > Amphibia > Caudata > Ambystomatidae > Ambystoma > Ambystoma mexicanum. Next base: position 463,656,160 of record NC_090940.1, on the reverse strand, counting down.
TAGTCGTCTCAAATGTTTCAATGAATTGTCATTATAATGTGGGAAGTGGGGGTTGGAGTATGATGTCACATATTATAACTGAGGGCGGTGTAGGAAGGTTTATGGACCCAATCACAGAACATAGTGTATGTTTTCCTATAAGGGTACAATGTGCAAACACCAATCAGCTCGGTGTTGGGAGGCTTTTTCATGTTGCAAAGTTACTAATGTTGACTAGCTTGATTGCTTTAAAAGTCTTTGGGGGCCATTACGAGGTTGGAGGTAGCCATGGTGCTATTAGCACCATGGCTCCCCCCTTACCGCATACCGAGGCCGGGTTCCTCGAATGAGGAATTACTGGGCCATTCCAAACTTGGAAGACCCGGTAATTCCTCATTCAAGGAACCCGGACCCGGTACCTCCCCATTCCCATTCGAGCCCCCATAGGGCTCAATGGGAATGGGAAGCATGCTAATAACGGGCCCGTTATTAGCATGCTGGTCCTTTAGCGGCTCCCACTAAGGGCGCCTGGTAAAACCACCCGCCCTTAGCGGGACCCGCTAAAGGACCTCAGAATTCGGAGGTAAGGGGGTTAACGGCACCGGCACCATTACCGGCACCGCTAACCCCTTACCGCCAACCTCCGAATGAGGCCCTTAGATTTAGGGGCATTTCTTTGACAGCGGCATTTCATGCAGTTCTGTTCTGCGATCTGTTTGAATATAGCTGTCCCAGCTGCCTCTAGGCCCTGAATAAACCTATATTATTTCTTGCCTGCGTACACTCCTTTTTCAACTACTTTTGTAATTTTTTATTGGTGAGCTCCAAAGTGACCCCCGATACAATGGCCCTCATTACAACACTGGCGCTAAAGCATGGCGCTATTAGCACCATGGTTGGTGCCGGTGTTGTAACGGGTCCGCCATGGTTTAATGGGGAATTACCACCCCATTCCAAGGTTGGCAGGGCGGTAATTCCCCATTAAACCATGGCCCTTCCCCATTCCCATTTTCGCCAGCCGTTCAGGTCGGGTCCCGCAAAGGGACCTCGTAGTAAGGCGCTAAGTGTTTAACGGCGCCGCAGCCTTTTACGGCGCCGTTAAATACTTAGCGCCAGGGTCCTAATGAGGCCCAATATCTTCAATATGGTGAAGGTCTAGAAATTGGTTTGTTTGAATGGGGAGTTGTAAAACCTTGGCAATCTTCTCCAATGATGAGCATAACTTAATAGTCCAAGTGACGATTAATAGTCCATATTCAAGACTGAGGAACCAAAGCGATAATGCTTGTATCCTGGCTTTGTAAGACCCAAAGGTAGGTTTGTCCCATTAACAACCTTACACACTGGGGCTAATAATCATAAAGTATTACAAAGGTGTTCAACAAAGGTAGCAGGCGTCCCTCTCTCGGATGAACAAGGAATGATAACCTGTTCAGTGGTTGTTAACCGCTTCGAGAGTTTGCAGCCATCTGCTTTTTGCTCACTGTACCTTTCACAGATGGGAAATATCCAGTTGCATATCAGTCTTTGTCCAGCCCACATGAGCAGTCCAGCACTGAAATGCTGTGGCAATTCCTCTCCGAACAAGAGTACCAACAGCAACCCCATACACATGTTCCAGCCTTGTTGGGCATCATCAGTGAGGTGAAGCTGAGCCTCTCTAAGCACTGTGAGCAGGGAGTCCACGTCTGGTTGCCCCCAGGTAACCTAGGGTGACCAACCCCAAGTTCCTTCAAATAATTCAACAATGGTAGCAGGCGCCCCTCTGTCGGATGAAAAAGGCATGATAACCTATTCAGTGGTTGTTAACCACATCGAGAGTTTGCAGCCATCTGCTTTTTGCTCACTGTACCTTTCACAAATGGGAAATATCCATTTGCATATCAGTCTTTGTCCCGCCCACATGAGCAGTCCAGCACCGAAATGCTGTGGCAATTCCTCTCTGAACAAGAGTGCCAACAGCAACCCCATACATGTGTTTCAGCCTTGTTGGGCATCATCTGTTGCTGTTGGTACTCTTGTTCAGAGGAATTGCCATAGCATTTCGGTGCTGGACTGCCCATGTGGGCGGGACAAAGACTGATATGCAAATGGGTATTTCCAACCTGTGAAAGGTACAGTGAGCAAAAAGCGTGTGCTGCAAACTCTCATCTCAGAACAGGTTATCATACCATTTTCTTTCTGGAGAGGAGTGCCTGCTACCTTTTTTGAATTATTTGCAAGGAACTTGGGGTTGGTCACCATAAGTTACCTGGGGGCAACCAGACGTGGACTCCCTGCTCACTGTGCTCAGAGAGGCACAGCTTCACCTCACTGATGAGGCCCAAAAAGGCTGAAACATGTGTATGGGGTTGCTGTTGGTACTCTTGTTCAGAGGAATTGCCATAGCATTTCGGTGCTGGACTGCCCATGTGGGCGGGACAAAGACTGATATTCAAATGGATATTTTCCATCTGTGAAAGGTACAGTGAGCAAAAAGCGTGTGCTGCAAACTCTCATCTCAGAACAGGTTATCATGCCATGTTCTTTCTGGAGAGGAGCGCCTGCTACCTTTTTTGAAATATTACAAAGGTGTGTCTAAGGTTGGAGAAAAATAAACAAAATATTTCAAGTCAAAGTGATTGAATGTTACATGTTTTTGTGTTTTACCGTGTAACCTTTCTAATCAGATAAGGTCAGCATATTCCCTTTGTAATTTATGTATGTACTTTTTGTAACTTTCTAACTTTTTGTATTAAATGAACATTCACACATGTTTGCAATTAGGGGGAATTGCTTTGCCAATTGTTGGATAAAATGATGAGTTTGTTGACTTGAAGTCTTTTGTGTATTTTTCTCCAACCTTAGACACACTTCTGTAATACTTTACATATCCTGGCTTTGTCAGCATACAATACAGTGAACCTTGATAAATCATCTTATATCACTTACATTATTGTGCTGTGCTGTCTTCTGTGAAAATGTTTTCCTCCTTATATACTAGTAGCATTGTTCAGCCCATTACTTGATCTTTCTTCTTTTGTAGGCCATTTGAATAGAAGGGATTCTAGACAGAAGTGAGTGGACCAGATATCTCTGACCTCTGGCAAGCACATTTTAAGGTCTCTCATTTGATGCAAAATAGAGTTGCTTTTTTGTAAAATGTAAAGGTTTTTCTGTGCTTTATAAATAACAATTTTTATATTATTTGCTAAAAGCTGAAACCCCATTGGTAGAAGGCACTTTTGACATACATCTGACAATCATGGCGCATAAGGAGTCTGGCGATCAGAAGTGCAGAAATATGACTATTCATATAGATCCCTCAGTAAGGTTTTGAATTTCCCAGGCTTATATATTAGCAGGGTAATTCATGGAATTAATGTGTGCTGAAAAGGGGAGCGCAAGCGTGAAAATCGCAGCGCACGCGTGCTAAAGCCACGCACGCAGACGTTTGTCGATTCATGTAATGCGCTGCGCGTGTTTTCCCCAGGATGTGGGCCAAATCCGCTGGTGGCGCACACGTCATTGCAACATCCAGAACACTGTGCGCTTCACGCACAGCGAAAGCACACAATGTCAGCGCACACACCAAAAAGGGGACGGAACACGCGGAATGGGGAATAATGCGTGAAAAAGAAGGCGTAACTGGGGAAGTACTGCAGGGAAATACATGGAACGCCCACACGCACGCGGACAACACATATTCATGGAATCGAATAGGGCAAACACACGCAAGCCAAAAGACACACACAGACCTAAACACGTTCGCCACACGAAGGCAGGCGGTAGCGTCCCTGCACATTACAAAAGTGCGCGCAAACAACAAACACGTATATACAGCTACGATAAATGTCTCATTCTGTGGCGCCTTAGGAGAAATGACGTGTCACGCAACGCTCATGCACCCCAAAATACAAGAAAAATGTATACGCAAACCCTGTAGCCCGCATCTAAAAAAAACTCACGCAGTAAGCTGAGGCACCCAGGAACACAGAAAAGCATACGCGATCAACACACGGACTACATTGACCCCCGAATAAATGGGGTACGTGACAAACAGGGGCACCCGCAGTGGGGAAAATAGCGTGCAATAGCAATAGCGTATGCGACTCACCATCTGCGTGTAAAAGAAATACGCGTAGGCACTGTAAACGCTATGAAGTAATCGCGTGTGAACCCCAAAGTAGGAAAAACACACGCGTCAGTCTCTACTGAAAGCACGTACATCGCGCTGCAGACCCACTCTGACCATTAACACGTGAAGAAGGAAACGCCTGCGTGCGTCACGTCACTTACGCACTTATGCGCTAAGGGCCTTTCCTCGAATTACACGCTGACGTGCTGTTTTTTCACGTGCCAAATCACTCCGTATCAAGCTGACCACGCGACAACACACGGAAGACCACGCTCCTGCCCAGAAGGCCATTTTCCTGCACCCCAGAGCCCCGAGCAGCCTCCCACGAGCAATCTGCTGCTGCCTGCCTAGCTTGTTGGCTCCGTGCCCTGCCATTTGGTGCCTGCATATCTGCCATCTGCAGGGTTGCAGTTGCTGTGAACACCCCTGCTGGAACAGAAGACTCCCGACTGGTGTTCCATCGCTCCACAGCCCAGCCCCAGGACCCAGTTGCCCACCCACACCTGCCTCGGGGGTTGCCATGTCCGACACAACACCATCTGGCACCAGTGGCAACAAGGAAGGATGGAGGAGGATCTGGACGGACATAGTGGGTGCCATCAACGTGGAGGGGGTGGCACCCTGTGACATCAAACACATCCAGAAGCACTGGGAGGACTACAAGTCCAGGACCCTCAAGAAGGCCCGGCACCTCTTAGACGCAGCGGATGCAGTGGGGCACCGGGGCCAGCTTACCAACCAGCAGATGAGGGTCCTGAAGCGCATTCGTCCAGTGCTTCACCACCAGATCCTCAGGATGCAGGCCCGTCTGGAGTCGAGCGGTAAGTGGCCATGCATTGCTGTGTGAAACAGTGTATGTTGCAGTGTGCTGGTAGTTAGCTACTTGGCTGTATGTGTGACATGGGTCATGTATGGATGTATGTGTGCAGGGACATGATGGTGCTGCATGTGAGACCAGTCATGCATGAACCACATGGATGGTGTATGTGTTACAATGCAACATACGGAGCAGCATGCGGAATGCACCCATGAATGCATGCCTGTCTCTGTTCTTGGTCATGTTTGGGGTGTGAGAGATGGGTGCTGCTGTCATGGACATGTATGGTATATATGTCTGTGTGTCTGAGTAGCGTGTGTGTGACTTGTAAACACCATGGATGCATGGCACATGTCCGTGAGGATGTGTTGATTCACTGATGCAGCATAGTCATCCTTGTATCCACTGTGTCTGGGGTATACGAGGCCAGATGCATGAACCTCCGGTGATGTGTGTGCATGTGATCAGTATGACCCATGATGCATGTCAGTTTCAAACCACCATTGTATGTGTCTACAGTTCCTTGGACATGGATGCAAATGTTTGTTGCACGCGCCGTGCATCTTTCTGCATGTGTGTTGCCTGCACTGACCCATGTGTTGTGGAGGGACATGATGGAAGTGACGTTTCACAGTGCCACTCATGTGCTATTGCTTGCTGTCTAGGGGAGTACTGTACAGTACCCTGATGCTTGTGTTCGATGTCTCCCTCTACACAGCAGCGAGTGAAGAAGAGGGCAGAGACGGCACTGTGGAGCAAAGTGGTGGGGATGCCTCTACCGGCCGGCGACTCAAGGCCCAGTAACCCTCCCAGGAATTTCCATCATCCGGGAGTGAGGGGACTGGTGCCGCGTCTGCCACTACGGCTGCAGCGGAAGGGGCGGGTGAGCCCCCACAGGGGCTTGCGATGGTGCAAGATGATGCAGAGCCATCCAGGTTGGTGGTGTGCACGGAGGAGGAGGAGGCTGCTACTAAGCCGCACATGGGGCCTGGTGGGGGTGGTACCACTGGTGCAAGTGGTGCAGTCCAGGGGTAGGGGCAGGAGGCAGCACAGGTTGCCGCAGAGTGGCCTGTGCATGTCACTGTCGCTGACACTATGACTGCACCACCATGCACCAGCAGGGATGCCCCGTCCCAGGCCCGTCTGCAGGTAGGGGTGAGGTCCACGTCATCTGGCACTCCTCTACCTGCGGACGAGGGGACCAATGACCGGATGGAGTCTGTCTTAATTGGTGTCATATTGCGCATGCGTGACATTCGTGATGACAAGCGTGCATCCTGGGGGGACCACGCATGTCATCACGAAGAGCTGCGTGCCAACGTGGCCCAGTTGGGAGGAGCCATGGTTGGGGGTTTCCTACATGTGTCGGGCAGTCTTGCGGCCCTCTCCTCTGTGCAGACTATGCGCCAGTCATTCTATGTGCCGTCTTCCAGGCCAGATGCCACCAGGGCCCCCTGTGGACATGCCCCAACCAACGCAGCCAGCCTGGTGGAGATCCCATCCCTGCCACAGTCGAGAGTCAGAGGTCCAGCAGGGGTGGCCACCCCAGCAACTGGACCCCAGCAGATGGACGATGTGCCGGCATCATTGGGCAGGGCACATGCACAACGGCGCCAGGGGATTACATCAGCCCGGAGGCCGTCGTGGTGGCAGAGGCAGTTGCGTCTGAGGCAGCAGCAGGCTCAGCGTCTAAGGCATCATGGCTCAGGGCCATCAACAACCCAAGGGCAGGCATCAGCCGAGGGGCAGGAGGACCCCGAACTGGGAGTGTCTTCCGTGTGGCAGCGGTTGGGCCGGCAAATAGATGCAGAGAGGCGGTGGGCGGAGAGGGCACGGCTCAGGATGGTCAGAGCGGAGAACTCCATGCTCCGGGCTTTGAGGCGGGCAGAGGGCCTCGAGGAAACTCACAGAGAGTTGAGGGTTTCCATGGCTGCATCCCTGCGAGACCTCGAGGCCAGGGAACAGGCCTGCCTGCGGAACATAGACGTGGAGTTTAATCATGCCCTGGTCTGGAACATCACTAAATGAGCCGTGGGACTGGCCCGCCGTCTTTGTAAATAGTTATGTAGGTGTACATTTCCTTTCTATTTTTCTTTCCTTTGGGGCGCATGGACTATGCACCACCTTTTTGTATATAGTTATTTATTAGGTAGGCTTTTTGGTAGGTTTCCTTTGGATTGTTGGGCTCATGGACCCTGGATTTTTACATTGTATATAGTTCTGGACTGGATTTGACTTCATTCATTTTTTTTCCCATGGAGCAATGGTTTTCTTATTTTTTTAACTTTGGATTTGGTCTAATTGGCAAACGCTTTGCAGCCATTTTACTTTTGATTGGATTGAAATCAGCATTGACATTTTTTCATTCATTTTGGACATCCAGGCTTTTGTTTATTTTTTCTTTTCTTGTGTGATTTTCTTTCATTCCTTCAATTTTGTATATAATACATTTTTATTTCATACTTCATTTGTGTGGTATTCTCTCATTGGTTTCGTGCATGTCACGATGTGGGTTTTCTGATTCATGTGTCCCCATTGTGTGTGTCTGACGGACATGTATTAATGGGCATACTTGTCATTTGGGATCTATCATGACATGGGGATTTCAATGTGGAGAGGATGGAATGCTTGGTGGGTGTTTGGACTGCGGTGGCGTGGGGTGAGATTTGGGTGGCCGTAAGGGCCATGAGTGTGGATTGTGATGACGTGTTGGGTGGGGGGACATGAGTCAGGGCCTACTGGCAGGTGCCTGTCAATGGGGGTGGGGGACATGAGTCGGGGCCTGCTGGCAGGTGCCTGTCAATGGGGGTGGGGTGGGGGACATGAGTCTGGGCCTGCTGGCAGGTGCCTGTCAATGGGGGTGGGGTGGGGGACATGAGTCGGGGCCTGCTGGCAGGTGCCTGTCAATGGGGGTGGGGTGGGGGACATGAGTCTGGGCCTGCTGACAGGTGCCTGTCAATGGGGGTGGGGTGGGGGACATGAGTCGGGCCTGCTGGCAGGTGCCTGTCAATGGGGGTGGGGTGGGGCACATGAGTCGGGGCCTGCTGGCAGGTGCATGTCAATGGGAGTGGGGTGGGGGACATGAGTCGGGGCCTGCTGGCAGGTGCCCATCAATGGTGGGTGGGTGGGGTGGGGGACATGAGTCAGGTCTCCCATGTGCATGGTGCCATGTGGCCTGCCTGCAGGGCATGCCCAGGGGTGATGGGCTGCCTGCAGGGAATGCCCAGGGTGGATGGGCTGCCTGTGGGGCATGCCCAGGGTGAATGGGCTGCCTGCGGGCCATGTCCAGGGGTGATGGGCTGCCTGTGGGGCATGTACTGGGGTGTGGGCTGCCAGCGGGGCATGGGGAGGGGGGACATACCCGGGAGGGCACACACTGCCAGATCATGTGTAAAACTCCACACGCACCCCCGGAATATGTGCAGGCAGCCCATCCACCCTCCCCATGCCCCGCAGGCAGCCTATTCACCCTCCCCATGCCCCGCAGGCAGCCCATCCACCCTGGGCATGCCCCACAGGCAGCCCACACCACAGGGGGTACTTTTCCCAGCAATTTACCTGCCGCAAACGGGGGACGTGTATTCCCGGGTTGCGCGTGGGGTTTTACACGTGATTTCGCTAACGCGAGCGGGGTACGTGTATTCCGGGGGTGTGCGGGGAATTTTACACGTGATTTCGATAGCGCGAGTGGGGTACGTGTATTCCAGGGGTGCGTGTGGAGTTTTACACGCGATTTCGCTTGCGCAAATTGGGGTACGTGTATTTTGGGGGTGCGCGGGTAGTTTTACACATGATTTCGGCAGCGCGAGCAGGGTACGTGTATTCTGGGGATGCGCGGGGAGTTTTACACGCGATAGGCCTGGCACGAGCGGGGTACGTGTATTCTGGGGGTGCACGTGGAGTTTTACACATGATTTCGCTTGCGCGAACGGGTACGTGTATTGCAGGGGTGCGCTGGGAGTTTTACACGCGATTTCGCTAGCGCGAGCGGGGTATGTGTATTCCTGGGGTGCGCTGGGAGTTTTACATATGATTTCACTGCGTAAGCGGGTGACCCATATTCCGAGGGGGTGTGCGAGTAAATTTTCACGCGTTTTGGCTGTGGTGAGCGGGGTACCCGTAGTATTTTCCCACGATTACAGTGTAGCGGCAATGTAAACTGGTCCAGGGTTGGCGCGGCCCGTTGCACCATATTGGGGATTTCGATGGCTTTTCCTTGCGTAAGGGGCATTCTTGGGGGTGTAACTGGTGCTGCGGGATGTTCGCTGCGTCAGGGCTCAAAATGGCTTGGAAAATCCATGAATACGCGGTGCGCCAGAATACTGTTTAGCGCACACTGCTGGCGCACGCTGGCGCATGCTCCCTCTCTGCGCTGCTCGCGTGCGCTGCCTCTGTGCTGAAATCTATGAATTACCCACTAAATATGTTTTTTCTTTTAATGTTGCAGATCGTTTTAAGGGATTTGGCTATTGTCATGACATTCTTTTTACTATACACATCCTTTTATTAGTGTCATTGTACAAGGAATGTTTTGCTATGAACACTTTTATTGCTTGTTGCTGAATAAGCTTATAGTGACTGAAATAACAATTTCACAAGCCTGTGTTTTGGATGTATTTAAAGCTTAAAAATGCAAAAGAGAAACCCAGATGAAGTCATTTAAGATCACATCAATTAGTATACTGGTACTTATATACTTGCCTTGATGATGGAAACAATCAAGCTAGAATTATTCCCATTTTGCATAATATGCTTCTATTAAAAAAAAAGAAAACGAAAATTGTCATGTTCGGTTATGTGATTTGAGTACTTTCCAAATCAGTTCCATAAAATGGGATTATTTTAGCTAAGGATAACAAATGGAAAAGAAAGTGTTAAAATGCAAAATTGCAGAGTGGGCAAAAATCGCAGCTTTACCTCCTAACCAACGTGTGATCCTGGGCAATAATTATTATTATTATTTATCTCATTTAATCTCGTATTGACTAACTTGTCAAAATTGCCAGTCCCTAAACCTTTCAAAATTGTCACCCTTCATAGTGATTTCTTTCGCAAGGTATGATCTTCAAAAAAGCCTCACTCGTGGTTTCTCTGGTTGTATTGTTGCTTCCTCTATAATAATAGTGAGCATTGATATATTACACACCACAACCACTTGCTTCTCTGCTTGCTGATGGCAACATTACTTGAAAGCCATGTTCCTCTTCTAAACCTCCTGGTAGCTTTCACATTTCATCCACTATCTATGCTATGGTATGTGCAGCTTTCGCCTTGTTTACAATTGACCTCCTGTATCCATGCGTGAGCACGTTTGCATTCTATGAGGCTGATAATCTGAGTCGTCATTATTTTCTGGATTATGTGCACCTTTTTTCATACGATCTGAGTCCTGCATTTATACTATGGCCGGTATACCTTCCACGTGGCTGCTATTGATGAAACGTGTCCTGTATCTACGCTAGAACTAAAGACTCCTCATCATGGGCTGCTAATGCTGGCCTTGAAATGCTACTTGTTTATCATTCTGATTACAGCAAGAATGAAGTGGGTAAGGGTATTGAAAGGGAGTAACCATGCTTAGTTTGATTACTGCAAGGCTGCATATCAGCTATGGGTTGTGATTGCGATGAGGGGGATGCAACCAGATATTATGGACCCCCAGCAATTCCTTTGCATTTGTGGAGAGGCAGCCCCAAAGGTATCCTTGTCCCAGGCCCAGAAAGTGTTTAAGATTTCCCTGAAGAAAGACCCTCACTATGAGCTGTCCTGGGAAACAGGAATTAAATGGCACAACCTAGACAAAAGGACTAGCCTCACACTAGGGTGCTGGATACCAAAGGGGCCTTTGATGTTATGAGTCTGAGCAGGGGGTGGGGTTAGTGAAGACAGAGGGCGCTCAGTACAAGTGCAGAAGGGATCCACCATCTTGTTTCCCTCTGTGCCTCTATTTCCTTCCTGCATCCTTCATTTACTTGAAGACAAAGCACTTTGGGTACAATAAAAGCAGGCAAAGACCACTTATCCCAAGAACAGGGATTGGACCCCATATAGCAGGCTTGCTTTTGTCCATCCAGCTGTGTTCATTGAACTTCATTTGAGTTTGAAAAATGCCTATCTAATCCTAAATCTAAAGATGGGAGCAAGCTACGACCGTCAAATAATAATAACTCAGTCCTAGTGGTGTCTTGTCAAAACAAAAGGGCCTATACTGTTTAACCTATTGCCAATCCTTACCTCTAAATACAAATAGTGTGGGTAATAATGTTATGCAAAAGAAAAGTGTTCAAGTGTTCAAGAAATGATATGTCAGGTTTCATATGCTCTCACAATCTAATAGCTGTTTGCGAAAGGGGAATAGGTGCCTCTTCTCTTTCTTGCCAGGTCTCCGCGAGCATGTCAAGGACATCTCTTGGTTCTCTACTATAAATTAGTTTGAAAGTCTTTCTTACTGCAAATGAGGCCCAGGGGATCATGCGATGCCAGTCCTTCCCGTCCTTATCTACCAACTTTCTTAAGATCATGTTTTATTGCATCTTTCTACCAATCCGTCTGTTTGGAGTTGGCAAACTGAGGTTCTTAAGGTGCAATATGGAGCATTTCCTTGACTTAATCCATGAGTGTGCTCATAAAATTGGATCGTGATCCGTTAGAATTTCCTTGGATTCACCAACCCTGCAAAAATATGGCAAGAGATGTATTAAAAATCTCCTGGGTTGTGTTATTCCATGTAGGGAATGCCCTGGGGTATCTAGTAGCATGATAAACGATTACTAGGACATATTTGTTATCCAATCAGGGGGAAAGGGACTTCTATTGTTGGTAAAGGGTTCAGAGGGGCAGGCAAGTGAATATGTGTACTGGTTTTCTGACATATTTCACATGTCTTAATGCAGTTCTTTATATCAGCATGGATACCCTGCCAGTAAATCTTCCAACTGATGTGTGCCTGGGACTTAGATTGTCCTAAGTGTCCCCCTGTCAAATGAGAATGTGCAATCTCTAGCACGATTTTCTGATGGGTTTTGGGGATTACTAACTGAGTTTTACTTAGGCCTTCTGTGGATGTTTCCTTTCTGTACAGTAATCCTTTCCTTGGGAAGAAAAAGGGACTTCCCTTCTATAATCCTTCCCCTTCAGGAATCACCTGCAAGAAAGCCTCTGCGAGTGCTGAATCATTTTGCTGGGCGAAGGCTATGTCGGGAAGGATGGTAGGTTCTTCTTCCCTTTTTGATACAATGTGATAGATGGTTCATCTTCCCCAAAGCCTAAGGTGCCTCTCTCTGTATCTTCTGGTTCACTCTCTATAAAACGAATAAATAGAGCCCTTTCACGAATTGTCTGAGCAATGTTGTCCCCACGATGTACTTCAAATGGAATTTCGCCATGGTTCTGTAGGAGAACCTTTACGTCTCCCCGGAGGTCGCGATCTATGACGCCTACTAGGACATCGTTACCAAACTTCCAGGCCAGGCCCAATTTTGGAGACAATCTTATATAACACCCAGGAGGGGGTATCAAGACCATGCCTGTGGGAATCATTCCTCTTTTCCCCGGAGGCATAGTAGCTTCTCTGCTGCTACAGATATCAAAGCCTATGGATTCTTTTGTGGCAATAGTGGGATCTGAGCCACTATGACTAAGCTTCTCGAATTTTAGGGTTCACCAATGTGTCTAAATTGAGTCACATCCCACTCCTGTCACCACATGTAAGGAAGGCATGTTATGAACAGTAAGACAGACACAAGTGACCACTGTTCAAGGGTGTTTATTAAACGTCAATTGGGTTTGAAAAATGCCTATCTCATCCTAAATCTAAAGAGGAGGGCAGGCTATGACAACCAAATAATATCAACACACTCATAGTGGTGTCTGGTCAAAATAAAAGGGCCTATACTAATAAACCTATTGCCAATCCTTACCTCTAAATACAAACAGTGTGGGAAATAATATTATGCAAAAGAAAAGTGTTCACAATATGGCATGTAGGGATATTCAAGCCGCTGGTTTCCCTTCCCCACATTTTCAGCACGGGACAAGGCGGCACATTTGAGTTTAGCACAGTCTCTGGCTTCTCTAGAATAAGGGTGCAGTTCAAAACGTCAACATCATGGCCTTCTGTGCCAAAGTCTCTTTGCCGTTTAAAGTCTCTTCTTTCAGAGGGCCTGATGCAAAAAAGAAACAATAAAGTTCATTTCCTTTTTGTATTTTACGTACACCCAATTTTCTTAGGTGATTTGCTATTCACCTTAGATCCTCCTCTGTGGGGCCCAGATCCACTTTAACACAATGTTCAGAAGATTTTAACATATCCAATTTCTTGGGTGATTCACTGTTCACCCTGACCCCCCCACCACCGGGCTCAGATCTACTTTAACAGAAAGCTTGCAATTGATCTCCCTCTACCGGGTTCGGACCAACTTTATCTACTTTGTTATAAACTTGCTTTACTGTATCAACATCTAAGACTTTCAATTGTGCGCAGGATTTTTCTTGACCCATCGCAGGACCACTTCGATTCACAATCCTTTGCCACTCTTTCACTTTTGTCAACACTCAGCTGGATACCTTACAGAGACCTTTGATTGAGCACACACACAGTGCAGGACCACTCTGTCAGAGGTATCGTATCTTGGTTTCAAAATTCAATCACTTATCTGCAGTTCAATTTTACTCGCGTTGGCTATCACGCACGTTTCATATAATGTTCGTCCCAGCACTCGCCACAATGTTGCCGCTTGCAACCTTGACTTCAACACAAACCGGTCTTGTATCGGTCTCCCCAAATCACCGGCTGTCTTGATTTCAATAATACGTGTTTGTTGTTGGAGCCAAGGACAGTACCACGGCAGCTGGTGATTCTCCCTGCCTTGATAAGCGACGTGGAAGGGTCCTGGGTACCTCCGACATACAATGCAGGATTCATCAGCCTGGTTTTCTGGTCTTACGCTTTCTAATCTCGAGGCTTCATGAAAGTAACTGCTCCTTGTCAAAAAGGTCAAGGGAACTTCCCTCCTTGCAGTGCCCTTCTGTTTCGCTGTCTATCTCCTCTTGTTTAACTGCAATCTTGCAACTGCTGTTTCCTTGTGTGCTTTGCCTCACTGAAAGTGTGCTCTCGTGCTCCGCCTTTGATCCATGTGGGGAAGTGTAATGGAAGACAGGTGTGTGTGTGATAGTCAGTAATTGCCTGACGCCTGACCATTCTTTTCGGACACGTCAGGTACACGGCTCAGGTCTTAGTCTGTTTTCTCTCATAGCGGACTTTCTGTGAGAAAGTGTTCATGTTGTAAAAGGTGTGGGTTGAGTTCCTAAATATCCTACCTGGTAGGATGGGGTAAAGCTGATACAGGGAAGGGGATACCTCGTCTCACCATCCAGTGTCCCACTCCCACTCCCTGAAGACCCCTCATCCAGGTGATCCTCCCACACTGGTCCACCGCCAGGAACTGGATCCAAAACGCTTACTGTGTCCTGGCCACCTGGATGACACATCCCCAGGGACTAGTGGGTGACACACCTTCTGTTTTCTCACACTCGTCCCCTGCCTGGCTCGAACACCAGCATGCTGCATACTCACCTCCTAATCATTGCATCGCACACAGCATCAATACCACCAGGAGTTTGCATTGCAGCTCAACTCAAACTGCTGGATCATTGCATGAATTGTCAACACGCACCAACAGTATTCATCATCTCAAAACAAGCTCAATTGTCAAACCGCTCCTGGTGACCCATTACTCGATACAGTCTTGAAGCGGCATGGAGAACCCGCTCGACCTGCCTTGACACTGACTCGTCACTTGACGCATTTACCGATCTAAACTGCAAACACAAGAGCTTGAAGCCCAACTCGACTCCATTGACTTCTGAACATTGGATTAAAGTACTTTGAACTGATCTTATCCCCCTAGTTCACCTTTTGGGGCCCTAGAGACTAGTTAATACCCTTATGCACCTTTTTTTCTACTGAACGACATATCCTTTAAAATACATTGTAGATACTGGTTGTCTTTTCATCCCTGTTTCATTACACGGAGTGCTGCATCTTCCTGTTTTTTTCATATTCTGGGTTCTCTCTAAAGGGGTGGGGTTGTTTGTGTGATGCTGGAAATGCATTGGAAGTACAAGCCCTCCATGTCCTTGTCCTGTAGTCCTGTTATCATGTGTGTTCTGTGTTATTTTCTGCACAGGAGTCCATGTGGGACTCCTGGCAGTGCAGCTCTTCCTCTTTTTGGTTTGGTGAACAGACCCTTGGGATACCCTTATGGCACCCATGGGTGGGGGTACAACCCTGTACCCCCAGTGTTTGTTTATGGGCACCTGTGTGTGGCCCACAGAGATGGGTATGGGCTTGTGGCAGCTCAATGCTGAATTTGACATGTGCTCTGAGTATCCTTCATTTTGGGATACCCAGGCCATGCCATTGGAATCAGTTGATTCCTGATAGGAGAGAAGATGGCCCCTGTGGCCGCTTGCTTTCTATTGCCTGTTACCTTATTTTCCCAAAGTCCTGGGAAGCCCTGACTCTGCCCCTTCCCTCGGACTGGCTTTTGGGTGGAAGTTCCATATATGGTATTGTGGGGAATTCCAGGCCAGACTGCCTGGAGCCTTCCCAGTGACTGTATGTTGTGGGTACACCCTTGGGGTGGGACCTGTGTAAATGGAGTGGGTGACCAATATACATTTCATGTTATGGGGGCCTGGTTTCTGGTATGTGACACAAAGACTGAGACAGCCCTGCTCGAAACTGGTCTGAATGCAGTGTGGAGTGCTGAATGGCTAGGTGCTTGTCCCAATCCTTCCTCTTTGCTTCTGCTTTTTCTCCCCCTTTCCCCTGCTAATTCCTGACTGAAACTGCACTGAATCTGCAACTGGGCCACTCTCACCGATCTCGGTCCCTGGCCCAGCCACACTCCCCTTGCACTGCCTCCCTGGCAACCCCTGCACTGCGGGACTGTCTCTGCATCCCTATAACCCCCCCCTTCCCAGCACTTGTCTTCACTTACCTTGCACCTGCCACCAGCTGGCCTTATTATTTATCTTGTTATTCTACTACCCCTGTACTGCACTTTCCCCTCTCCCTTTCCCCTTGCACTTTCCCTTCCCCTCTTCCCATGCACTTGCGCGATCTGAATGACACCTGGCCTAGTAAGATCATTGTCTGTCTTCCCTTTGTCCCCCCTCCCTGCCTCGTCGCGTCTTGAAACACTTGTGTATAGGTGCGTTACAAATGCCATATGATATCATATCATATCAATCCACATTCCTTGTTGTGAGTGTCTGGATGGAGAAGAATGGCCTGAATTCACTGTGAGCCTGATTGGATGCCTGCATGAATGTCATTTTGGATGATTGGTTGCCTGAGTGTGACCGAGCAGAATGAATGAGAGACCAAACAGTATATCTGGGGACCTCTCACTGATGGAAATTGTTCAGAAGCTGAAGTTGAAACATGCTGCTTATCCTTGAAGCCCAGCTGGAAGAAGAAAACTTGCTGCTGCATTTGCTTCCACCCGATCTGAAAGCTGTCGAGTTTGTCGAGGACTGATCCGAGAGAGCATCTGGCTAGGAGACCTCTTCCTGAGGTACAAGGGAACATCGTGCAGACCGCTAACCTTCACCAAAGCGGCCTGTAATCCAGCTTTCCAAAGACTGTCGACCGGAGACGGGGACCGCCGAGGAATCTCGAAGTAAAGCACCTGGACATCAAGGCCATTGAAGTCCATTGCCGTTGACCAGGGTTAGGAGGATTGCCATAACCGCTGGAAGCCCATCGAAGCCGTGTTGACCAGAAGCAGGGACTGCTTGACGCTGTGCTGCCTACAACCGGAGCAACAACACTCCAGTGCCTAAGAACACTTTGAATCAAGGGCTCCCTTGCTCATCACCGTCAAGCACTTTGTCCCGCCGGAGAAAGTCAAGGTTGCCGACGAACCGAGGAGAATCCGCTGGTGGGTTTCCCGCCACCCGAAGACCACAAAGGCACTGACGACCCAACACCCTTCGTAGGCCAAAGTTCTTCATTGACTCGGCAACAAACTATCATTGTCAAGGTGCACCGCATGCCTCGTCTTTGCAGGATGTCCATGACCAATCGTCGATGAGAACCGCCAGGACCGAAGTTGCTGCCTCGACTCCATCAAACTCTTTTCATGGAGGACTCTCGATGCCAAGGTTCACCTTCTTCGGGGACTATAGACGATCCGTGGCTCCTGCCTTAAAGGGAGACACTCAAGCAGGATCTGTCGACGACTCATCGAAGACATTTGCTATACCAGCTACATTATTTATTTATTTTATTTATTACATTTGTTACACGCCCACACCCTAGTTACAGACATTTTGGCATAGATTAGGAATATTCAAGTACATACATGTGAATGGAAAGTGATAGGAAAAGACATTGTTGCACAGACTTTTAGCATACATAGGTTGAAACAATACAGGTGGCATAACTATTCGTTAGGTAGGCTTCTATCTAGACCTAAGGACGCAGACTGATGTTGGTCATTGTGTCAGTTAGCTAAAATTGGTTAAATAACCAGGTTTTTAATAGTTTTTTGAAGCAATGGAAGGATTCCTCATTTTTAATGTTTAATTGGAGGGAATTCCAGTGTTTGGGGTTCAAAACTTGGAAGCTGCTACCCCCTGCTAGTACTTTTGTAGCGTGGAAACACAAGGAGCGAGTTATTATTGGATCTAAGCGTTCTGTTGGATTCTTTTTTGCTTATGGTGTTATTCATGTAGATAGGGGCTTTTTGACAAGGCTTTTGTAGGTGATGCATAATGTTTTAAAGATGATTCTGGCCTTAATGGGTAACCAGTGGGTCTCCCTCCTGATGTTGGAGATATGGTCTGACTTTTTTTTATTCCCAGGGCTGCACGTAATGCTTTATTTTGCATTAATTGTAGTTTACTTAAATTGGTGTTGGACGACCCTAGTAAGAGAGTGTTGCAATAGTCCAACTTCGATAAAATCAGGGTCCTAGTCAAAGTAATGCAATTTGTGGGTGTGAGGAACTGGCGGCTTAAGGCAATTCATTTAGATGTATAAGATGTGGAAGACGAAAGTGCACTCATGTGTTCAGCCATGGTAAGATTGGCATCTAGGTACACTCCTAGAGTTTTTACCTGTTTAAGTACTGGAATCAACGTGGCATCCATGTTGGTTGATGAATAGTATGAATGGAGGGGGCACATTTTGGTTTGGGAGCACACAATGAGAATCTCTGTCTTCTCATTGTTTAGGCATAGGCTGTTCAAAGCCATCCAATTTTGGATTATGGCATACATTTTGTTGATGGTCAAGGTATCCTGGTCATAGTTGCCTGAGATTGGTATGAGGATCGGGGTGTCATTTGAGAAGTTGGTGTAGATGACACCCATGTCAGCTAATGCCAAGAAGAGAAGCTTTGTATATGCATTATACAGAGTCGGTGAAAGACATGACCCTTGGGGTACCCCAATGGGGACTGTTCTGAGGTCAGCAGCTTCTTTACCCATGGAAACTCTGGACGTGCTTTCGGCTAGAAAGGATTTCACCCAAAGGGTGGCATTTTGTGACAAGCTAAAATCATTAGCTATGGTAGTACATAGTTTATCATGATCCACAAGGTCTAATGCTGCAGATAGGTCTAACAGCAATAGTATGCAGCTTCCCGAGTCCCTGATGGTGTCCATCTGGATTTTCAGATCAAGGAGTGCCGTTTCCATACTATGGTTAGGCCTAAATCCAGATTGTCTTGCAAGGAGCTGGTTTTGTTCGAGATGTGCTTGGATTTGTGAATATGCTATTTTGTCAATGATTTTAATCAAGAACGGCACTGTGGTTATTGGTCGGTAGTTAGTGGGCACTGCCGGGTCAAGGGCTGGTTGTTTCAGAAGTGGGGTTACCCAAGCTTCTTTAATGCTGGCCGGGACTATATTAGTGTTAAAGGAAGCATTAACAAAATTGGTTATAGTAGTCGTGAGGGTGGAAGCACATAGTTTAACTAAGTGGGCTGGGAAGCCATCCCCTTTGCTGTTGGAGGCTTTTAGTTTGGAAATAGTGTTTGTCACTAGTTCTTGGGCTACTGGGGTGAAGTGGATTAGCAGGTTAGCGTTATCATTCAATTTAGTGACAATGGTTTTAGGGAAAAAAAATTTCAGCTAACATTTTTCTTTTAGTGTCTATTTTCTTTTGCAACAATGCGATTATGGAGGCTAACGCATCTTGAATGGTGGTGCAGCATTATTTACTGGAGTTGGTTGGGGTGGTGACTGGGGTAGGGTTTTCCAATTCTCTGAGAATGGATGAAAAGCTCTTTTGAGTTCGACGAGGCATTACTAATGTGAGTTTTGTATGCATTCGCTTTGTGAGTAATAATTGCCACTTTGTAAGTTTTGTTTGCAGCTTTAAAGGCATTAGAGGAGTCTGAAGTGGGAGATTTTTTATGGATGTGTTCAAGAGATCGTTTAGTTCGCCTTAGCGATTCTAGCTCGTCGTTGAACCAGAAGCACGTTCTTTTATCAGCGCGTCGCGTTTTAGTTGTTAAGGGTGCTACCGAATCAATAGTGGAGGTGAGGCACTTGTGGTAGGTGTCTGCAAGGAGACATGGGTTGCCACGTGTGACTAAGTTAGTAGCTAAGGCTTTGCTAAGGATAGGGGATAAGTTCTCAGCGGTGAATGTTTCTGGTTTCATAAGTATCTGTTGACTTGGTTTTGGGAGGGCATATCTTGTTGCAACTAAGGGTGAAATGTACACTGTAGTGGTCAGTCCCCTCGAGGGGTGTGATCGACTAAATAGCTAACAAAGCATTAAGTGAGAGTATCCAATCCAATGTTCTGCCCTTGATATGGGTGGGGGCATTCACAAGTTGCGTGAAATTCATTGTCTTTAAGTGAAGTATGCAAGGTTTCTGATTTGTGGTCATGCTTGTCATTAAAACCTAGATTAAGGCCACCATGGATGATGCATTTAGAAATAGGTTTGATAAGTGGAGCTAATAGCAAAGGTATGTCTATGTCTGGATGGGTATTAATATAAGACAATCTATAAATCACGACTACGTTAATGGTGGTTTTCTGGTTAGATGCACATTCGGCTAAGAGGAGTTTGAGGCCTTCTATATCTTCGAGAGGGCAAGCTCTTAATTGTAAGTTAGTCTTAGTTATAATGGCAACACCACCTCCTTAAGTATTGGATCTGTCAGTCCTGAGGATGATATAATCTGGTGAGATGGCGAGAGCTAACAGTGGTCGAGATGCTTGGTGAAGCCAGGATTCTGTGACTACTAGGAGGTCCAATTGTTGTTCAATAATGAGGTCATGGAACTCAATGGCGTGGGCTCCTAGGACCAGGCATTGATAAGGGCACCTTTAAAATTAACTTGAAGCTCAATTTCGCGTCCAGTGGTGGTAGTCGGAATATGTGCATCTGAGGAGCTGGAGGATTGTTTGGTAATCACTGCTGCAGGTGTCTTGTGATGTTTGTTGTGAAAGGAGTGGTTAGGCTTCGACTGTTTGGGCGTACATATGGCTGAATTATGGTGGCAAGGCCGCACTTTGGTACAAGATCTTAGACGATAAATTCTAGTGTTGCCCTTAACAGGATAAGAATGTGAGTCATCCGTAGTATTTAGCATGTATTTGGGAGCCGTCATGTATGAGATAGTAGTGGGCTCTGGATTACTAGTGCTTCTTGAAGCGCTTGGGATATTGGCATAGTCCTGGATGGCCGGAAACAGTGAGGTGGTGGGTAGAAATGGTATGGGGCAGGGGATGGGATGATGCCGGTAGCATCCCAATCTGGTGAGGCTGTTTCTATAGCTAATGAAGGGGCTACCTGTGCAGGGTAGACAGTTTTGTACAACACAGTATGAGAACATGGTAGCAAATAGCCAGCCTAACATGAATATATATAGGTACAATAGTAATGGGCATGGGCACAATCGGTGTAGTCACCGTAGTAGTAGGCAGCTACAATATTAGCTGAAAACACAGTGGCAAACGGGTACAGTAACCGTACATTCACAATGTTTATAGGCAGACCTAGTACAGTGGATATGTAGTTAATGGAAGTCACAATCGCAGTATGGAAATGCAATAATAGTGCAGTGACTATAGTGATAAGCAAGTACAATATTAGTACAGGATAAGTGGTAAGTAAATTGTCAAGATTACATGGGTAGCAAATAAACGCTAAAAGTTCTATAGGTACTTGATACTGGCATAGCAGTGGTTGCCATTAAACAGTTGAGAGGACTACGGTACCTAGTACCAACGTGGCATATATAGCGTATAACTGTTGGTATCTGATACCTGAGTGGCGACGGCATCATATGAGAAACTCAGAATGGGACCCATCAGTACATCAAATAATAGTTGACCATCTTGAGCTAATTTTTATTCTGAGGGCATAATACAGGGTGACATGCACTTGAGAGAGGAGATTGCAAAATATGGCTCTGGAGACCATTGCAACGTTTTAGGCAGGTACATTGATTGTGGCAGTTGCCGCAATTAGACATGTACGGACAGCTCTATGGTAGTTTCAGCAAAACAACAATAATGGTATAGTGCAGTAACAGTGCTTCCGATGGACATCAGTTCATCCTGGTCTTGGTAGATCATGCCACCAGGTACCCTTAGGGTGACAGATCAATTATAGAAGAAAATAAGACTCTGCTAAACAATATATGGACTGGGTTTGTTTATTATCTTATTAACAGGTTGCCCAGGTGGGGGGATCCTCATACAGACCTTTTCCTAGTGGTAGGGGACAAGTATTCTGGCAATTGTTTAACCAACTTGTTTTCCTTGCCAAGTCTATTGTTGGCTCACTTTATTAATTGATTTGTATGTCATTTGAAACGGTCTACAGTTGATGCATTTTTAATGGAATCAAAGAAGTACATGTGGTACCACATAGAGACTGTATATATTTATCATTATAGAATTGCCTGAGCACAAAGTGTGTTATTATATGTGTACATAATCAAAGCCTTATGTATATAAAGAACTGTGTTTTCACTAACATAGTGTGTGGACATTCCTTTGTGGGAGCTTGGGGACTGCACTGTACTTAAGAACCAGCCTACATCACCTCCTGAGAGCTTAAGCCTTGATTGCTCGCCCACGTTTACTAAATAGAGAATCTTGGCTGGGGTGCTCTGTGCTTCTACTCAGCAATATATAGGCAGGAGTACAGAGACCCCCCTCCAGTCGTTGGACTGGTGGCAGCGGTGGGATGCTTATGGTTTTAAGAATCAATGTTAACCTTGCCACTTACAAAATATCCACACTTTGTGAATTTGAGGTTTAGCTGTGTACTAGATAACTACGTTACAAGCAATGGAATCTATTGCAAATGGTAAATTGACTAGGATGAGCTTAGAGGCTCTCCAGAGTGCTTGTGAAGCCAGGGAGTTAGACTTTGAGGATACGTCCAATGCTGAGCTGATAGCTACCCTGGTGGACTACCAGACTGATTGTGAAGCTCTTGAAGGGGGGATGCAACCATTGATGACCGTGCCACTGGGGTTGTTACTGAATCTGTTTCTGGGAGTGCCACAACTCCTGCTGCCTCTATTCCAAAACCCAGCAATATTTCTTCAGGGAATGCTTTGGAACTTGAATTATTGAGGATGAAATTGGCCTTTGAATATAAAAAGTTGGAAACTGAAGCTGAACTTAAGAAAGAGGAGTTGGCACAGTAAATGATACTCAAAGATAAGGATCTTGAACTTACAAACAAGGACAGAGAATGTTATAGAATCCAGCTAGAGAAAGCTAGAGTGGAGACTTCAGCAAAACCAGTTGAGAGTGTCAGGTCCCCTGCCACCAATTTTATGAAAGATTTTTTTGGTGTGTATGTGGAGGGTTCTGATATCCTCGAATGGATTGAAGCGTTTGAAATGTCTTGTGGAATCCATGATGTTGACAAAAGTGATCGGGCTGAGTGTTTGTTAAGCAGAGTGCCTCAGACTAGGTATGACTGTATTCTGAAACTGAGTGTGGAAGAAAGGGGTCAGTATGAGTGCATGAAATCTGTTTTGATTGCCATGCTTGGCAAGACACCGACCCAATACCTTAAAAGGTTCAGGGAATATAAGAAAAGAGAGAATGGCCCTCATTACAAGTCAGGCGTTAAGGGCTTAACGGCGCCGTAAAGAGCGTCGGTGCCGTTAAACCCTTAACGCCTGATTCACACTTTAACGCCTGCTTTTTTCAGGCGTTAAACAGACCCTGCAGCTTATAGCGATTTTGCGATCCCGCAAAATGCCGCAAAATCAGCCGTTTTGTGCAAAAACAGCATTTTTTAAAAACATGTTAAAAAAAATGTTTTACATTTTTTTTAAAGTAATGAGCAAAAATTACTGTTTTAAAAAAAACAATGCTCAGGGTGCCAGGTTCTCAACTTTTTTTTTTTACACATGATTTTTTTACACATGAAATGAAATGCGCTAAAACATCTCATCACTTGAGCCCCAAAAAAGTGCAGCCCAATCCACAAGGGACACATGAATGGGCACATTTTATATGTGCGCATTCAGATGGCCTTTTTCACCTCCTTGATCTAATAAAGTGGCATTTCTGTCAATTTAAAAGCGCCTCCCTCATTTCCAAGCAAGATGTACTTTTAAATGTGCAGAAATTGTAGGCAACCCTACGCGCACAGGATGTGGGGCTGCCACTGCATGACGGGGTCTTTCTTGACCCTGTCATGCATTTCTTTTAAGGTATGACCCGCTGCTGTGTCACTTGCATTTCTGTTCCTCAAACAGGAAAAAAATCATTTTTTGGGTCGCATTTTACAGCGGCAGGCACCTGGAGGGCCTGTCCCTGTGAAAGGCGTTGGGAGCTTGCAGAACACTGTCGGGAGAGCGATACTATTCAAAGTAATGCCCATTTTGATGACACAAATCTATCGAATGTTACAATTTGACCTATTTCGTCCAGTACTATTCGATCAATTTTTATAAATACTGAACATGTGTTGCGAGGGTGTCACCCGCTCCCCATGTTCAGTATTTCTGGTCTAGGGTGGTTGCAGAAGTGTTTTGGCCTTTTTCCTCAAAATTGGAGGCGAGGACAGAAAAAAAAAAACGAAAAAGGACCCTGCGGAGTCGGATCCGACCCACGTTAGAGGGACGGATCTGGCACCGCAGGGTTGCAGGGGAGGGGGTGGGGTGGTGGTGAAAGGTACTTTTTGGGTTGTTTGGCTGAAGTGCAAATCAATTTGCAGAGAAATTGACTACGGTCAATTCCACCACAAATAATTACACTTCGGTCAAACAACCCATAACACCATTCAAGGCAGCTGGCCAGCGCACAATTTGCGCTACAGCTCAAGCCTGTGGAAATGCGCCGGTCACCTTTGAGAATAAGGTGACCTGCTCATTTCCAAAAATCATATCCTCCGTTCTTTTTTTAAATGCCCCATTATTTGAGGAACTGGGTCAAAATCTACATTTAACATTTTTTTTAAAAATGGTTAGACTATGAGAGAGAGGGAGAGTGATGGGTGAGATGTGAAGTGATAGGCAAGAAAGCAGAGGGAGAGCAGTGGGTCAGAGGAGGAAGCGCTGCACAAGAGAGCAGAGGAAGCAGTGTGGCGGTGGGCCAGAAATCTGAGAGCGAGCAGAGGTACAGAAAGTAGAGGGAGCGTGTGGGTAGTGAGCCAGAAAGCAGAGAGCAAGCGGTTGGCCAGAAAGAGGCAGTGAGCCGCAGATTGGGAAAAAGGATGAGGGAAGAGTGCGATAGAATGGGAGAAAGGATGCAAGATGCAGAAGCAGCACAAAAGAATGAAGGACTGTATATTGCGGGAGGAATTGTAGAGTGTAAAGGTGTGAGTTGGGAGTATGATTTGGAGTGTGGCAAGGGCTGGGCAGTGCAAATTGTGACTTGACAGTGTGACACAGCACGTGAGTATTTGTATGACAGAGTGAGAGGTTAAGGAATGTAAGTTGTGATGGAGAGTTGGTGAGATGTGTGTTGGTGAGAGAGGTGTGTGGGTGTTTGGGGGATTGGAGAACATAGAAGGGGAATATTTTCAGCATTACAATTGATAATGATCAATTTAGTTAATACTATTAAATAGGCATGAACATTAAACCAGAAACGTAGCCAAATCAAATTAATACAAAAGATACATAATAATGATACCCTGGCTCTCTTGTAGCCTTGCACTCTGCCTATTTCCTTCAATGTGGCAATCTTACACCCCCCAGTTAATACAAAATGTCCCGCAAAAATGCTGCAATAAATAAAGGTTTGTGCTGCAAAATTTGCCATTTCATGCCGCAAAATTTGCCATTTCATGCCGCAAAATCCTGGAAGGTCTGGTTAAAGTCCAAGGCGCTAAGCGACCTTGGTGCTAATTACGGCACCGTAATTTACGGTGCTGTAATTAGCGCCTTCCCCATCCCCATTAAGCCCTATGGGGCAAAAATGGGAATGGGGAAGGGCAAATGGTAAATGGGGAATTACCGCCCCAGTCACCGTCTGACTTGTAATGAAGGCCAATGTGTCTTGGATTGACTGGGTGAGTGCTGCACATATGAACATGATGTGGTGGATTGATGGTTACAAAGTGAAAATGTTTGTTGAATTGTCACACGTTTTGTTTTTTGAGTATTTTTCTGAAGCCTGTTCACCAGAGCTGCATCAGTATGTTGCTGACCAGAACATTTTAGATCCCTTTAAGCTGGCCAGGCTGGCTGACAAGTGGGTCTCCCACTGGGTGTCCCCTAAGGAACCAAGTGTGAAGGACAAGGACAAAGAAAAGGCCCCCCAGAAGTCTGAGGAGTCTCAAAAGCAGTCACAATCGGGTAAACCAAACCCTTCCTCTCCTAAGACCCAAAGATCTAGTGGGGATAAGTCCTATGTGGGTGGGAGTAAGAGTAGTAGTCCTCCTGCTGCAATGCAGGCTCTCAGTGGCTCCAGTACCGTACACCACATTCCTGGCACTTGTTGGGACTGTGGGGCTCTGGACCACAAAAAGGGTGACCCCAAGTGTAAAGGTAAGGCAGCCTGACCTACCCTTAGCATATGCCTGAGGTGAAGGCCACTTTCGTCCTCTCCTCTACAGGAATCACATTTGGTGCTCCTGTAGAGATTTCCCTAGAGTGCCTTGGGGCCTGTGACCAGTACGCAGAAGTACGGGCTACAATCCCACAGAACACCCATAGGTTTTTGAGAAGTGTCTTATTGAATGGCCAGCCTTCTACTGGTTTAGGAGACACTGGGGCAAGTATGACAGTGGTGGACAGGACCCTGCTCATGCCAGAGGACTATGTAGGTGCTTATCTGAGAACTACCACGCTAGCTGGTGGGCCTCCCAAATTATGGCCTGTAGCCCTAGTCAACATCACGATTGCGGACAAGACAGCAAAGCTTCCTGTCCTGGTTCAGGACAATGTACCTGCAAAAATTTTGTTAGGCAATGATGTAGTGGAGTTGGGGTTGATGTCTGATGGTCTATCCCTGACTGCTGCTGCAGTCACTAGGTCACCGCACCGGGTCTGACTGCCAGTCAGGTACCCAAGCCGAAGGGGAAACCCAAGACAAAAGGAAAGAGCAATAGGCCACCTCTGCGAAAGGGGGCTCCTTCTCTTCCTGCTGCTTCAGCAGCACCCACTGGGATTCATGCTCCGGACAGGCTGGGTCCACTGGTAAACCCAGACTCAACTCCTGATGGAGAAAAGCCAGAAGACCCTCCTGCAGTAGAGGTGTTCAACCCAGAGGACCACCCCGACCTTCAATGCCTGCTGGCTGGAGGATTACCCTCTTGGGGAGACTTCTGTAAGGGTCAGAGAGAGTGCCACTCTCTCTCTCTCTCTCTCTCTCTCTCTCTCTCTCTCTCTCTCTCTCTCTCTCTCTCTCTCTCTCTCTTTCTAGGGTCTGAGGAAACAGGCCCTGCCCCAGGCACAAGGAGAAGTGCCTAGGTTTTTCCAGATTTATTGGGAGGGTGAGTTCCTTTGCAGTGAGCCCACTAAGCCTGATCCTGGTGTCCTCAAGATGTTGGTGGTACCACAGGTGTACAGGCCCTACAGTTGGCACATGAGGTGTCCTTAGCTATTCATCTTGGAACCAAGAAAACTAAGCAGAGGCTCTCTGCACATTTCTACTGGCCCTAGATGGGAGTAGAAGTGGAGTGCCACTGCAGGACCTGCCCCACTTGTCATTTGTCTGGCAAGACTGGAGGCAGTGTAATTGCCCCACTGCAGCCGTTGCCAGTGGTTGGCATACCATTTGAGAGGGTGGGTATCAACATTGTTGTTTCCCTTCACCCTCCCATTTCTGGTGGACATCGGTTCATCCTGGTCTTGGTAGATCATGCCACCAGGTACCCTTATGCTATACCAATTCGGACTGTTACTGCCAAGGTGGTTGCCAGGCCTCTCCTGTGCATTATCACCCAAGTTGGATTCCCTAAAGAGGTAGTCTCTTACAGAGGATCCAACTTCATGTCAAGTTACATGAAAACGATGTAGAAAGAGTGCTGAGTAACCTACAGGTTCTCCACCTCTTACCATCCCCAGACCAATGGTCTGGTTGAGAGATTTACCAAAACTCTCAAGGGCATGCTGGGTGCTTTGGAAGAGCCCCTAAGGAGGAAATGGGATCTCCTCCTACCATGCCTGCTGTTCGCCTACAGAGAGGTACCTCAAGACGGTGTTGGTTTCAGCCCCTTTGAGTTACTCTTTGGATATCCCGTGAGTGGAGCCCTTGCCTTGATCAGAGATGGTTTGGAAGCCACCCCTCCAGGTCCTGCCAAGCAAGTGGGGGACTATGTGTTAGGCCTCAGATGGTGAATGGCACAGATGATGGGCCAGGTGACAACAAATCTCAAGGCCAGCCAGGAATTGAACAAACACTGGCATGACCTTAAAGCATCACACATGGATTTGACTCAAGGACAGGAGATCCTTGTGATGGAGCCTAACAAGCCTGGAACTTTGGCAGATAAGTGGACTGGACCCTTCAGGATCATCTCCAAGATGGGCAAAGTCAATTATTTGGTTGACATGGCAGTCCCTGGGGTAGCCCCTCAGATATTCCACTTCAACAGGCTCAAGCCTTTCCATAGGCAAGCAAAAATATCATGTATCTTGCTAGCTTCAGAGCAAGAAGAGGATGATAGTGAGCCCCTTCCTGATTTGCTGCATAGCAACTATCAGGGTGGCTCAGTGGAGGGAGTGCATCTCTCTCCAGATCACATGTTAGGGAGAATTCTCTGTTTAGGCTGAATTTCCTAACCTAGTGAGTCCCCCAGCAGCTTTGCTGGATTTTTGGGGTTTATTTTTTTCTCCTGCCAAGAGTGAGACTCTTTTACCCTCACTGTTGGGCATGATTTGAGTGTGTTTCTTTGACTCTAGAAGTGTTTAATGGGCTATGGGGTCTTTTACTCCATAGGGCTTCATGTGTTTTTGTGATGTGTGTTACACAGCACCCTCAGTGCAGTAACACAGGGATGTCGTAGTGACCCCCCAGTATAGACTCCATACCCTGGGACTGACTACTGTCTCCCAGGGCATGTAAAGTCACCATTGACTTTACTAGTCTCAAATTCTGAACGGAAACAGTACAAACAATCATATTGTGGACGTACTGGCCGGGGCAATTCGATTACCCCGGGGTCTGTTAGTCGAAGGGGTACGTCTCCGTCCCCCCTGATCGAGTTTTGGCTGGTGGCAGTGGATACTACTTTTTATATTCGACCGCGAATATATTCCTATGGGATTTTCCCATTGTTCGAGGCTACCAACTTTAATTATTTAATTCCTATAGCCTCGAACATACCGCCGGTTTATTTATTTAATATTAATTCTCCGGTTGGTATTTTTTTGCCAAGACTCTGTTCTAAAATGGCGTTTGTGTTCTCTTCTGTGACTCCAACCCAAGTCGAGCCCTTTGTTCCACTTTTTGGCGGGCTTCTCCACAGAAGCCTCCAAAAGTGGTGCCACTCTGTCTGGGTACCACAGGGGGTGTGGCACCCCTGGACTGAGTTGCCTAGGCAACTCAAGTCGCACTCCGTCCTGATTGGCCCAACCACTTAGCATGTTTGAGTGACAGCTAGGCTGAGTGAATGGGGGTTTTCTGCATAAAAGCAGGGCTTTGGGGACTGGAACTTCAGATGTCGCCACAGGACCTAAGAATCCGACGAGGGAGAAGCTGAGCCAACCTGCTATGACGACACCCCCGGTGGAGCCCTGCTGAACCATCTCACCACTTTTCCCAACGACAGAGGAGATCTCCATCCCGGAGAGTCTTCTTCCTTCGACTGGTGGGGATAACCAGTCTGCTTCCTTTTTCACTTCCTGGAACAACTCGTGGCCGCCTTGCCTGTGCCAAGCACCCCGGCAACCGGGATACCACGTTTTACCACTACAGCGAATCAAAGGGTAGTACCTTTAATCGGAAAACTCTGCGGCTGGTTTCCTCCCTGGCAGTGCAACGACCTTCATCTTTCCTCCACGTCGAGATCTTCTCTGCCTCTGGACGACGCCGCGACTTGCACCTGCTGCCAGGAACAACTGCCCCCGCTGGAGGATCCTTTCCACCTAAGGTACCGTGTTCCGCCTGGCTTCCCTTGCAACCGACTGTACGGGGTAGATTTAGCCCCCGGCTTTCGAACCTGGGTTAGCCTGGGACACCCTGGCTAAACTTTTCTGAGCTTAACTAAAACTTCTCTGAACTCCTTGCAAGACTTTTTAAGCCTGTTGTCAGTGTGTGATCTTGGGTGCATTTGTGCCCTGCTCTCTCCAAGAGTGGGCCCGGCCTAGGGACTTTGGCTCACAAGTAACTTTTGACTTTCCTGCCTTGCTTAAGAGTTCCTAAGTATTAGTGTGGTGTATTGTCCTACATTCTGCCCCCCCCCCTTTTTCGTTAACTTATTGGAGTGCCATCTATAGTTAAGCGCTCACCTCTGTCTGGAAATAAGTGGTGTTAACTAAGACTTGTCTGATAAGGAATAAGGGATGTATATATAATAATAGTAACTGTGTTTAGAGTGATTTACAGTATTAGTGCTGGAGTGTTTCAAGAAGTGTGTTTTTAAATAAATAATTATATACCTTGATACCAAAGCTCTGGTCAGTGTTTGCCTGTGCTATTGTGTCTGAGTGCCTATTGTGTATACTTTACATACTGCCTAACTCTTCTTGAGGGAAGTCTGACTGCTCAGCCACAGCTACCAGGTAAATCTGGGTGGTGCAGACTGCTACCAAGTGGGTTTACTGCCAACACCTGTAGTCCTAAATCTTTTGCAGTGGTCCCCAAGGGAACTGCACAGGTTTCTGCCTAACATCACACACCAGAGCAACAGAGGGCCTGTAGGGCTTTGCTCCGGCTGTATGTCCCTCTGTTCTCGCTGACACCAGGCTTCAGCCTGTGGTGCAGACACGAAAGTGACACTGGTGACAGCGTACCTGTCAAAAAGCAGATGTTACAGGATGTCAGACACTGTGAAGAACCACATGCAGGCTGAGGTCGCCAAGATGTTGACTGTGGGTGCTATTGAACCCTCAACCAGGCCCTGGTCCAGTCCAGTGGTCCTTGTCCCCAATGCAAGTTCCCAGGCAGGTACCAAGGATTTGCCGTTCTGTGTGGACTACAGAGGGTTCAATGCCATCAACAAAACTGAAGGGCACCCCCACCCAGGGTTGATGAGCTCGTGGACAGCATAGGTGCTGCCAAATTTGTGAGCACCTTTGACCTTACCTCAGGCTATTGGCAAATAGCTCTGACGGACCATGCCAAGGAAAACAATGCATTCTCAACACCTGAGGGGCTCTACCAGTTTAGAGTCCTGCCTTTTGGGTTGAAAAATGCACCTGCCACCTTCCAGAGATTAGTCAATCATGCGCTCAGTGGGCTGGAGGCCTTTTGTGTGGCCTGCTTAGACGACATTTTTGTCTACAGTTCCACCTGGGAAGAGCATTTGACTAATTTGGATAAGGTTTTGCAGGCCTTGAAAAGGGCTAACCTCACTATCAAGGCCACCAAGTGCCAGATAGCTCAAGCGAAAGTCACATATCTTGGTCATGAGGTAGGAGTGGGTCGAATTCAACCTCTCCCCAGTAAGGTACAGGATGTACATGACTGGGAGACTCCCACTACTCATACCCAGGTGAGAGCCTTTTTAAGCCTCACTGGGTATTATCGCAACTTCATTGCGGACTATGGAACCAAAGCTGCCCCTCTGACAGCTCTGACTTCGCTCAAACAACTGAAGAAGGTTAATTGGACCGAAGACTGTCAGAAGGCCTTTGTTGGCTTGAAGGAAAGTCTGCATAGGGCACCTGTGTTGTGTGCACCTGAGTACAGCAAGCACTTTATCGTCTAGACGGATCCCTGCGACACCGGAAATGGAGCTGTCTTGTCCCAGTTAGAAGACAAAGGGAGGGAACATCCGATCATATTCATCAGTAGACAACTCAAGGGTAGAGAATTTATGTGGGCTACTGTTGAAAAGGAATGTTTCAGTATAGTTTGGAGCCTTAGGTGTTTTAGGCACTACCTTACGGGATCTACCTCCAGGGTTCAAACCGACCATAAGCCCCTGAAGTGGCTTATGCAGATGAAGGGTGAAAACCCAAAACTGCTCAGGTGGTCCATTCTATGGCAAGACTGGAGGCGAACATTATGATTCAACTTCTTTTATTACCACTCTTCAGCAGTTTCAACAAACTATAACAAATCAACAACTTTCGAAATGTCCAAAGTGACTTTTCCTCTTTAAAACTACAACTCCCATAGTCTCTGTAGTCCTCCACACTCCAGCTCATCTATGACCACATCCTGTCCCTGAGCTCCTCCTCTTCTTTTACTGCTCTTCAAGCAGATAAGTACTGTGTTTGTCACCTCTACCTGTTTAGACCAATAATGTTAATGTAGAGGCATTTCTAGTGTTAATAGAGATCCAGGAACTAATTCTTAAAAGTTAGATTTAGCGTAAGCTTATGGAAAGGCATAGTTTGGTGATTTAGAACACTTTATGACGAGCACCGCGCCGCACGTACGATAGAACTCGTCAAGTTTTGGTACCGAACCGTAAGTAGCTGGTATATCCCCAGAGGAAGGAGTTACACAGTCCACGATGGGCAGCCACCTGCCGTATTGTAGGCACCTTTGGGGCTCAGCCCGCCGCTGGTCAGAGAAATGGCTAAGAAGGACTCTGGCCCCTACCCTCAAGAGGCAGAGCCAGAGCCTTCCCACGGCTGTAGCGTAACGCCGCGAGGCAGAGGACTTTGGCCCCCACCTTTGGGTAGGCGGAGCCGTAGCCTCGACACGGCATAGGCCATAGGCATACGCTGCAATAACACGCGAGAGACCTCCAGCCCCCACCCTTGGGAGGGTGGTGCCGAAGCTTTCCTCACATGTGCGGCGACACGGAAACCGGCACACACATATCGCCGGGAGATCGGAGCACATAGAGATTAATTAAGCAAAGCGAATTACACACGCCGCATCAGGAGTAAGTTCCTGGATTGAGAAACAGCTGGCAGACTGACCAGCCAGAGACATTCTCTGAGACAATCTCAGGGAAGAAAGCCTCGCTGCAGAGGCTGCTTAAGGACATACAGCCAAATTAGGCAGTGAAAGAAAATCAGTCCGGTGCAGCCACAAAAGAAAAAAAAATATGTATAGTGAAAAAACTTTGTTAAAGGGACGTTATGGTTAAGCTGCGCTGCTAAAAACCTTTCAAATTCAGTGAAAAAACTTTGTTAAAGGGACGTTATGGTTAAGTTGCGCTGATAAAAACCTATGAAATTCAGTGCAAAAACTTTGTCAAAGGGACGTTATGATTCCAAGTAAAACCAAAAAACCCTTGAAATTCGCCAGTTATGGTAAGCTAAGCAACCATAACTCGCGCCACCACTGTGCACTGCATAAGACTAACACCCAGGACATCAAAGATGACATCACAAATGTCATTGATGACATCACTGATGACACCACATGTGTATGTACTTTTCATGAAATATGTGTACAAGGGATTCTTATTATAATGTTGCGAAACAAGTGTCAAGGATCATTGCAATAAATATCATACCCTAATTAGTGCATTGAACGATGCATTGATATAAATAGCATTCTATTATGGGGTTCTATCTAGTATACTAAGCAACTCATACAGAAACATAACATTGTGTGCAGTTTACAAGATGAAGGTATAATATTTGTAATGTTAATATGTTGAATAATGATATGATAATTGTTTTCTTAATAGATTTTTGTGTACTGTGAAATATGTAATAAGTAGCTAATAAAACACATGTATTACATAATTGCATTACTATAGACAAAAAACAAAGACACAAGAACACATACCAATATGGGTATATACAGGGAAAGTGAAGTTAGCAAAAAAGCACAAGTAGTAGCAGAAGCAATTCATAATTTAACTGATTATTTTCATGGAAATAAATGATTGCTCTGTTTCAAAGCTGCTATTTACCCTAGGTATATGTATCACTTGATGTGATTGGACCCTAAGGAAAGTAGTGTGAGTACAATGTATACAAATATGACCATATGCAGGGAAAGTACAGCCATAAAAAAAAAACAGAACTATTAGAAAGTGCTCCTAAGTCTATTGATTATCTTTATGCACAAAAGGATTGCTGTCTTTCAAGCTTGTGTCTTCCCGTATGTATATGTTTCATATGATGTTACTGGTCTCTAAGGGAATTACTGTAAGAACCTACTTGAAGGATACGTCTACAAATAAAATAACATTTTTAGTTTCTGACTGTTACTGAAGAAAACCATGTGGCCTAGATATGTCAGCAAAAGAAAAAAGAGTGAGCCAGACATATGATGTCATCAGTGATGTCATCAATGACATTTGTGATGTCATCTTTGATGTCCTGGGTGTTAGTTTTAGCAGTGCACGGTGGTGGCGCGAGTTATGGTTGCTTAGCTTACCATAACTGGCGAATTTCAAGGGTTTTTCGGTTTTACTTGGAACCATAACGTCCCTTTGACAAAGTTTTTGCACTGAATTTCATAGGTTTTTATCAGCGCAACTTAACCATAACGTCCCTTTGACAAAGTTTTTTCACTGAATTTGAAAGGTTTTTAGCAGTGCAACTTAACCATAACGTCCCTTTAACAAAGTTTTTTCACTGAATTTCATAGGTTTTTAACAGTGCAACTTAACCATAACGTCCCTTTAACAAAGTTTTTTCACTGAATTTCTTAGGTTTTTAGTAGTGCAACTTAACCATAACATCCATTTAACAAAGTTTTTTCACTGAATTTCACAGGTTTTTAGTAGTGCAACTTAACAATAATGACTTTGACTTTATATACATATCATATGGAACTGACTGAATCTCTTCTACTGTACTTGATGTCCGCGAACATGTTCGAAGAACAGTACCACTACCTAAAAACTCTGGGGGGTATGTTTGATTGTTATATCATAACAAAGGAACATTTAACAAATTCAAAAAGAAGCACACAAACACATTATATGTACTAATACATAAGAAATGTAACCCATATATACAACACACTAACCATTCATTTAAATGCACTATGTTCTAAAATGGAATATACCACAAGAAAGTAAATTGGCTTCCAACATAATTACCTCACAAACACTACACAACTGAGAACAAGAGCAGACCCACTGAGTACATAGGACATATCTTACCTGAAATAGTAAGTGTACTTAATTGTATTCATATATTTATAAACTTTCTGTATTAGATAAAAAAATATATTATCTTTTTTTTTTCTCTCACAGAAATGTCTAGTACTCTGGAATGGCTAGAGGAGCATTTCCCACATGAAGAAATGTCACAAGATAGTGAAACTAATGGTAAACACTTTATAATATAAACCATTTAATTATTATTATTTTGTATACATTTAACATATATATATATTTTTTTTGTACAGAGCATACCAACATAGAAAATACTTCAGAAAATCCTGTTATGGATAACACTTTTCACAGTATAGAAGAAAAAATTGATTTATTGTTGACTAATTTTAATAATTTGAAAACGTTTGTGGAAGATCATTTTAAACCAAAAACCTTGTACCATTACCTCACATGTACTTTTCTCCTCACCATATCCCAGTCAATTATCCTCAAACCCTCTCCATAACCCAAAACGTTTTGATGAGACTTCCATCCCTTCTTCACCTAATAACAATCATGTTGAAACCCCTAATTCTCCTGTTTTTGTTTCTGTTTCTGCCTCACCTTCTCTGTCATAAATTATTAATATATGTTAAATAACGTTTAATTGTTATATTGTGTTGTAAATAGTTTTGTTTTAAAAAACAATGTAGGTGTCCGCGGACATTGCAGGTGTTCTGAAATGTTTGTAAATAACCGAAAATGGAGGTGTTCTTAAGAACACTATGCCTGTTCGTAGTGTTGACTAGCAAGTTCAAACTGTTCTAAGAACACACGTGGTGTCCTGAATTGTTCTTCATTAAACGAAAATGGAGGTGTCTTAAAGAACACTATACCTGTCCGTACTGTTCGCTAGCAAGTTGAAAATGTTCTAAGAACACAATTGGTGTCCTGAAATGTTCGTACATAAACAAAATTGAACGTGTCCTGAAGAACACTATATCTGTCCTTACTGTTCGCTAGCAAGTTTAAACTGTTCTAAGAACACACGCAGTGTCCTGAAATGTTCGTTTCACGTGTGACGCAATTTTAATTAGTTCAGGACTCGAACAGTGTCCGTAGAACATCAACGTGCATGCGCTAGCCAATCTCCGTGCATTTGGTGTCCTGCGGACATACACTTCCTTCGCGGACTTGTTCGCGAACGGATCATATGACCGCTCCCACGCTGATCGCGTGTTCTGAATGCGGAAACTGTTCGGGTCCCCGAACAAATTAAAAGTACATTTTCAATTAATCCATAATATTTTTCAATAAAATCTAACCATGGCACAAGTCCCACATAGTAATCCTGAGTTTCTACATACCTTTTGAAACTTTTCAAACTTTTTTTGTGTTCGATCTGTCCGCGGACCGCGCACAAGCACCCCTATAAAAGACCACGCCCTAGAGCTTATTCTCATTGTGTTTCTGGCTATTCTTCAAAACACAGCGATTTTTGCTGCCACCTGCAGATTACACCATCATCGAGATGGCATCCCTGGCTGCTGAACTGCCACCTGGTGCTGCACCTGCTTCAGCATCACCCCCACCCTCTCCACCACCACCACCTCCCCAAGGGCCTGAAGAGGGGAACAGGAGTGAGGATGCGGAGGAGGAAGAAGAGGATGATGAGAATGAGGTAGAGGAAAACCCTACTAACCGCACTAGGCATGAGTCTTGGGCGTGGCGGTTATTTACCATTCATGGGAATGTTCCTAAGGCTCGTGGGAACCGTGTTACCTGCAATGAGTGCAAAATGATACTCAGTCGGGGGAAGCACGGTAAGTACTGCTTTGGGACCACTACTATGAAGCGACACCTGAGGTCATTTCACTCTGGGGATATTCGCAGGGTTGTACCTTGCGAAGAACGTAGCAGGTTGATTTCCTCTACTTCATCCTCTGTTTCTGATCCTGTCACCACAAGGACCACCTCTGTGGGACATCGTCTTCCTCAAGCTGCCTCACAGGCCATACAGAATGCTGATGACCCTTACCTTTCGAGGGTCACAGTTGTATGTATGTACTGTGACACAGTACTCTGCAGGGGGGAGCGACTTCGTAGTGCTTTTGAGACTATCGTCTCAGAGCATGAGAAGATCTGCTCACTACCCAAATAAAACCCACTGTACATCTTCCTCTCTCAGCTCGCCCTTTCTTTTCCCTGTGGTTGGTGTCCCCCCTTTATCTTCCTTTCCCCTCCTCTCCTAGTGTGTCATGTATAAAAAACCAAAAAGAATACAAAATATCAAAAATCCCAAAAAAATTAAGGCTCTTTTCAGAGCCGCCTTTCACAGTTAAAAAATAGAAGTGAAAATAAATGAAGCAGGGCCCTTTGTATTTTTTAGAAGTCCGCAGACAGTTCGCGAACATTTAAAAAATTGGGTTGCTACACTATCACAAATATTGCAATTTTCTCTGGGAGGAAGTGGTGGCTCTGAAAAGAGCCTTTGGGAGGTGTTTGTAAGTCAAAAATTATAAATGCTTAACACCTACTTCAAAATGGATGTTGTAATTCCAAAAAAGGTCGCAATGCATTTTGTACATT
Organism: Ambystoma mexicanum; assembly: GCF_040938575.1. Taxonomy (NCBI): domain Eukaryota; kingdom Metazoa; phylum Chordata; class Amphibia; order Caudata; family Ambystomatidae; genus Ambystoma; species Ambystoma mexicanum. The sequence goes on along the minus strand of NC_090940.1, from coordinate 463,619,079 downwards.
TCTCAGAAAAATCTGATTGCCACCATAAGTAAGATGGACTCCATCTTTGCGAAAAATGTTTGTACTATGAAAAAGAATATTTTCATTGTGAAAAGAAGACATGCCAAAATCTTTTAGAAAGGCACAAACAGCTTTATTAACATTGCGCCTTGCTTTTTCCATTTGTGGACCAAATGAAGAAAAACGAAGCCACATTTGTCTCTGCGCAATCCGTGAAAATATCACTTGAGAATTAGGAAACATCTCCATAACCTTCCCAAGTCCTTCTTTCATAGCAAATTGCAAAAAAATTCCAGTCACATGTCCTAAACTGTTCCCTCCACAATGAATTACAATTATGTCTGGATGTTGCTCTGTCTCCAAAGTAGCACAGAGAGGTAGCAAGTCCAACCACTTCATTCCACGTACTCCATGCCAGTATACTTCCACATGTGGGAATCAAAGATCTACAGCTACTCCACAGCTTTCTGCATGCACCTTCAACCAATATATCCATGAATCTCCCAAAATCCATACAATCTTTTTCCTAAAATACACAGACATAGCTATCTGTTGTTCTCTCAGCAAAAACAGTATATGAGAAACTCTCTTCTGGCACAACACACCCACTAAACTTTCCTGACCAATCCATTTTAGTACTCATTCTCATTTGCATGACTTCTGAACCCAATAATCCCTGGATGTAACTCCCGAGGTCCGCGAACTACCGCCATGTCCGCGGACATATCGTAACATGAACTGCCCTTCTACCATTTCCACTTCACTCTCCCTGCCATTCCCTCATTGGATGTAGCTAAGAAATCACATGACCATGCACCAATCACATTCAAGACCTCTACATCTAACTGCATCATCATAGATCAGCACTGCAAATGTACTGTGAATCTCTCTGAGTACAAGTGTCATATCATTGGCAAGCACCATCTACCAGAAATACTGTACAAGTCTCCAAGATTTCTACTTGCAGCTCCATGCATATCCATATGCATGAACACAAACTTCAGGTATGCATATTTTCTGTACAGTAGATGAACACATTTTCAAACAGACTTTTAGCTTGTGTAATCTGTAAAATTAATTTACTGTATTTTTTCAATTTCCTAAAATCAACTATCACTTATAAACCTTTATACTATTTACTTTCTTTATACACACACACTCAAATCATGTTAAACTAACATTTTTTAAATGAAATATATAGACTACATATATTCAAACAAAATTGCATGCAAGCACAATCTATGTTTAAATCTTTAAACATATTTTTTTGTTTTTATTTATTTATTTACTTAATTACTTTAATTTAGACATGACATTGAGGCGCTATTACCTAGAACAGCTTAGTTACAGAAATAGTGGTATTCACTGGTATATTATAAATTTCACAAGACATAGTAAAGATATTTTTTTGCTACAGTTAGTCATTCAATACAATTTGTTCATTAAGAACATATCATATGTACTGAACTGATGCAATGTATCTTATGTAAATAAATTAGTATAATGGTTTTAAAGAAGGCACTGAGGATTTCAATTAAAAAAATCAATATCTAAATTAAAAACAGCGCTATATACAAACAAAGTTACTAATTTGAAGCTTTTACAATTGCAGTGAAGACCAGTCTCCTGAAAAGAAGTAGCCGAATTCGAAGAACAAAGAAGAACTAAGAAGTTACCTGTTAATTTAAGAAAATAAGTAAGTAGAATATCACCATAATATTTGTATTATTACTCAAACATACTATAACGTTAATACAAGCTATTTCGGTGCCTAAAAATAGAGATTGTGTACCATTTTGGCCAAAAATCTCCATGTCTTAAACAGCGATTTACAGTCAGAATGGCCCACAAATTCCTATTTTTGGACACACAAATTACCCAACTGAACTGCTACAATTTTCATATTATAGAACAAAAAACTGTTTTAATTGTATACATTACATTTACTATTTGTACTTTTCCACACCACTAGCTTACTTTTTTTTTGTCATCTGAACCCCAGTTTAGTGACACATAAATTCAAGAATACCTATCCCTACTAGTTTTAGTTCCCAATGCACAATCACACACCATTACATACATCTTTATCATCTTACTCAAACACTCATGCACACAGCACACATACATTCCAGAACACCCCAACGCATATCTTCTTTATTTTTTTCAACAGTCCCTAAAGAATGCCTACCAAAAGTCAAGTCCATAGAAAGCAATGCAAAAGTAGAGCAAATGAAAATAAAAGTGTCCAACATAAGCATCCATCTCTAGCAGAATTTGTAAAAAAAAGTTGAAACAAAACAGCTAATACAGTCATTTAGTGAAACACAAGAAGTTTAAAGTACAAAACCTTTGCCTCCGCTATCAAAATGTAAAACAAACCAAACATCAATTAACAGAAAATCAGCTATCACTACAGATAAAACTACTTCTTCAAATTTTAATAGAGTGCAAAGTAAGCATACCAAGAAAAGTATTTTAGCCAAAATGTACTGAAGTCCTTCAAAATCTTATAAAAACAGGAGAGAAATCAGGTTCAATGCTTAAAACCTATCGTAGGAAATTAATCTTAGAAGCGTTGATGGACAGTGCAATTTTCTCAAAACAAAGTTATTTATTTTACTGTTAAACAAAATGAAACCACTAACAAAACTAATAACTAAATTACAAAAAAGACTTCTCAATAAGAGAAATGTCAACAGAAAGAGCTTCTTAAGTATCTGTGGAGGTGAATGGAATCACACTACGAGCACAGAACCATATTTTAATGAAGAAGCGTACAAACAAAAGCAAACAAATACAATTGCCATACATAGCAGTGGTCGAGGTTATGAAAAAGTGAATAATAACATAATGGAACAAAAATATGCCCTGAAAACTTAGAATTACCCCTCCATTCAACTGAATCAGAACGTCTAGTGTACAAATGGCCATGCACGTCAATGTGTAACATTCCCAAACAATGTTTCAAATCTTTACGCCAATTCCTCAATAAATATGTAAAAAGCAAAGACAAAATCAAAATTAAATTACTGCAAAATATGGATACCTGTCCAGTGCGCAAGTACACAGGACTACAAGGACATTCATTGGCCTGCATTACAGGACCTACTTGTAAAACCACTTTCCATGATATCAAAAGGATATCAACACATCATTCAACTATAAGAAATCTAGTCTATAAACTGTACTATGCTAACAGCCCTGCTTTAGCACTAGCAAAGTTAAATAACATCCTTCTACATGGTACAGCAAAAGACTTACTTGAAGAAATTCACTATATCCAGAAAATATATTTTGGAAGAGAAAGCCATTTACAGAATGAAATAGCTTTAAACCAATTAACCAACAATTCTACACATGGCAACCTGTTGCTAAACACATACAAAAAAGAAATACTAAAATTTAAAAGTACATCAGCTGAAGTACCAAACCATGTATGTGTATGTTGCCGTAGAACTTTTTATAAAAGTAACACAAAAACTGTAGACCTATCATACAAAATAGAAGACAATGAAGATTCTAAATGGTCTGAATTAGCTCTCTACCTTGCAGCAGAAAGCAAATAGGAAATAACTGAGCCCTTAATACTTTGCAGTTACTGCACTACAAAACTTGACAACAACCAAACTCCTTCACGTGCTATCACAAATAATTTGGAATTATACCCAGTACCAAAACCCCTACAACAACTTAATTTATGTAAGAGCATCATAATTCAAACAGTACACCCATTTCAAGCAATAATACTCCTTCAACCAAAAATAGAAAAATTACCTCCCTCTGAATTGGTAAAAGGCATTTGTGGAAAAGTAGTTTATTTACCATTAGATCTAAAAGAAAATGTGCATACTCTAGGAGTGCAACGTCCAATGCAGCAATGTTTAATTATCTTAGTAAATGGAGTACCTACAAGACAAAAAAATTTGGCAACAGCTGGTACATTTATATAAAGTTAGACAAGCCTTCCAATATCTTAAAGACAATAATGAATATTACAAAGAAATTAATATTGAAGAAAACTTGAAAGATACAACTGAAATAATTCAAGAAACACAAGAAGCTGGTCAATTTGAGCTACTAGATCCTGCTACAATATCAAATACTTTAGACCATGATACAATTCATCCTTTGCACTGTAATAACACCGTAGAAGATGTACTGGAAACTTACCAAATGCGTCAAACAAAAGGATCGCCAATCAGCATATGGGAAAAAAGTATAGAAGCACGTGCTTTTCCTCTACTCTTTCATACTGGCAAAGGAGGAAGGTATGATAATAGATCTATTCAAATATCAGCTTCAGAATACCGCTCATTACGGATGTATTCTGAAGATCCCAGATTTAGACAAAATGTGGAATACATATTCCACCTACTCTTTGAAAGTGAACTAGCAACTTTATGTTACAGAGTTGCACACATATTAAAATCAGGATCACACTTTCAAAATATGACAGCTACACAATTATTAGAAAAAGTGCAACAAAAGGATGAGGTTTTACAACCAAATATTACAAATCTATTAGCAAATATGCTTGGTACTAAAGAGTACTGGTTTCAACGTCATGGAGATGTACGTTGTATGATCAGAAACCTTGCCACCCACTTGGTTTGTTACATTAAGTTGTGCAGAATATGCATGGGAAGATTTACGTGATTTCCTACGCATATCAAATAAAAACAAAACAAACATAGATATACTAACACCTGGAGAACTTTGTTCTTTGGATCCTGTTAATGTTTCAAGATATTTTCACCATCGCTTCATTGCTATGCTACATTTTATTTGTAATAAAACTGTTCCTTCCCTTGGAGAAGTGCAACACTTCTCTTGGAGAAAAGAATACCAAGCCAGAGGAGCACCACATATCCACATGCTTTTATGGATTAAAGATGCTCCTAAATTTGGTCAAGACAGTGATGCCACTGTTTTAGTTTATTGAAAAATATGTCACTTGTGAAATTCCATCAGAAGCCACAAATAGTGATCTTCATGCACAAATTTTACAATTTCAAAGATACAAATGTGGAAAATATTGTCGTTGCAAATACAAAAACAAAGGGAAGTACTACACCAAATGCCGATTGAGTTTCCCTAGACCAGTTACAAATACAGGTAAAGTGAAGAACCTCATGTCTTCAGTTAGACATAGGGCCTCATTACGACCCAGGCGGTAAGGGGTTTACGGCAGCGTAAACAGCGCCGACCCTTACCGCCTGAGTACGAGATCCCTTAGCGCCATGGCGGATTTAACACCTGCTTTTAGCAGGCGTTAAAATCCATGGCGCTAAGGGACCTTGATGTTAATTACGCCACCGTAATTTACGGTGGCGTAATTAACGCCTTCCCCACTCCCATTATGCCCTATGGGGCAAAAATGGGAATGGGGAAGGGTAAATGGGGATTGGGGACTTACCGCCCCGCCAAGGTCGGAATGGGGCGGTAAGTCCGCAATCTGCCATGGCGGAGTTGGCAACTTAGCGCCATGGACCATGGTGCTAATAGCGCCATGGTCCTCCGCCAAGGTCCTAATGAGGGCCATAGTGTTAAAGGTAAGTCACCTAAAAATACATATTACATAAAAAGAAAAGAAGAAGAAAAATATATCAATGATTATAATGCAATCATTGCCCACTTATGGAATGCAAACATAGATGCGCAGTACATTGCAGACAATTCTACTGCAGTTGCACGATATGTCACAGCATACTTAACTAAAGCAGAAAAGACTGAGCTCCAAGACCTCTGGAATGACCTGTCATCAGATAAAACAGTGTCTCAGAAATTATACAGCTTGGGCATAAAAATGCTCACCCATAGAGAATGTGGATCATATGAAGCAGCTGATCGTTTAACTGGTACTGCATTGTATGGTAAATCTGAAAATATAGTATGGCTAAGTCTTGGTCCAGCTAAATCTAGAAAAAGAGTTCTAAAATCATATGAAGATATAGAAACAATAGCCAAACATGATCCCAACAGCCAAGACATTTTAAAAAAACAATGTATTGGACACATACTACCCAAACAGAAGTAATACTTTGGAAAACATGTGTCTATACCACATAGCCCAAAACTACACATACAAAAATAATATGAAACCTGATGAAAAAAAAGGTAAATATAGAGTGACAAACTGTGAAGGCAGCTTAGTTAAACTCACTAAACCAAATTTAATTAATCATATCAAATTGTCATTAAAGACTCCTCAACATAAAGAAGTATATTACATGTCCCTGCTACAACTCTTCAAACCATGGAGAAAAGAAGAACAATTACTAGATAACTATGACTCATATGAGGATGCTTTCAAAGCAAATGAAAGCACTATAACTGATGTAAACTTTACACAGTACAAAACAATGCTGCACAATGAACAGCAACACGAAGAAGAACTCCAAGCCCAACTAGATAAGGACACTCCTGACAGTAGTCAACCTTCTGTAACAAGAAGCCAAGAACCACTGGACTGGGAGAACCACTAATAATAAATGAGGCAGAATTAGCTATGCTAGAAGTAGAAAACACCATGTGTCAGTATGAAGATAAAGAAGACTTAACTATACTACAATCAAAACTAAACAATGAGCAAAGTAGCATTTTTCAAGAAGTAACAAAACAAATTGCACATGGTGTAAAACATGAAAATAAAGAATGTTCCTGCCATAATTATAAACCTATACTACTGTACGTCAGTGGTGAAGCTGGTTCTGGCAAAACATTCCTAATCAAAATCATTATTAAGTTCCTTCAACAATTGACAAACAACAAACTGTCAGCTGTTGTTACTGCCCCCACAGGTTTAGCTGCCTACAACATAGGTGGTGTTACATTACACCGATTACTACTATTCCCAGTAGAACACCAGAACAAATTAGACTATTACAAACTTTCTGAGAAGCTGCAATGGAATTACGCAGAGTATTGATACAAATGAAATTGCTACTAATAGATGAAGTGAGCATGGTCTCCAACCTGATGTTAGCTTTGATTCACCTCAGATTACAAGAAGTACTCAAAACAGACTATGAAGAGCTCGTTGCAGGAAAACACATTATTGTTTTTGGAGATCTGCTTCAAATAACACCAGTAAAAGGTGAGCCTATTTTTAAAACATTAGGACACAAACTCTGCCGTAAAACTGTTGGCAGCATTGGAAATGTCAACCTTTGGCTACATTTCCAATACAGAGAATAAACAGAAAACATGCTGCAATCTGCAGATCTCACTTATGCCAACATTTTAAAAAGTATCAGAGTTGGTATACTTTCTAAAGAAGCAGAAGCAATATTGAAAACCCAGCACATTAATGCACTTTATGGCGATAATGCATGTGCTACAGATGTTATGGAACAATTAGCCCACAAAAATGTCAATTGTATGGCCTTAATGCCAACTCTTGCAAGCTTTTTCAAATTCAATGAAATCATGCTAAGTAAAGAAATGCAACCAATCATGGAAATTAGCGCCACAGACAAACTAGATGTACATGGTATGACACTACCCATGTGTGACCAAGCCACAACAAGACTAAATAGTTTAGAAAAATCAATCTCAAACAGAGCAGGCTTAGAAAAGATATTAAAATTATACTTAAATTGCAGAGTAATGCTTAAACGTAACCTTGACGTGGACCAAGGACTAGTTAATGGAGCACTGGGTACAGTTGTTGGCTTTCAAACATACCCACGCGACAACAAAATTCAGTTTGTCAATATACTCTTTGGCAAACTTTCAGAAGTAAAAAGGATAGGACGCTCAACAGCTAGATTCCTTCTCTTCAAAGATATGTATGTACGCAGAGAACAATTTCTCTAACTCTTGCATACGCAGTCACGATTAATAAATCAAAAGGTCTTACCCTATACAAAGCAATGATAGATATTGGTAACACAGTCTTGAAAGAAGGCATGAGCTATGTAGCACTATCACGCTTACGTACACTTGATGGTCTATTTCTAATCAACTTTGATGCAAGTAAAATAAACACTGATATTCCTTGCATTTTAGAATACAATAGACTTCGCTCTTATACACCCCCCACCTAAACACATATTCTGTTCCAAAAAAAGTAAAACGTTATAAAAGAAAAATAAATCAAACAGAAATGCAACAGGATGTCACTGCAAATGCTTCAAAGAGAGTAAAAGAAACTAATACTTCATCAAGTACCACAAGCAAAAAAGAATCAATTAGGGAAAGTAAACCAGGTACTTCTTTAAAGAAGGAAGACAAACTCCAAAAAAAGCAGTTAAATACAGAACTACCTGGACCATTTAAATTCTCAAATATAGTTGGTGTAAGTTGCTACGCAAATGTAGCAATGAATATTCTATTTCAATTACCACCAATTGTTGACAACATTTACTTACACAGTACAGACCCATTGTGTTTGCAAATGTTAGTACTTCACAGAAATGCAGCAAACAATCCTGACAACAAGTATAGTGTTTATGGAATAAGACAACAATTGGACTACTGTGCTGGAATGGTGAAATTCACTATAAACTCACAGTAAGATCCACAAGAATTTCTAATGTACTTACTACAAGTACTGGAAAACAAAAACATACCTGTAAATGAAATCTTTCAGATTTCATACATGTGGAAACATACATGCACTCTTTGCAACAATGTGACACAAGAAGAAATCCCCAATGAACGCTTCATATATATATCAATACCAAATTGTGAATCCATTCCATTTCATCGACTTGTACAAAATGCAAACCATGGTAGATTATGCTCTACCTGCAATTCAGATAATCGCTCCACGTTAGTAATACAAACACATAGTAAATACATAATACTAATGCTTCTACGTTACAATGCAGATGGTACCAAAAACAACTGCAAGCTGACTGAATTCACACATGGTCAAATATCACTTGGTAAGAAAACCTTCACAACAATAGGTATAATCTACCACGCAGGAGCCACAACCAATTCAGGGCACTACACTGCAGATATAAAAAAGAAATGTGGATGGTTTGAATGTAATGATAGTGTTAGGAAAGATTTCTTAATTGTGGGTAATTTTCCTTCCATGTGGCAACCCCTAAACTTTTTGCTGTTGTTTTCACCATGATCTAGACTTTGCCAGAGAAGTGCAGCCTTCTGCCGCACTCCGCTGGGCTTTCGCTCCATTCTTACGGGGAAACTGACATGCCCTTAAGACAGTCAGTACCGGGAAACGCTGTTTTCCATAGTTTCTTTATCATGTTGCAGCTTTCGTGCAACATGACACAAGAGGGCACTGTAAGCTAAGTTTCTGCTCTCTTGGGTCTCTAGTCTTCTACAGGCCCTAGATACTCTGTTTGGATTGTAAATGATCGGTGCAAGTGAATCACGGACGGGAATGGTGGCAGCGATCGTTTCTTGTGTTCTTGAGCTCCTTTTGGCGTTGTAAGCGCGTTTCTCGCACTTAGCCCAAAATGGTGGCCTGGCTCCCAAAATGGCCAGACCACGAAGCTCCTTTGTCCTGTCCGCTGACCGTCTTGCCTCCTTCGCCTTCCCCAGGTCGAGCCGACCCGGGGCCTTCCTTATTTGGGCATGTGCTTTCCCGCGAAACACAGATGCTTTCGCTGGCTTCTACAGGCCTAGTGTGTGCCTCCAGGATGTGGGCTGGGATGTCTGGTCCCAATACACATCCTGGGTGCCAGAGAGTCTAGTGTGGTGTGAATGCCTGGGACCACCGTGGTCCGTGATAGGTCCACGTATGGTGTGAGTGTTTTATGAGCAGTTCTCCCATTGGGTCCTCTCTGTTTTGGCACGAAGGGAACCGTGGATAAGAGGAGGCTGGAAACGCCACTACCTTGTCGATCTCCTGAGTTCTCACGAACAAAGGAATACAGGAGCAAAGTATCCTGCAACTACGAGGCTGAACCGAGGAATCGCTGGTGACCCGCTGAAGGACTGCTCCTCTGCACTGCTGTCCCTTTGTGAAACCCTTTCTACCTCTGATCTAACCAGAAGGCCTGTACTGGTACTTCGACACTTGAAATAGCGGGACAGCTATTCTCGGCATCTTCACCATCTCCTGCACGTAAGCCTTCGGAAGTGTCTCTGGGCCATCCAGCAGACTGACCAGCCTACCCAGGAGTCTTGCTCTGTAACCGCCGTCAGGTTGTGTTGTATTTCGAGTCCTTGTCACTCTCACACGAATCGTACACTTGGCATTCCCAGGTCTGAAGTGAGTAGTGTACATTTGGCTGAAATACACACGTCTGCTCCGTTGCCCTGCTGTGGTAACAAACTGTGCGGGTTCACTTCGTTTGGGACATCCTCAACTCAACTCTGCTGCTGCAGAATCTACACGACAAAGAGACGTCCCCTGCTCCCCTGAACCTGCCAGCACTGAAACTGACGTGGAGAAGCCTGGGTCTGCTTGCATCGGGGACCGGTGAGTAGCATAGCTAGGAACTGGTCGCCCTCCTGTAGGAGCCCATAGCTTTTCCCCGCTGTGTCAAACAGCACCCCTTTCCATACTCGCGCTCTGCTTCTGCCCACTGTGGAGGCTGCGCTTGAGTCGCGGAACTCTGTTCTTCTTCTTTTGTGCACCAAACTGAACTGCCTGATTCCCTCGAAGAGACTCCCTTTTTTGCCAGTTGGCACCAGCGTGTGCAGGTACTTTTGAGCACAAGGCTCCACTCTTCGTAGGGGTTGGACTTCCTCTTAGTTAGGCGCCTCTGAAGGCGGACTGGGTCTAATTAGTGTTTCGCACTGCCTGTTTTCCTCCCCTTCTAGGTGGACTACACATTTTGTGCATCTAACTCCTTAGACTCGTTTGTATTTGTATATATATTGTATTGGTTTGGTATGTGTTGGTTTACTAGAGATTTATTGTGATTTCTCGCTACGGTCATTGTTGCAAAGGCCTTGGAATAAATGTGTATATATTTTTAATACTGGGGAAAAGGTTCATGAACTTGCCGGTAAGGGCAAGACCAAACAACTAATGGTATTTGTATTGACCGTGGACCTGTTCTCTTGGACACAGGGTAAGAAGCTGGTCTGATGCAGGGTGGGAGTGGGGGCAACCAGCACAATTATGTGAGAGTGCGAGAGGGGAATTAAATCTCGTATTCTTAAATCTAGGCAGCTAGCGGTCACAACTGCAAAGATTGAGGCATCGAAATAGTCATGTAACTTTATTTTAACACTGATGACTAGAAAGTTCCTTGCGAAAGGGTGATTGCCCAGGGAGTGGTTTCGGTGATACCAAATTATCACTTAAAAATGCACTGTCCCACTTGTTGTGGGATGGGAAAACCCTTGCTTTTTGGGTTTTCTCTCAATTTCATGCAGTAACCCCTGTTGGTCTTGGGGGTATCATAAAAATGTTGTGGTGAAGCCACAACAGGTGAGGTCGACCGGTTTCGATGGTTTGTGAGTGATTACCGACCATCTTCTTCAGGACAAGATCGATCTTCATGTGCTACTGAATAGTGTCTGTCCTCTTAATAGGGCAGCGATGACAGGCTGCAAGTGGATCCTAGAATGGGAGACACAAAAGACATAATTGCAGAGAGGGCATGAGTTGGCCTCTAACTGCAATGTTGCAACTATGGTTACATCCAGAGTACAGCTAAAGAACCTGTTGCAAGGCAAATGAATGCTAACACAGGCAAGGTGCTCGCCAATTCAGAGCAAAAAGCCAATATAATGGTGGCTAAAAACATAGACAAGTCAACCCCGTGGCGGAGGGAAGGGAAAGTGACAGAACCTGTGCACGTGAGGGAAAGGGAAGGGGGGAAGGGGGAAGCCGTGGGGTGTGCAGGGAGAGGGACCTACCTGGAAAGGATGGCTGGGCTATCCAGGAGGTCCGCTGGGAGCGGAGAATGAGCTCTCTCCAGTGGCGTACCTGCAGAGAAAGTGAGGCTGATAAGGGACTGGATGAGCCGGGGGAACGCTAGAAAAACGCGAGTGAATTCGCTTACCTGGGGGGGGGGGGCAGGCACTGAAAAGCTGCAGCCTGCTCGGTCCCAAGGCTGTGGGTGTACTGAGCGGCTGCAGCGGTGAATATCTGCTGTGTCTGACGCTGCATGGAGGCGTGGCACCGTCCATGATGGGCACGTGAGCCAATCGGCTATGACCACGTCACGGGCGTCTGGGTGGATCGGTGGCCTATCAAAGGCGTAGCCCGGGCGGAAGTCTGCGCCTTTGATAGGCCACCGATCCACCCAGATATTCACCGCTGCAGCCGCTCAGTACACCCACAGCCTTGGGACCGAGCAGGCTGCAGCTTTTCAGTGCCTGCCCCGATTCTCCTCAGGTAAGCGAATTCACTCGTGTTTTTCTAGCGTTCCCCCGGCTCATCCAGTCCCTTATCAGCCTCGCTTTCTCCGCAGGTACGCCACTGGAGAGAGCTCATTCTCCGCTCCCAGCGGACCTCCTGGATAGCCCAGCCATCCTTTCCAGGTAGGTCCCTCTCCCTGCACACCCCACGGCTTCCCCCTTCCCCCCCTCCCCTTCCATCCTCCCCCCTTCCCTTTCCCTCACGTGCACAGGTTCTGTCACTTTCCCTTCCCTCCGCCACGGGGTTGACTTGTCTATGTTTTTAGCCACCATTATATTGGCTTTTTGCTCTGAATTGGCGAGCACCTTGTCTGTGTTAGCATTCACTTGCCTTGCAACAGGTTCTTTAGCTGTACTCTGGATGTACCATAGTTGCAACATTGCAGTTAGAGGCCAACTCATGCCCTCTCTGCAATTATGTCTTTTGTGTCTCCCATTCTAGGATCCACTTGCAGCCTGTCATCGCTGCCCTATTAAGAGGACAGACACTATTCAGTAGCACATGAAGATCGATCTTGTCCTGAAGAAGATGGTCGGTAATCACTCACGAACCATCGAAACCGGTCGACCTCACCTGTTGTGGCTTCACCACAACATTTTTATGATACCCCCAAGACCAACAGGGGTTACTGCATGAAATTGAGAGAAAACCCAAAAAGCAAGGGTTTTCCCATCCCACAACAAGTGGGACAGTGCATTTTTAAGTGATAATTTGGTATCACCGAAACCACTCCCTGGGCAATCACCCTTTTGCAAGGAACTTTCTAGTCATCAGTGTTAAAATAAAGTTACATGACTATTTCGACGCCTCAATCTTTGCAGTTGTGACCGCTAGCTGCCTAGATTTAAGAATACGAGATTTAATTCCCCTCTCGCACTCTCTCACATAATTGTGCTGGTTGCCCCCACTCCCACCCTGCATCAGACCAGCTTCTTACCCTGTGTCCAAGAGAACAGGTCCACGGTCAATACAAATACCATTAGTTGTTTGGTCTTGCCCTTACCGGCAAGTTGATGAACCTTTTCCCCAGTAAACCGTTCCCTGTGTATCAGTATCTCCCTACGGTTTGGGAAGGCAATTGCCACTCTGGCTCTCTGAGCTTTAACTTACCCTGTTGTTTCTTTCTATATTTTTAATACAACACCTGTTTGGAGTAATTTGTAAGTGTCCTTGCTTTGTGTGCTGATTGCGGGCTTTCAGTCACCCTCACCCCTCTTGAGACCTAGTCTTGACCACCGCGATCGCTACCCTGATTGGTCCTGCTTGTCCAGAGGTTACCCTGTTCCAAGTAATTAGGTTGGCCTTCTGAACCTCTGCGCCTCCAGGACAGAGTTCAGAAATCCGTCTTAACAGATAGTACCATTACTCTAAAGCAGAGATTACCAGGAAATCTTACAAACGCTTATTTGATGTTCTTAAAACCAAAATTTGATAACTAAACTGTATTTAAACCCTAAGTAAACTTGTGTTAAAAAAATATAAACTGTTAGAATACTCCAAAAGCTATCTAACTGCTCAAAGATTCTACAACAACTAATCAGATAAATGAATACCACTAAATTAGACCAAAAAATACCCAGTTAGAATACGCCAATTGGTATCTAACTGTCCCAAAAAAATGTTCTCCCACAGACCCTATGATTTTAGCAACAAATACAGAAACTGAGCAAATTGCACAGTACTCTGATTTGTAATCTACTAAATATGAGGGTCCAAAAAAAAAAAAAGTATGTTGATTATACAATGTAATAAGTCATTACAAAATACTAATACTAACATGCTATTTTCTTTTATCACAGAAATTAACAAGAAATACATGTACTCCGGTTACTAGACCAAACAGTAAGTATACAATAATAAGACCATAGCAACATATCACATCCATAGTATCTAATACCTTTGTTCCTTATACATTTGTTTTTCACCCAAAGTTATAAGCAAATATGAATGTGATATGCTGCGGTGGTTGTTGCCAGGGCATAGAGTCTTGGGTGCATGGCCAAATGGCCATGCACCCAAGACTCTATGCCCTGGCAACAACCACTGCAGCATATCACATCCATAGAGTCAAACATTTCAACTATGGTCTATGGAAACTTTTAATGTCCGCGGACATTATGAGTGTTCTTAGAACACTTTCAACTTGCCAGCGAACAATACGGACAGCGTTTTCAGTACACCCCCTATGAACATTTCAGAACAACGCGATAGTTCTTAGAACACTTTCAACTTGACAACGAACAATACGGACAGTGTCCTCAGAACACCCCGATTTCGTTTATTTGCGAACATTTCAGGACACCATGAGTGTTCTAAGAACACATTCAACTTGCCATCGAACAATACGAACAGCATCTTCAGGACACCCCCTACGAACATTTCAGAACAACGTGAGAGTTCTTAGAACACATTCAACTTGACAAAGAGCAATATGGACAGCGTCCTCAGGACACCCCCATTTTGTTTATTTGCGAATATTTCAGGACACCGCGAGTGTTCTTAGAACACATTCAACTTGCCAGCGAACAATACAGACTATGCCTTCAGGACACCCCCTACGAACATTCCAGGACACCGCGAGTGTTCTTAGAAACGTCTTCAGAACACCCCCATTTTGTTTATTTGCGAACATTTCAGGACACCGCGAGTGTTCTTAGAACACATTCAACTTGACAGAGAACAATACGGACAGCGTCCTCAGGACACCCCCATTTTGTTTATTTGCGAACATTTCAGGACACCGCGAGTGTTCTTAGAAGCGTCTTCAGAACACCACCATCTTGTTTATTTGCGAACATTTCAGGACACCGCAAGTGTTCTTAGAACACATTCAAGTTGACAGAGAACAATACGGACAGCGTCTTCAGAACACCACCATCTTGTTTATTTGCGAACATTTCAGGACACCGCAAGTGTTCTTAGAACACATTCAACTTGACAGAGAACAATACGGACAGCGTCCTCAGGACACCCCCATTTTGTTTATTTGCGAACATTTCAGGACACCGCGAGAGTTCTTAGAACACATTCAACTTGCCAGCCACAACCCCCATTCATATTTGCAGACATTTCAGGACACAGCGAGTGTTCGACAACGTCTTCAGAACACCCCCATTTTGTGTATTTGCGAACATTTCAGGACACCGCGAGTGTTCTTAGAACACATTCAACTTGACAGAGAACAATACGGACAGCGTCCTCAGGACACCATCTACGAACATTCCTCGGACACCGCAAGTGTTCTTAGAAACGTCTTCAGAACACCCCCATTTTGTTTATTTGCGAACATTTCAAGACACCGCGAGTGTTCTTAGAACACATTCAACTTGTCAGCCACAACCCCCATTCATATTTGCGAACATTTCAGGACACAGCGAGTGTTCGACAACGTCTTCAGAACACCCCCATTTTGTGTATTGCGAACATTTCAGGACACGGCAAGGGTTCTTAGAACACATTCAACTTGACAGCGAACAATATGGACAGCGTCCTCAGGACACCCCCTACGAACATTCCCCGGACACCGCGAGTGTTCTTAGAAGCGTCTTCAGAACACCACCATCTTGTTTATTTGCGAACATTTCAGGACACCGCGAGTGTTCTTAGAACACATTCAACTTGACAGAGAACAATACGGACAGCATCCTCAGGACACCCCCTACGAACATTCCCTAGACACCGCGAGTGTTCTTAGAAACATCTTCAGAACACCCCCAATTTTGTTTATTTGCAAACATTTCAGGACACCGCGAGTGTTCTTAGAACACATTCAACTTGACAGCCACAACCCCCATTCATATTTGAGAACATTTCAGGACACAGCGAGTGTTCGACAACGTCTTCAGAACACCCCCATTTTGTGTATTTGCGAACATTTCAGCACACGGCGAGTGTTCTTAGAACACATTCAACTTGACAGAGAACAATACGGACAGCGTCCTCAGGACACCCCCTACGAACATTCCCCGGACACCGCAAGTGTTCTTAGAAGCGTCTTCAGAACACCAGCATCTTGTTTATTTGTGAACATTTCAGGACACCGCGAGTGTTCTTAGAACACATTCAACTTGACAGAGAACAATACGGACAGCGTCCTCAGGACACCCCCTACGAACATTCCCTAGACACCGCGAGTGTTCTTAGAAACGTCTTCAGAACACCCCCATTTTGTTTATTTGCGAACATTTCAGGACACCGCAAGTGTTCTTAGAACACATTCAACTTGACAGCCACAACCCCCATTCATATTTGCGAACATTTCAGGACACAGCGAGTGTTCAACAACGTCTTCAGAACACCCCCATTTTGTGTATTTGCGAACATTTCAGGACACGGCGAGTCTTCCTAGAACACATTCAACTTGACAGAGAACAATACGGACAGCATCCTCAGGACACCCCCTACGAACATTCCCCGGACACCGCGAGTGTTCTTAGAAGCGTCTTCAGAACACCACCATCTTGTTTATTTGCGAACATTTCAGGACACCGCGAGTGTTCTTAGAACACATTCAACTTGACAGAGAACAATACGGACAGCGTCCTCAGGACACCCCCTACGAACATTCCCCGGACACTGCGAGTGTTCTTAGAACACATTCAACTTGCCAGCCACAACCCTCATTCATATTTGCGAACATTTCAGGACACAGCGAGTGTTCAACAACGTCTTCAGAACACCCCCATTTTGTGTATTTGCGAACATTTCAGGACAACCCGAGTGTTCTTAGAACACATTCAACTTGACAGAGAACAATACGGACAGCGTCCTCAGGACACCCCCATTTTGTTTATTTGCGAACATTTCAGGACACTGCGAGTGTTCTTAGAAGCGTCTTCAGAACACCACCATCTTGTTTATTTGCGAACATTTCAGGACACCGCGAGTGTTTTTAGAACACATTCAACTTGACAGAGAACAATACGGACAGCGTCCTCAGGACACCCCCATTTTGTTTATTTGCGAACATTTCAGGACACCGCGAGAGTTCTTAGAACACATTCAACTTGCCAGCCACAACCCCCATTCATATTTGCGAACATTTCAGGACACCGCGAGTGTTCTTAGAACACATTCAACTTGACAGAGAACAATACGGACAGCGTCCTCAGGACACCCCCATTTTGTTTATTTGCGAACATTTCAGGACACCGCGAGAGTTCTTAGAACACATTCAACTTGCCAGCCACAACCCCCATTCATATTTGCGAACATTTCAGGACACCGCGAGTGTTCTTAGAACACATTCAACTTGACAGAGAACAATACGGACAGCGTCCTCAGGACACCATCTCCGAACATTCCTCGGACACCGCAAGTGTTCTTAGAAACGTCTTCAGAACACCCCCATTTTGTTTATTTGCAAACATTTCAGGACACCGCGAGTGTTCTTAGAACACATTCAACTTGCCAGCCACAACCCCCATTCATATTTGCGAACATTTCAGGACAAAGCGAGTGTTCTTAGAACACATTCAACTTGACAGAGAACAATACGGACAGCGTCCTCAGGACACCCCCTTAGAACATTCCCCGGACACCGCGAGTGTTCTTAGAAGCGTCTTCAGAACACCACCATCTTGTTTATTTGCGAACATTTAAGGACACATCGAGTGTTCTTACAACACATTCAATTTGACAGAGAACAATACGGACAGCGTCCTCAGGACACCCCCATTTTGTTTATTTGCGAACATTTCAGGACACCGTGAGTGTTCTTAGAACACATTCAACTTGCCAGCCACAACCCCCATTCATATGTGCGAACATTCCAGGACACAACGAGTGTTCGACAACGTCTTCAGAACACCCCCATTTTGTGTATTGCGAACATTTCAGGACACAGCGAGGGTTCTTAGAACACATTCAACTTGACAGCGAACAATATGGACAGCGTCCTCAGGACACCCCCTACGAACATTCCCCGGACACCGCGAGTGTTCTTAGAAGCGTCTTCAGAACACCACCATCTTGTTTATTTGCGAACATTTCAGGACACCGCGAGTGTTCTTAGAACACATTCAACTTGACAGAGAACAATACGGACAGCATCCTCAGGACACCCCCTACGAACATTCCCTAGACACCGCGAGTGTTCTTAGAAACATCTTCAGAACACCCCCAATTTTGTTTATTTGCAAACATTTCAGGACACCGCAAGTGTTCTTAGAACACATTCAACTTGACAGCCACAACCCCCATTCATATTTGAGAACATTTCAGGACACAGCGAGTGTTCGACAACGTCTTCAGAACACCCCCATTTTGTGTATTTGCGAACATTTCAGCACACGGCGAGTGTTCTTAGAACACATTCAACTTGACAGAGAACAATACGGACAGCGTCCTCAGGACACCCCCTACGAACATTCCCCGGACACCGCAAGTGTTCTTAGAAGCGTCTTCAGAACACCAGCATCTTGTTTATTTGTGAACATTTCAGGACACCGCGAGTGTTCTTAGAACACATTCAACTTGACAGAGAACAATACGGACAGCGTCCTCAGGACACCCCCTACGAACATTCCCTAGACACCGCGAGTGTTCTTAGAAACGTCTTCAGAACACCCCCATTTTGTTTATTTGCGAACATTTCAGGACACCGCAAGTGTTCTTAGAACACATTCAACTTGACAGCCACAACCCCCATTCATATTTGCGAACATTTCAGGACACAGCGAGTGTTCAACAACGTCTTCAGAACACCCCCATTTTGTGTATTTGCGAACATTTCAGGACACGGCGAGTCTTCCTAGAACACATTCAACTTGACAGAGAACAATACGGACAGCATCCTCAGGACACCCCCTACGAACATTCCCCGGACACCGCGAGTGTTCTTAGAAGCGTCTTCAGAACACCACCATCTTGTTTATTTGCGAACATTTCAGGACACCGCGAGTGTTCTTAGTACACATTCAACTTGACAGAGAACAATACGGACAGCGTCCTCAGGACACCCCCTACGAACATTCCCCGGACACTGCGAGTGTTCTTAGAACACATTCAACTTGCCAGCCACAACCCTCATTCATATTTGCGAACATTTCAGGACACAGCGAGTGTTCAACAACGTCTTCAGAACACCCCCATTTTGTGTATTTGCGAACATTTCAGGACAACCCGAGTGTTCTTAGAACACATTCAACTTGACAGAGAACAATACGGACAGCGTCCTCAGGACACCCCCATTTTGTTTATTTGCGAACATTTCAGGACACTGCGAGTGTTCTTAGAAGCGTCTTCAGAACACCAGCATCTTGTTTATTTGCGAACATTTCAGGACACCGCGAGTGTTTTTAGAACACATTCAACTTGACAGAGAACAATACGGACAGCGTCCTCAGGACACCCCCATTTTGTTTATTTGCGAACATTTCAGGACACCGCGAGAGTTCTTAGAACACATTCAACTTGCCAGCCACAACCCCCATTCATATTTGCGAACATTTCAGGACACCGCGAGTGTTCTTAGAACACATTCAACTTGACAGAGAACAATACGGACAGCGTCCTCAGGACACCCCCATTTTGTTTATTTGCGAACATTTCAGGACACCGCGAGAGTTCTTAGAACACATTCAACTTGCCAGCCACAACCCCCATTCATATTTGCGAACATTTCAGGACACCGCGAGTGTTCTTAGAACACATTCAACTTGACAGAGAACAATACGGACAGCGTCCTCAGGACACCATCTCCGAACATTCCTCGGACACCGCAAGTGTTCTTAGAAACGTCTTCAGAACACCCCCAGTTTGTTTATTTGCAAACATTTCAGGACACCGCGAGTGTTCTTAGAACACATTCAACTTGCCAGCCACAACCCCCATTCATATTTGCGAACATTTCAGGACAAAGCGAGTGTTCTTAGAACACATTCAACTTGACAGAGAACAATACGGACAGCGTCCTCAGGACACCCCCTTAGAACATTCCCCGGACACCGCGAGTGTTCTTAGAAGCGTCTTCAGAACACCACCATCTTGTTTATTTGCGAACATTTAAGGACACATCGAGTGTTCTTACAACACATTCAACTTGACAGAGAACAATACGGACAGCGTCCTCAGGACACCCCCATTTTGTTTATTTGCGAACATTTCAGGACACCGTGAGTGTTCTTAGAACACATTCAACTTGCCAGCCACAACCCCCATTCATATGTGCGAACATTCCAGGACACAACGAGTGTTCGACAACGTCTTCAGAACACCCCCATTTTGTGTATTTGCGAACATTTCAGGACCCCCCGAGTGTTCTTAGAACACATTCAACTTGACAGAGAACAATACGGACAGCGTCCTCAGGACACACCCTACGAACATTCCCCGGACACCGCGAGTGTTCTTAGAAACGTCTTCAGAATACCCCCATTTTGTTTATTTGCGAACATTTCAGGACAACGCGAGTGTTCTTAGAACACATTCAACTTGCCAGCCACAACCCCCATTCATATTTGCGAACATTTCAGGACACAGCGAGTGTTCAACAACGTCTTCAGAACACCCCCATTTTGTGTATTTGCGAACATTTCAGGACACGGCGAGTGTTCTTAGAACACATTCAACTTGATAGAGAACAATATGGACAGCGTACTCAGGACACCCCCTACCAATATTCCCCGGACACCGCGAGTGTTCTTAGAAGCGTCTTCAGAACACCACCATCTTGTTTATTTGCAAACATTTCAGGACACCGCGAGTGTTCTTAGAACACATTCAACTTGACAGAGAACAATACGGACAGCGTCCTCAGGACACCCCCATTTTGTTTATTTGCGAACATTTCAGGACACCACGAGTGTTCTTAGAACACATTCAACTTGCCAGCCACAACCCCCCATTCATATTTGCGAACATTTCAGGACACAGCGAGTGTTCGACAACGTCTTCAGAACACCCCCATTTTGTGTATTTGCGAACATTTCAGGACACCGCGAGTGTTCTTAGAACACATTCAACTTGACAGCGAACAATACGGACAGAGTCCTCAGGACACCCCCTACGAACATTCCCCGGACACCGCAAGTGTTCTTAGAAGCGTCTTCAGAACACCACCATCTTGTTTATTTGCGAACATTTCAGGAGACCGCGAGTGTTCTTAGAACACATTCAACTTGACAGAGAACAATACGGACAGCGTCCTCAGGACACCCCCATTTTGTTTATTTGCGAACATTTCAGGACACCGCGAGTGTTCTTAAAACACATTCAACTTGCCAGCCACAACCCCCCATTCATATTTTTGAACATTTCAGGACACAGCGAGTGTTCGACAATGTCTTCAGAACACCCCCATTTTATGTATTTGCGAACATTTCAGGACACCGCGAGTGTTCATAAAACATATTCAACTTGACAACGAACAATACGGACAGCGTCCTCAGGACACCCCCATTTTGTTTATTTGCGAGTGTTCTTAGAACAGTTTCAGTTTGCTTGCGAACAAAGCGGACACATATTGAGTCCTCAGAACACCCCCCATTCAGTTTATTTAGAACATTTCAGAACACCCGTGATGTCCGAAGACAAATCGAACACAAAAAGAACGTCTAACACATAAGAAAAACACAACTTTCATCCTATCTCATACACTCCCACCCTCCCCAAACACTCCTACACACCAACACACCCTACTAAATACAAATTTTGAACAAAGTTTCACCGCGCTGTCCGCAGACGACCGCCAATCCAAGATGGCGGGCGCTAACGAAAATCTGACGCGCTTCACGCTCCGCGCCGTCCAATCAGCGAACATGTTGCATGTCTGCGAACATCACGTAAGCCGATTGGCCAATCAAGACACTCTCCGCGGAGCGAACAGGGAAGTGTGTCCGCGGACCGAACACAGATATCACTATTTTTTTTTACCTACTTTTTGGTCATTTTAAAAAAAACTACTGGACGGATTTTCACCAAATTTGCAAAAGCACGCTTTCGAGACCAAGCCGCCTCCTGGTCCAAATTTGGTGAAAATCCGTCCAGCGGTTTGGGCTGTAGACGCGAGCAAAATTTTGTTCCCATTCAGTCTATGGGAAAAAAAAAAGTTTTGGGACCCCCCCTATAACTTTGCCCCCCCCTGGACGAATCCTCACCTAACTTTGCAAACAAATTCAGAGTGACCCAAATACTTTTTTTGCAAAGTTTGGTGAGGATTCGTCCAGGGAGAGCGAAGTTATAAGCCGCCCAAAAAGTGCTCTTCCTATGGGAACACCAATTTAACCATAACTACATGGGCACTACCGTGGGCATGTAATATATATATATATATATTCAGTGAAAAAAACTTTGTTAAAGGGACGTTATGGTTAAGTTGCGCTACTAAAAACCTATGAAATTCAGTGAAAAAACTTTGTTAAAGGGACGTTATGGTTAAGTTGCGCTACTAAAAACCTATGAAATTCAGTGAAAAAAACTTTGTTAAAGGGACGTTATGGTTAAGTTTTGCTACTAAAAACTTATGACATTCAGCGAAAAAACTTTGTTAAAGGGACGTTATGGTTCCAAGTAAAACCGAAAAACCCTTGAAATTCGCCAGTTATGGTAAGCTAAGCAACCATAACTCGCGCCACCTCCGTGCACTGCTAAGACTAACACCCAGGACATCAAAGATGACATCACAAATGTCATTGATGACATCACTGATGACATCACATGTGTATGTACTTCTCATGACATATGTGTAGAAGGGATTCTTATTATGTTGCGAAAAAAGTGTCAAGAATCATTGCAAGAAATATACCCTAATAAGTGCATTGAACGATGCATTGATATAAATAGCATCCTATTATGGGGTTCTATCTAGTATACTAAGCTACTCATACAGAAACATAACATTTTGTGTGCAGCGTACAAGATGAAGGTATGATATTCGTAATGTTAATATGTTGAATAATGAAATGATAATTGTTTTCTTAATAGATTTTTGTGTACTGTGAAATATGTAATAAGTAGCTAATAAAACCCATGTATTACATAATTGCATTACTATAGACAAAACACAAAGACACAAGAACACATACCAATATGGGTATGTACAGGGAAAGTGAAGTTAGCAAAAAAGCACAAGTAGTAGCAGAAACAATTCATAACTTAACTGATTAGTTTCATGCAAATAAATGATTGCTCTGTTTCAAAGCTGCTATTTACCCTATGTATATGTATCACTTGATGTGATTGGACCCTAAGGAAAGTAGTGTGAGTACAATGTATACAAATATGACCATATACAGGGAAAGTACAGCCATAAAAAAAAAAACAGAACTATCAGAAAGTGCTCATAAGTCTAGTGATTATCTTTATGCACAAAAAGGATTGCTGTCTTTCAAGCTTGTGTTTTCCCATATGTATATGTTTCATATGATGTGACTGCACTCTAAGGGAATTACTGTAAGAACCTACCAGACGGATATGTCTACAAATAAAATAAAATTCTTAGTTTCTTACTGTTACTGAAGAAAACCATGTGGCCTAGATATGTCAGCAAAAGAAAAAATAGTGAGCCAGACATGAGATGTCATCAGTGATGTCATCAATGACATTTGTGATGTCATCTTTGATGTCCTGGGTGTTAGTCTTAGCAGTGCACGGTGGTGGCGCGAGTTATGGTTGCTTAGCTTACCATAACTGGCGGATTTCAAGGGTTTTTCGGTTTTACTTGGAACCATAACGTCCCTTTAACAAAGTTTTTTCACTGAATGTCATAGGTTTTTAGTAGCGCAACTTAACCATAACGTCCCTTTAACAAAGTTTTTTCACTGAATTTCATAGTTTTTTAGTAGCACAACTTAACAATAATGACTTTGACTTTATATACATGTCATATGGAACTGACTAGATCTCTTCTTATGAACTTGATGTCCGCGAACTTATTTAATGTTCGCGGACATGTTCGGAGAACAGTACCACTACCTAAAAACTGTGGGGGGGGGGGGGTGGTGGGGTATGTTTGATTGTTATATCATAATATAGGAACATTGAACAAATTCAAAAAGCAGCACACAAACACATTATATATACATAAGAAATGTAACCCATATATGTAACACACTAACCATTTAATTTAAATACAATATGTTCTGAAATGGAATATGCCATAAGAAGATAAATTGGCTTCCAACATAATTACCTCACAGACACAACAGAACTGAGAACAAGACCAGACCCACTGAATACATAGGACTTATCTTACCAGAAATAGTAAGTGTACTTCATTTTACTCATATATTTATAAACTTTCTGTATTAGATTAAAAAATATATTATCTTTTTTTTTTTTCTCACAGAAATGTCTAGTACTCTGGAAGGGCTAGAGGACAATTTCCCACATGAAGAAATGTCACAATATAGTGAAACTAATGGTAAACACTTTATAATATAAACCATTTATTTATTATTTGTTTTATATACATTTAACTTATATATTATTTTTTTGTACAGAGCATACCAAAATAGAAAAAACTTCAGAAAACCCTGTTATGGATAACAGTCTTCACAATATAGAAGAAAAAATGGATGTATTGTTGGCTAATTTTAATAATTTAAAAACTTTTGTAGAAAATCATTTCAAACCAAAAACCTCGTACCATTGCCCCACATGTACTTGTCCCTCCTCACCATATCCCAGTCAATTATCCCCAAACCCTCTCCATAATCCAAAACGTTTTGATGAGACTTCCATCCCTTCTTCACCTAATACCAATCATGTTGAAACCCCAAATTCTCCTGTTTTTGTTTCTGTTTCTGCCTCACCTTCTCTGTCATAAATTATTAATATATGTTAAATAAAGTTTAATTTTTATATTGTATTGTGAATAGTTTCCGTTTTTTTTTTTAAAACAATGTAGGTGTCCGCGGACAGTGCAGGTGTTCTGAAATGTTCATAAATAAACGAAAATGGAGGTGTCCTGAAGAACAATACGGACAGCGTCCTCAGGACACCCCCATTTTGTTTATTTGCGAACATTTCAGGACACTGCGAATGTTCTTAGAACACATTCAACTTGCCAGCGAACAATACGGACTACGCCTTCAGGACCCCCCCTACGAACATTCCAGGACACCGGGAGTGTTCTTAGAAACGTCTTCAGAACACCCCCATTTTGTTTATTTGCAAACATTTCAGGACACCGCGGGTGTTCTTAGAACACATTCAACTTGACAAAGAACAATACGGACAGCGTCCTCAGGACACCCCCTACGAACACTCCCCGGACACCGGGAGTGTTCTTAGAAGCGTCTTCAGAACACCCCCATTTTGTTTATTTGCGAACATTTCAGAACAACGCGATAGTTCTTAGAACACTTTCAACTTAACAACGAACAATACGGACAGCGTCCTAAGGACACCCCCTACGAACATTGAACATTCCAGGACACCGGGAGTGTTCATAGAAGCGTCTTCAGAACACCACCATCTTGTTTATTTGCGAACATTTCAGGAAACCGCGAGTGTTCTTAGGACACATTCAACTTGACAAAGAACAATACGGACAGCGTCCTCAGGACACCCCCTACGAACACTCCCCGGACACCGGGAGTGTTCTTAGAAGCGTCTTCAGAACACCACCATCTTGTTTATTTGCGAACATTTCAGGACACCGCAAGTGTTCTTAGGACACATTCAACTTGACAAAGAACAATACGGACAGCGTCCTCAGGACACCCCCTATGAACACTCCCCGGACACCGCGAGTGTTCTTAGAAGCGTCTTCAGAACATCCCCATTTTGTTTATTTGCGAACATTTCAGGACACCGCGAGTGTTCTTAGGACACATTCAACTTGACAGAGAACAATACGGACCGCGTCCTCAGGACACCCCCTACGAACACTCCCCGGACACCGCGAGTGTTCTTAGAAGCGTCTTCAGAACACCCCCATTTTGTTTATTTGCAAACATTTCAGGACACTGCGAGTGTTCTTAGGACACATTCTACTTGACAGAGAACAATACGGACAGCGTCCTCAGGACACCCCCTACGAACACTCCCCGGACACCGCGAGTGTTCTTAGAAGTGTCTTCAGAACACCCCCATTTTGTTTGCGAACATTTCAGGACACCGCAAGTGCTCTTACAACACATTCAACTTGACAGAGAACAATACGGACAGCGTCCTCAGAACACCCCCTACAAACATTTCAGGACACCGGGAGTGTTCTCAAAAACGTCTTCGGAACACCCCCATTTTGTTTATTTGCGAACATTTCAGGACACCGCGCGTGTTCTTAGAACACATTCAACTTGACAGAGAACAATACGGACAGCATCCTCAGGACACCCCCTACGAACACTCCCCGGACACCGCAAGTGTTCTTAGAACAGTTTCACTTTGCTTGCGAACAAAACGGACACATATTGACTCTTTAGAACACCCCCTAGTCAGTTTATTTAGAACATTTCAGAACACCCGTGATGGCCGCAAACAAATCGAACACAAAAAGAACGTCTAACACATAAAAAACACAACTTTCATCCTATCTCATACACTCCCACCCTCCCCAAACACTCCTACACACCAACACACTCTACAAAATACACATTTTGAACAAAGTTTCACCGCGCTGTCCGGGGACGTCCACGAATCCAAGATGGCAGGCGCTACCGAAAAATCTGACGCGCTTCACGCTCCACGCCGTCCAATCAGCGAACACTTTGCATGTCCGCGAACATCACGCAAGACGATTGGCCAATCAGGACACTGTCTGCGGAGCGAACAGGGAAGTGTGTCCGCGGACCGAACACAGATATCACTAATTTTTTTTTACCTACTTTTTGGTCATTTTAAAAAAAACTACTGGACGGATTTTCACCAAAATTGCAAAAGCACGCTTTCGGGACCAAGCCGCTGCTCCTGGTCCAAATTTGGTGGAAATCCGTCCAGCGGTTTGGGCTGTAGGCGCGAGCAAATTTTTTTTCCCATTCACTCTATGGAGAGTGAGTAAAATGTATACAAATATGAGCATATAGAGGGAAGGTAGAGTAATAAAAATAAAACTATGAGAAAGTGCTGATAACCATAATGATTATCTTCATGCACAGAAAGGGTTGTTCTCTTTAAAGCCTGTATCTTCCGCTATGTATATGTTTCATATGATGTGACTGGACCCTAAGTCTACAAATATAGTACCTTTTCAATTTTTACTTCCTGACTGTTACTGAAGAAAACTATGTGGCTTCGATATGTCAGTAAAGGATAAAAAGGGAGAGCCAGCAATGTGATGTCATCAGTGATGTCATCAATGACATTTGTGATGTCATCTTTGATGTCCTGGGTGTTAGTATTAGCAGTGCACGGTGGCGCGAGTTATGGTTGCTTATGTTACCATAACTGCCGAATTTCAGCGGTTTGGGCTGTAGGCGCGAGCAAATTTTTTTTCCCATTCACTCTATGGAGAGTGAGTAAAATGTATACAAATATGAGCATATAGAGGGAAGGTAGAGTAATAAAAATAAAACTATGAGAAAGTGCTGATAACCATAATGATTATCTTCATGCACAGAAAGGGTTGCTCTCTTTAAAGCCTGTATCTTCCGCTATGTATATGTTTCATATGATGTGACTGGACCCTAAGTCTACAAATATAGTACCTTTTCAATTTTTACTTCCTGACTGTTACTGAAGAAAACTATGTGGCTTCGATATGTCAGTAAAGGATAAAAAGGGAGAGCCAGCAATGTGATGTCATCAGTGATGTCATCAATGACATTTGTGATGTCATCTTTGATGTCCTGGGTGTTAGTATTAGCAGTGCACGGTGGCGCGAGTTATGGTTGCTTATGTTACCATAACTGCCGAATTTCAGGGGTTTTTCGGTTTTACTTTGAGCCATAACGTCACTTTAACAAAGTTTTTTCACTGAATTTCATACGTTTTTATAGCGCAACTTAACCATAATGTCCCTTAAACAAAGTTTTTTTTACTGAATTTCATAGGTTTTTAGTAGCGCAACTTAACCATAACATCCCTTTAACAAAGTTTTTTCACTGAATTTCATAGGTTTTTAGTGCACAACTTAACCATAATATCCCTGACTTCATATACATGTAACTTAGAACATACTAACCCCCTCGTAGTGATTTTCATGTCCGCGGACTACCGCCATGTCCGCGGACACATCGAAAATCTGAGCGTGGTGAATGTAAATTTAAATAGTGTGCCCCATTTCCCCTTTGAAGTTGGCTCTGAAAAGAGCCGTTTTTGTTTTTTTTTTACAGATGCTTGACAGACACCTGTTATTTTGTATTTTTTTTCTTGTTTTTTTTTCTTACTTTACTCCTAAAATCTTCACATAACCTTCTCCAAAGCAACCCTTACATTCCAAAATAGAAAGGCATTTCCAGTAAAAGATAAAGAAATGCCATCTTCTTTAAAATTAACAGCATTACTGGCATCAATATTCTCATTGTTACAGAAGAACATACCAGCTCTAAGCATGAAGGCACACATGCCTCGGTTGATGACACACCTAGCAATATTTTGCTGAGGACAAAAAACTGAACTATTGTCCCATATTGCCCTAGGTAGTAATCCAGAAAAATTACTTTTGCATTTGGAAGGATCTTCATTACTGCTTGAACCAAGCGTTCCAAATCAGCCAACAAAGTAGGGGCACTGACGTTGCCCAATTGGAAAGCACCATAGTGCAAAACTACCACATGCGGACTGTTCATCGTGGCCATATCCTCACAAACTTGTACAATTCCCTTTACATTGCAATCAGGCACACTGCTCCACACCACCTCCACTCCTTTCACATCAAAGTTCCTTGCAACATGCCTGCATTCAGCGTACTGCTGTAAACCATGCACAAACATATCTCTGAGCACCAACACCCTGACTTTCTCCACTTCTGCCATCTTCACCACACACATTCTCTTTCAACACAAATCCACAACCTCGACATCTGATTGGCTGATCCGTACAGTCTTCTTTCCATGTTGGATTTCCCGGAAAAACCCGGATGTAGCACGCCCTGTCCACGAACAGCCGCGGTGTCCGCGGACGGCGTCCACTTTACTCTCTGTGCCATTCCCTCATTGCATACAGCTAAGCAATCACACAATACGAATAACGTCCTCAGAACAACCCCATTTTGTGAATTTTCGAACATTTCAGGACAATTATTATTTCATTATTCAACATATTAACATTACAAATATTATACTTTCATCTTGTACTCTGCACACAATGCTATGTTTCTCCATTAGTACCTCAGTATACTAGATAGAATCCCATAATACAATGCTATTTATATCAATGCATCGTTCAAAGCACTAATAACGGTATATTTATTGCAATATCCTTGACACTTTTTTTGCAACATTATAATAAAAATCCCTAGTACACAAATTCCATGAAAAGTACATACACACGTGATGTCATCAGTGAATTCATCAATGACATTTGCGATGTCATCTTTGATGTCCTGGGTGTTAGTCTTAGCAGTGCACGGTGGTGGTGCCAGTTATTTTTCAAAGCTTACCATAACTTGCGATTTTCAGGGGTCTTTCGGCTGTACTTAGAACCATAACGTCCTTTAAACAAACTTTTTTTAATATCACGCAAACAATGCATGGCGTGCAAAAACCAACTTCTACAGATGGCTTTACACAGAATGTTACAAAGTAAGAATTTATACTCGTTCACAGTGAAGGTCCGCTGCTTCCACAACTTCTACAGATGGCTTTACACAGAATGTTGCAAAGTAAGAATTTATGCTCGTTCACAGTGAAGGTGAGCTGCTTCCATTTTTTTCTCGGGCCCCGTAGAGGCTCACGAAGCGGACTATAAGGTTGTATTGTGTTTTGACCTTGACAGACAGAGATTATGATGAAAGACTTCTCTTGAAGGAGTGTTGCTAAAACGTAAGAGAAGATAAAGATGACATTTCTGAAACAAAACCACTTTTATATATTATATCACTATGCGAAAGATCGTTGGACCACGCGAAGTCGTATTTTGGGACTGCACCACTCGTAGACAATGGAAATTGCATTTGTACTGTAAGTAACCCTTTAGATTACTTTATACCAAATATAATTACAATAGCGTAGCATTAAAGACCGCTCAAGTTGAACTTGTTCGTTGAAAGTGGCATAATGTTTTCTACTGCGCACTATCACCGCCGAATTGATCCCCTGTCATTTAGAGGGCTCTGAAAAAGGCAAACGACACAGTGTGGGTTAATAGAAATAATTTAACCAGTCTATAGGCGTTCAAGCACTCTACTCGCTGTGCCACTTCACTGTAACCTGTCAAGTGGCACAGCGAGTACAGCGCTCGCTTTGACATCCGTGCACAGTTTGCTAACGCAAGTTTGAATCCCGGCAAGGCCAAACTCAGCCTTTCATCATTCCGTGGTCGATAAATGAGCACCACACACCGTGGTTAATAATAAGCACCGCTTAGATACCTCGCGGTTCTTAGCGCTATATGAATGGGAAAATATTATTATTTTATTATTAACATACTCTGTTGCACTATCTTCGATAGCAAATATTTTCACGCCCTAATAAATAAAATGATGATTTTTAATGAAGATCGGCTGGTGAGACTAATTTATGTTTTTTAAAACAGGTATGTGGCTCCATTTTGCCTATGTCACGATTTACAGACTCCAGCGGATGGGGTCTTCAACTGCCAGGTGCAGGTCCAAATATGTAACTTCATGACCCTCACCATTTTATGGGACAATCGCCAAGGACCAATATGCCCTTACGCAGTACTAGCGGCTACAAACAACATACCAACCAATAGGGTGGTCTAATGGCTCGTTGTTGGAGCAACCTTCCGATTATCAGAGCGACCATTTACTGCTTTTATCATAAACCAACAGCCTATCTACCGCAAAGGAACAACGCGTGGCTCCAAATAAACTTTTGCTGATCGACAGCAGATCGCAAATCGCTGAATATTCACTAAACATTTCATGTGAAATAAATGTACTTTACCAAATGTACAATCCTGCTGTTTACTTTTAAACCACAGTTTCATATTCCGAATTGTGGCGCACTGAGTTGTAAGCTGATCTAACACCCTCTGTACCGCAAAGGAACATCGCGTGTCTCAACATGAACTTTTGCGGATCGACAACAAAGACAAATGCAAATTGCTGAATATTCTCTAAACATTTGATGTCAAATACATGTACTTTACAACATTTACAATCTTGCAGTTTGCTTTTAAATCACAGTTTCATATTCCGAATTGTGGCGCGCTGTGTTGTGACATAATGTGTGTTGTCTTCCGGGTTCTGTGTAAAGTCGCGTAGTACTGGAGACGACTGGGCGCGTTTGATTACGCACCCTGTAACGTCATGGAGAGAGGCGGGGAATATGAATGCTTTGATAATATCAGGCTTAGGGGCGGGAGATATGATTAAGTGTCGCAAAAGCAAGTCAGCCAGGTCAATAGCGCCAGTCATAGGATTATCACATAATGTCGGCGCACACCAGCCGGATTTATCGTTTCTTTAGTGGACAAAAAGTCGGTTGACGCCCCTAGGAAATTGTACTATTAGCGGACAAAAGGAGTGCTCTTAAAACACTTTCACCCTGACAACGAACAATACAAACAACGTTCTCAGAACACCCCCATTTTGTGTAATTGCAACCATTTCGGGACACTGCGAGTGTTCTTAGAACACATTCAACTAGACAGATTACAATACGGACAGCGTCCTGAGGACACCCCCAGTTTGTGTATTTACGAACAATTAAGTACACCGCGAGTGTTCATAGCTCATTTTTAGCTTCCTTGCGAACAAAAATGACACATACTCCGTCCTCTAAACACCCCACCATTTAGTTTATTTACAAAATGTCAGAACAGCCGTGTTCTCCGCGGACAAATCGAACGCAACAAAAACGTCTAGCACATAAAAAACAAAACATTGAACCTATCTCATACTCCCCCACCCTCCCCAAACACTCTTACACACCAACACACGGCACTAAATACAAATTTTTATCCACGTTTCACTGCGCTGTACGTGGTCGACTGCGAATACAAGATGGCGGGCGCAACCGAAAATCTGATGCGCTCCACGCCCCTCGCCGTCCAATCAGCGAACACGTTGCATGTCCGCCGACATGACGCAAGGCGATGGGCCAATCGGGGTGCTGGAGCGAACAGGGAAGTCCGTCCACGAAGCGAACACAGATATCACTAATTTTTTCGCCTTACATTTTGGTCATTTTTTTAAAAACTACTGGACAGATTTACACCAAATTTACAAAAGCACGCTTTTGGGACCAGGCCGCCGCTCTTGCCGCAAATTTGGTGTAAATCCGTCCAGCGGTTCGGGCTTTAGCCGTGCACAAAGTTTTTTCCCATTCAGTCTTTGGGAAAAAAAAAAAGTTTTGGGACCCCCCCTATAACTTTTCCCCCCCTGGACGAATCCTCACCAAACTTTGCAAAACAATTCAGAGTGACCCAACTACTTTTTTTCCAAAGTTTGGTGAGGATCCGTCCAGGGAGAGCGAACGAAGTTATAAGCCGCCCAAAAAGTGTTCTTCCTATGGAAACAGCAACTTAACCATAACTACATGGCCACTACCGTGGCCATGTAATATATATATATATATATATATATATATATATATATATATATATATATATATATATATATATTCAGTAAAAAAACTTTGTTAAAGGGACGTTATGGTTAAGTTGCGCTACTAAAAACCTATGAAATTCAGTGAAAAAAATTTGTTAAAAGGGACGTTATGGTTAAGTTGTGCTACTAAAAACCTATCAAATTCAGTAAAAAAACTTTGTTAAAGGGACGTTATGATTCAAAGTAAAACCAAAAAAAACCTGAAATTCGGCAGTTATGGTCAGATAAGCAACCATAACTCGCGCCACCGTGCACTGCTAACACTAACACCCAGGACATCAAAGATGACATCACAAATGTCCCTTTTAACAAAGTTTTTTCACTGAATTTCATAGGTTTTTAGTAGCGCAACTTAACCATAACATCCCTTTTAACAAAGTTTGTTCACTGAATTTCATAGGTTTTTAGTAGCGCAACTTAACCATACCGTCCCTTTAACAACGTTTTTTCACTGAATTTCATAGGTTTTTAGTAGCGCAACTTAACCAAAACGTCCCTTTAACGACATTTTTAAACTGAATTTCATAGTTTTTTTAGTAGCACAACTTAACAATAATAACTTTGACTTTATGTACATGTAATATGGAACATACTGAACCCTTTCTACTGAATTTGATGGTCTGCGGACATATTCGGACAACAGTACCAGCACCTAAAACCTCTGGGGGGTTATGTGTAATTGTTATATCATAACATAGGAACATTTAACAAATTCACAAAGCAGCACACATACAAAGTATATGTAGTAATACTTAAGAAATGTAACTCATACATGTAACACACTAACCATTCATTTAAATACAATATGTTCTAAAATGGAATATACCAAAAGAAGATAAAGTAGCTTCCAACATAATTACCTCACAGACACTCCACAACTAACAGCAAGACCAGACGTATAGACTACTGATTACATATCTTACCAGAAATAGTAAGTGCACTTCATTTTACTCATATATTTACAAACTTTCTATATTAGAAAAAAAAAACATATTACTTCTTTGTTTTCTCACAGAAATGTGTAGTACTCTGGACTGGCTAGAGGACCATTTCCCACGAGACAAAATGTTAGAAGATAGTCCACCTAATGGTTCACACTTTACTATATAAACCAATTAATAAATATTATTTTGTATACATTCAACATATATTCCTTTTTTTTTTACAGACCCTACAAAAATTGCAACTTCCAAAGAAAAAGAAGCGGTGGATAACTCTTGAACACATTACCCACAAAATGGACCAACTTATGGCAAATTTTACGGATTTAAAGAACTTTGTGGAAGATCACCTAAAACCACCAACAACATACCATTGTCCCACCTGTACTTGTCCCCCCTCACCATATCCCATTCATTTAACCCCAAACTCTCTCCATGGACCACAACGTTTTGATGAGATTTCCATCCCTTCTTCACCTGATCCCACTTATATTGAAAACCCTAATTCTCCTGTTTTTGTTTCCGTTTCTGCCCCACCTTCCCAGTCATAAATTGTTTATATATGTTAAATAAAGTTACTTTTTTATATTGTGTTGTAATTACTTTCAGTTCTTTGTGGTAAAACCAATTTAGGTGTCCACGGACAGCACGGTTATTCGGAAATGTTCGTAAATAAACGAAAATGTAAGTGTCCTGAGGACACTATATCTGTCCGTAATGTTCACATGCAAGTTGAAAATGTTCTATGAACACTCGTAGTGTCCTGAAATGTTCGTAAATAAACGAAAATGGAGGTGTCCTTAAGAACACTATGCCTGTTCGTAGTGTTCGCTAGCAAGTTGAAACTGTTATAAGAACACTCGTGGTGTCCTGAATTGTTCGTAAATAAACAAAAATGGAGGTGTGCTTGAGACGCTATGTCTGTCCGTATTGTGCACAAGTAAATTAAACTGTGCTAAGAACAAACGGCTGTCCGTAACTGTTCGTTTTACGTGTGACGCACTTTTAATTAGTTCAGGACCTGAACACTATCTGTCGAACATCAACACGCATCCGCAAAACAATGTCCATACATTGGGTGTCCTGGGGACGGCTGCTACCTTAGCGAACATGCTCATGAAACAATCATGTGACCACGCCCACGCTGATCACGTGTTCTGAATGCGGTGGCCGCTGTGCCTATATGCATTAGGCCAGTTCACACATACGTAGACCTGAGCAGCACTGTAAGAAGCGGTTGTCAAGTGTGAATGTATAAACCAAGCTTACACTAGCCATACATCTCCACACCCCACTAGGAATTATAATTGTTTCTTTAGTTCCTTGGTTTTCCTTGGAATGTACACAGGTGGACTCCCATAAATAAAACAGGGTGAAAACTAAATAACTTTATAATATTTTTCTGCCTACAAGGATAGAATTCATGTCCTGTGATATTTAGAATTGTTTTGTTTAAATGTAAAGTCTTTTTTTTAGTGGTTTGTCCTTTTGAATTGTTTAATTTTTTGTATATTTTCTTTACTTTACCTGTTTCCAATTATTATTGTTTTTTTACGGTTCATGATTTATTCTGATGCCGTTAACATGATTATAATATGTTATGTATTCAAAATTGAACCTGCTTCCAGATAATATTTGTTAAATGACATTGAGGCTCATGCACAAAAGATTGTTTTATGTTTTTCATTAAAATAATGAGAAATACTAATTTTTGTATGATCAAGATTCTGCATTGTGTCAAATGTATATCTTCAAAGCAATGATCTTCTGATAACATTAATGACATAATTATATGCAAAGAAGAGGTTAAACACACATGACTTAGGAGCAATAGATTTAGTCTGTGGTAACCCTTGCTTAAAACAGTTTAACACACAAACTGAGGTTAGAGAAAATAAGGTGAGCATCGGTAATGGATATACCGCATCACCATTACTTTTTTCCCTGTGGGGACACAATTTTGTGATTTCTGAATGCGGACACTGTTCATGTCCCCGAACACTTTAAAAGTACATTTCCAAGTAATCCACAACATTTCTCATTAAAAACTCAACATACCACAAATCCCACATACTAATCCTAAGTTTCCACATACTTTTTGTGACTTTTTGAACCTTTTTTGGTGTTCGATCTGTCTTGCGGACGGCGCACATGTCCGCGAACCACACACAAGCACACCTATAAAAGACCACGCCCTAGAGCTCATTCTCATTGTGTTTCTGGCTATTCTACAGAGCACAGAGATTTTTGCTGCAACCTGCAGATTTCCATCTTCAACCTGATGGCTTCTGTGGCTCCACTGCTGCCACCTGGTGCTGTATCTGCCTCAGCACCACCCCCACCCCCTCCACCACCACCACCTTCCCAAGGGCCTGAAGAGGGGAACAGGAGTGAGGATACAGAGGAGGAAGAAGAGGATGACGAGAATGAGGTAGAGGAAAACCCTACTACCCGCCCTTGGTGTGATTCTTGGGTGTGGCGGTTGTTTACCGTTCATGGGAATGGTCCTAAGGCTCGTGCGAACCGTGTCACCTGCAATGAGTGCAAAATGGTACTCAGTCGCGGGAGCCATGGTTCGTATAGCTTTGGGACTATGACCATGAAGCGACACCTGAACTCATTCCACACTGGGGCCATTCGCAAGGTTGTACCTTGCGAAGAGCGTAGTAGGTTGATTGCCTCTACTTCATCCTCCGTTTCTGATCCTGTCACCACAAGGAACACCTCTCTGGGACAGCGTCTTCCTCAAGCTGCCTCACAGGCCATACGGAATTGTGATGACCCTTACCTTTTGAGTGTCACAGTTGTATGTATGTACTGTGACACAGTACTCTGCAGGGGGGAGCGACTTTGCAGTGCTTTTGAGACTATCGTCTCAGAGCACGAGAAGAACTGCTCACTACCCAAATAAAACCCACTCTACATCTTCCTCTCTCAGATCGCCCTTTCTTATCCCTGTGGTTGGTGTCCCCCCCTTTACCCTCCTTTCCCCTCCTCTCCTAGTGTGTCGTGTGTAAAAAACCAAAAAAAATACAAAATAACAAAAATCAAAAAAATAAGGCTCTTTTCAGAGCCGCCTTTCACAGTTAAAAAACAGAAGTAAAGATAAATAACGCAGGGCCCTTACTATTTCTTGAAAGTCCGCGGACAGTTCGCGAACATAAAACAAATTGAGATGCTACCCTATTGTAACCATTGCATTTTTCTCTGGGAGGAAGTGGTGGCTCTGAAAAGAGCCTTTGGGAGGTGTTTGTATGTCAAAAATTATAAATACTTAACACCTACTTCGAAATGCATGTTGCATCTCTAAAAAAGGTTGCAATGCATTTTTTACATTTCTCAGAAAAATCTGATTGCCAGCATAGGTAAGATGGACACCATCTCTGCGAAAAATGTATGTACTACGAAACATAATATTTTCATTGTGAAAAGAGGACATGCCAAAATCTCTTAGGAAGGCACAAACAGCCTTATTGACATTACGCCTTGCTTTCTCCATTTGTGGACGACATGAGAAAGAACGAAGCCACATTTGTCTCTGCGCAATCCGTGAAAAAATTACTTTGGAGTTTGGAAACATGTCCATGATCTTCTGAAGTCCTTCTTTCATTGCAATATCCATAGGCAATCAGGGTTCAGGCCACGGTATGGAACCGAAACAGCTCTCCTTGACCTGAAGAATCAAATTGATGACCTCAGAGACTCAGGCAAGCCTCCACTCCACTTGCTCCTCGATCTGTCGGCAGCATTTGACTTAGTCAACCACAAAACTCTCTGCCAGCATCTATCCTCAATAGCTAACTTCTCAGACAATGCCTGCAAATGGATAGAATCATTCTTAAAAGACAGATCTATGAAGGTCTTCTCAGACTCCTCTTCTGCCGACCCCAGCACCATCAAGTGTGGCGTCCCGCAAGGCTCCTGCACGGCCCCCACCCTTTACAACCTCTTTACGAGGCCCCTGTTCAAAATCCTTGACTCCATGGGCATCTCGTATACAAATTATGCGGGTGACACCCAGGTACTTATCCCCCTCTCAGGTGATTACGCATCTGACCAAAATACCTTAAACTCAATCTACTCAACAATTCAAACTTGGATGGCAGAAAACTGGCTGTGCCTTAATAGGGACAAAACTGAGCTCATGCTGGTTGGCTCGCCGTCCACCCTAAATAAATTGAACAAACAGTACTCCTCCTTCGTCATTGACAGTATCCCCATCACTGTTTCCCAGTCCATCAAAACCCTTGGAGTGTACCTTGAACCTGACATGTCCATGAACAAACAGGTCAATGCCATAACCTCCACATCCGCCTACTACTCCAAACTCATCAATGCGACCCGACCATTCCTGTCTCAACAAAATTGTCTCACCATCGCTAGAGCCATCATTGGTTCGAGACTCGACAACTGTACTGCCCCATTCATTGGTACCACTGCCAAGTATATAGCCAAACTCCAAACTGTTCAGAATAACGCGCTTAGAGCCGCCACAGGCCTCTCGCGCAAAGACCATATCTCTGAACTCAGAAGACAAGTCCACTGGCTTCCTGTCAAGCAAAGAATTATCTTCAAAGCCTTGGCCTTGACTCACAAATGTCTCCATGACCTTGCTCTGCCTTACCTAAGCCGCAGGATCACCAAACCCGTCTCTCAAAAACCATCAAGATTACAATACTCTAACCTCCTGTCTGTCCCTAGGACTCACAAAGCGCCTGCGGGTGGCTCCAGCTTCCCTTCAGTTGCCCCTACCCTTTGGAATGCGCTCCCTCCGCACCTCAGACCCATTGAATCCCACACTGTATTCCGCAAAGCCATCAAGACTAACCTCTTTGTTTGAGTTCTCAAAACCTACCTGCAACGCATTGTAACATGTAACTACCGAAATGTTTTCAATATTTTTCTAGGGCGGCTTCACTGTTACCCTCAAGTAAGCATTCTTAACCTCTGCTCCAGCGCCTCGATGTCTGCGGGCTGTTTGTGCGCTTTACAAATTCCAATAAATAAATAAATAAATAAATAAATAAATAAATTGCAAATTGCAAAGAAATTCCAGACACATGTCCTAAACTGTTCCCTCCACAATGAATTACAATTATGTCTGGATGTTCCTCTATCTTCAAAGTTGCACAGAGAGGTAGCAAGTCCAGCCACTTCATTCCACGGACTCCATGCCAGTGCACTTCCACATGTGGGAATCTAAGATCTATAGATACTCCACAGCTTTCTGCATGCACCTTCAACCAATGTATCCACAAGTCTCCCAAAATCCACACAATCTGTTTTTTAAAACACTCAGCCATAGCTATCTGTTCTTCTCTCAGCAAAAAGAATATCTGAGAAAACCTCTCCTAGCACAACACACTCACTAAACTTTACTGACCAATCCCTTGCTACATTCAATCTCATTTGCATGCCTACCCACCAGAAATTCCCCGGATGTAATACGCGGTGTCCTAGAACTACCGCCATGTCCGCGAACATATCGTAACATGGACAGCCCTTCTACCATTTCCACTTCACTCTCTGTGCCATTCCCTCATTGGATGTAGCTAAGAAATCACATGACCATCCACCAATCAAATCCAAGACCTCTACATGTAACTGCATCATCATAGATCAGCAATGAAAATGTACAGTGAATCTCTCGGACTACAAGTCTCATACCATTGGCAAGCACGATCTACGAGAAATACTAGACAAGTCTACAAGAGTTCTACTTGCAGCTTCGTCCATATCCATATGCATGAACACAAACTACAGGTATGCATATTTTCTATACAGTACATGAACACATTTTCTAACCGACTTTTACCTTGTATAATCTGTCAAATGAATCTACGATCATTTTTTCATTCTCCTAAAATGAACTGTGACTTACAAACCTTTATACCATTTAATTTCTTCGTACACACACACACACGCAAATAATGTTAAACTAACATTTTTGAAATAAAATATATAGACTACATATGATCAAACAAAATTACATGCACACTCTATCATCAAATCTCAAAGAATAATATTTGTACAAACACATACTTGGTTTTATTTTTTTAGTTTATATAATTACTTACATTTATATAGGACAAGCAGGCTATGACATTGACTCCCTCTTACGTGGACAAGCTTAGTTACAGGAATAGTGGTATACAGTGGTACATTATGATTTTGACAAACAAATGTAAAGATATTGTTTTTCCTACAGTTAGTCATAAGATAGTTTTAATGGTTTTGAGGAAGGCGCTGAGCATTTCAATTTAAAAAATCTATGTCTAAATTAAAAACAGTGCTATATACAAACCGAATTACTAATTTCTTTCTTTTACAATTGCAGTGAAGGCCATTCTCCTGAAAATAAGCAGCCGAATTTGAATTACAAAGAACAACTAAGAAGCAAACTGCTCATTTTAGAAAAAAGTAAGTAGATTGTTACCATAATATTTGAATTATTACTCAAACACACTCTAATGTTAATTCATGCTACTTCTGTGCCTAAAAATAGAGATTATGCACCATTCTGACCAAAAATCCTCCCGTCTTAAACAGTGATTTACTGGCAGAATGGCCCACAAATTCCTATTTTTCGCCACACAAATTACCCAACTCAGCCACTAGAATTTAGATTGTGTAGAAGAAACAACTGTTTTAATTGTATAGCTTTAGATATACTATTTATACTTCTCCACACCACTGGCTTAATTTTTTCTGTCATCTGAACCCCAGTTTATTAACACATTAATTCAAGAATACCCATCCCTAGTAGTTGTACTTCCCAATGCACAATCACACACCATTACATACATCTTTATCATCTCACTCAAACACTCATGCACACAACACACATGCATTGCATAACACCCCAACCCATACCTTCTGTATTTTTTTCAACAGACCCTAAAGCATGCCTACCAAAAAGCAACTCCGTAGAAAGGAACGCAGAAGTAGAGCAAATGAAAAGAAAAGTCTCCAACATAAACATCCATCTACAGCAGAATTTGTAAAAAATGTTGAAACACAACAGATAATACAGTCATGTAGTGAAACAGAAGAAGTTTCTAGTACAAAAACTTTGCCTCCTCTATCAAAAAGTAAAACAACCCAAAAAACAATTAACAAAAAATCAACTATCACTACAAATAAAACTTCTTCTATAAATCTTGATATCGTACAAAGTAAGCATACCAAGAAAAGTATTTTAGCCAAAATGTTCTTCCACAAAGTCCTTCAAAATCTTATAAAAACAGGAGAGAAACCAGGTTCAACACTTCAAACCTATTGTAGGAAAGTAATCTTAGAAGCATTGATAGACAGTGCACTTCTTCTCAAAAGAAAGTTATTTATTTTACTGTTAAACAGAATGAAACCACTAACAAAACTAATAACTAAATTACAAAAAAGACTTCTCAATAAACGAAATGTCAATAGAAATAACTTCTTAAATATCTGTGGAGGTGAATGGAGTCACACTACAAGCACAGAACCATACTTTAATGAAGAAGCCTACAAACAAAAGTAAACAAATACAATTGCCATACATTGCAATGGTCGAGGTTATGAAAAAGTTAATAATACCATAATGGAACAAGAAGTACTCCTTACAAAAATATGCCCTGAAAACGTAGATTTACCCCTCCATTCAACTGAATCAGAACATCTAGTGTACAAATGGCCATGCATGTCAATGTGTAACATTCCCAAAAAAATGTTCAAGTCTTTACGCCAATTCCTAAATCAATATGTGAAAAGCAAAGACAAAATCAAAATTAAACTACTGCAAATTATGGATGCTTGTCCAGTACGCAAGTACACAGGACTACAAGGACATTCATTGGCCTGCATTACAGGACCTACTTGCAAAACACCCTTCCATGATATCAAAAGGATATCAACACATCATGCAAGTATAAGAAATCAAGTTTATAAACTGTACTATGCTAAAAGTCCTGCTTTAGCACTAGCCAATTTAAATAACATGCTTCTACATGGTACAGCAAAAGACCTACTAGAAGAAATCAACTATATCCAGACAAAATATTTTGGAAGTGAAACCCACTTACAAGATGAATTAGCTGTAAACCAACTTCGAAACAAATCTGCACATGGCAACTTTTCACTATACACATACAAAAAAGAAATACTAAAATTTGAAAGTACTTCAGCTGAAGTACCAAACCACGTATGTGTATGTTGCCGCAGAACTTTTTATAAAAGTAACACAAAAACTGTAGACCTATCATACAAAATAGAAGACAATGAAGATTCTAAATGGTTTGAATTAGCTCTCTACCTTATAGCAGAAAACAAATACGAAATAACTGACCCCATAATACTTTGCAGTTACTGCACTACAAAACTTGACAACAACCAAACTCCTTCACGTGCTATCACAAATAACTTGGAATTATATCCACAACCAAAACCCCTTCAACACCTTAATTTATATGAGAGCATCATAATTCAAACAGTGCACCCATTTCAAGCAATAATACGCCTTCAACCAAAAACTGCAGAAACCTTGGCCCACCCACTTGCTTTGTTACATTAAGTTGTGCAGAATATGCATGAGAAGATTTACATTCTTTCCTACTCATATCAAACGAAAACAAAACAAACATAGATATACTAACACCTGGAGAACTTTGTTCACAGGATTCTGTTAATGTTTCAAGATATTTTCACCATCACTTCATTGCTATGCTACATTTTATTTGTAACAAAACTGTTCCTCCCCTTGGAGAAGTGCAACACTTCTTTTGGAGAAAAGAATACCAAGCCAGAGGAGCACCACATGTCCACATGCTTTTATGGATTAAAGATGCTCCTAAATTTGGTCAAGACAGTGATACCACTGTTTTACAGTTTATTGAAAAATATGTCGCTTGTGAAATTCCATCAGAATCCGCAAATAGTGATCTTCATGCAAATATTTTACAATTCCAAAGACACAAAGGTGGCAAATATTGTCGTTGCAAATACAAAAAAAAAGGGAAATACTACACCAAATGCTGATTTGGTTTCCCAAGACCAGTTACAAATACAGGTCAAGTGAACAATCTCATTTCTTCAGTTAGACATAGTGTTAAGGGTAAGTCACCTAAAAATACATATTGTATAAAAAGAAAAGAAGAAGAAAAATATATCAATGATTACAATGCAATCATTGCCCATTTATGGAATGCAAACATAGACGTGCAGTACATTGCAGACAATTCTACTGCAGTTGCACAATATGTCACAGCATACTTAACCAAATCAGAAAAGACAGAGCTCCAAGAACTCTGGAATGACCTGTCATCAGATAAAACAGTGTCTCAGAAATTATACAGCTTGGACATAAAAATGCTGTCCCATAGAGAATGTGGCTCCTATGAAGCAGCTGATCGATTAACTGGTACTGCATTGTATGGTAAATCTGCAAATATAGTCTGTCTAAGTCTTAGTCCAGCTAAATCTAGAAAAAGAGTTCTAAAATCATACGAAGATATAGAAACAATAGCCAAACAAGATCCCAACATCCAAGACATTTTAAAAAACAATTTATTGGACACATACTACCCAAACAGGAGTACCACTTTGGAAACCATGGGCCTATACCACATAGCCCAAAACTACACATACAAAAATAATATAACACCTGATGAACAAAACCGTAAATACAAAGTGACAAACTGTGAATGCAGCTTAGTAAAACTCACCAAACCAAATTGAATTAATCATATCAAATTGTCATTAAAGACTCCTCAACATAAAGAAGTATATTACATGTCCCTGCTACAACTCTTTAAACCATGGAGAAAAGAAGAAGAAATACTAGATAACTATGACTCATATGAAGACGCTTTCAAAGCAAATGAAAGCAGTATAACGTCTGTAAACTTTGCACAGTACAAAACAATGTTGCACAATGAACAGCAACACGAAGAAGAACTCCAGGCCCAACTAGATAAGGACACTCCTGACGGTAGTCAACCTTCTATCACAGGAAGCCAAGAACCACTGGGAGACCCACTAATAACAAATGAGGCAGAAATAGCTATGATAGAAGTAGAAAACACCATGGGGCCGATTCATGGAACAAACGTGCGCCAAAACACCATGGGGCCGATTCATGGAACAAACGTGCGCCAAAAATCTTGGCGCAAGCAGGCGCAAGCGTGAAAAAACAGGCGCACGCGCACGCGTGCGATTCATGGAAGTCCCTGCGCGTGTTTTCCTCGGGATGTGTGCCAGACCCGTGCATGGCGCACACGTCACTGCAACATCCCGAACGGTGTGTGCGACGCGCACAGTGAAAGCGCACAACCTCGGCGCTTACACCAGAAAGTGGGCGGAACACTGGGCGTAACGTGCAGAATGGGGAACAACGCGCAAAAATAAGGGCGTAACTGGGGATGTACTGCAGGGAAGCAGACGGAACGCCCACACGCACTCGAACCACACGTATTCATGGAATCGAATAGGGCAAAGCCGCACACAGCCAAAGACACGCACAAGCCGAAACACGTCCGCCACAAGAAGGCAGGCGGTAGCGTCCCTGCGCATTACAAAAGTGGCAATATACAGCAATGATGAATGTCCCATACTGCGTTTAGGCCTGGGCGAGCGGGGCACGTGTATTTCAGGGGGTGCGTGGGAAGTTGTACACATGATTGAGCGGGGTACATGTATTTTGGGGGTGCGCACGACTTGCGGTCCAGGACCCTCATAAAGGCCTGGCGCCTCGTGGAGAGGGGCCGGGGCAGCATAAGTACCATCCAGATGAGGGTCCTGGAGCGCGTACGGCCAGCGCTCCATGCCCAGATTCTTGAGAGGCAGACCCGTCTGGAGTCGAGCGGTAAGTGGCCAAGCATTGCTGTGTGAGACAGGGCATGTTGCAGTGTGCTGGTTGTCTGATACTTGCCTGTATGTGTGACATAGGCCATGTATGCATGTGTGTGTGCAGGGACATCATGGTCATGCATGTGAGACCAGTAATGTGTGAACCACACGGTTGGTGCATGTGTTTAAATGCAACATGGGGAGCCCTATGCGGAATGGAC
Organism: Ambystoma mexicanum; assembly: GCF_040938575.1. Classification (NCBI taxonomy): domain Eukaryota; kingdom Metazoa; phylum Chordata; class Amphibia; order Caudata; family Ambystomatidae; genus Ambystoma; species Ambystoma mexicanum. The sequence goes on along the minus strand of NC_090940.1, from coordinate 463,574,178 downwards.
ACATGAGAGCATGCCAGTCTCTGTTCCTGGACATGGGTGGAGGTGAAGGATTTGTGCTGATGCCATGTACATGTATGGTGTCCATGTCTGTGTGTCTGACCTGCGTGTCTGTGACTTGTGAATGCCATGGATGCATGACACATGTCTGTGACAATGTTCAGATTCACTGATGCAGCCTCGTTATCCTTGCATCCACTGTTTCTGGGGTGTACGAGGCCCGATGGATGAAACTACGGTGAAGTGTGTGCATGTGATAGGCATGACCCATGATACATGTGAGTTCCAAAACAACATTGTATGTTTCAAGAGTCCCTTGGACATGTATGCTAATGTCCATAGCATGCACCATGCCTGTTACTGCATGTGTTGTGCCTGAACTGACCCATGTGTTGTGGACGGACATGATGGAAGTGATCTTTGACAGTGCCACTCATCTGCTATTGCTTCCTGTCTAGGGGACCATTGTACAGTACCCTGATGCTTGTGTTCTATGTCTCCCTCTACACAGCGCCAAGTGAAGAAGAGGGCGGAGACGGCACTGTGGAGCAAAGCGGTGGGGATGCCCCCACGGCTGCAGCGGAAGGGGTGGGGGAGCCCCCACAGGGGCTTGCAACGGTGGAAGACGGTGTGGAGCCATCCAGGTTGGTGGTTTCCACAGAGGAGGAGGAGGCCGCTACTAAGCTGCACATGGGGCCTGGTGGGGGCATCCCTGCTGGTGCAAGTGGTGCAGTCCAGGGGGAGGGGCAGGAGGCAGCACAGGTCACCGTGGAGGGGCCTGTGCATGTCACTGTCCCTGACACTGTGACTGCACCACCATGCACCAGCAGGGATGCCCCATCCCAGGCCCGTCCGCAGGTAGGGGGGATGTCCATGTCATCTGACTCCCCTCCACCTGCGGACGAGGGGACCCCTGGCCGTATGGAGAAGGTCCTGATTGGTGTCGCGTTGCGCACGGGTGTCATTCGTGATGACGTGCGTGCTTCCCGGGGGAGCACGCACGTCATCACGAAGAGCACCGTGCCAACGTGGCCCAGTTGGGAGCGGCCATGGTCGGGGGTTTCGTACATGTGTCGGCCACTCTGGCGACCCTTTCCTCCTCTGTTGAGGCTATGCGCCAGTCGTTCTCCATGCTGTCTTCCGGCCCAGATGCCACCAGGGCCCCCTGTGGACCTGCCCCAACCAACGCAGCCAACTCGGTGGGGATCCCATCCCTGCCACAGTCGGGAGACAGAGGTCCAGCAGGGGTGGACACACCAGCAACTGGACCCCAGCAGACGGAGGATGTGACGGCATCATCGGGCAGGGCACGTGCACGACAGCGTTGGTGGATTCCATCAGCCTGGATGCCGTCGTGCTGGCAGAGGCAGTTGTGTCAGAGGCAGCGGCAGGTTCGACGTGGGAGGCATCATGGCTCAGGGCCATCAACATCAGGGGGGCAGGCATCGGCCGGAGGGCAGGAGAACCCTGGAATGGGAGTGTCTTCTGTGTGGGAGCGGTTGGGCCAGCAGATAGGTGCGGAGCGGCGGCGGGCGGAGGAGGAACGGCTCACAATGGTCAGGGCGGAGAACTCCATGCGGAGGGCGCTGAGGCAGGCTGAGTGCCTCGAGGGTATTCGCAGGGAGTTGGAGCTGGACACCGCATTATCCCTGCGAGACCTCGGGGCCAGGGAACATGCCCGCCTCCAAGCCATTGAACAGGAGTTCGATGATGCCCTGGCCCATGACATCAACCAGTGAGCCATCGGACTAGCCCGCCGCCTTTGTATATAGTTATTTAGGTTTCGGTTTCATTTCTTTATTATTATGATTTGGAGTCCACGGACTTTGCTCCACTTTTTGTATATAGTTGTATTTTAGATAGGGTTCTTGGTAGGTTTCATTTGCTTTTGGGATAATGGACCCTTCAGACTTTCGTTTTGAATTTTCAGGACATGTATATACTTTCTTTTAGTCATATTCACATGGAGTAATGTTTTCTTATGCTTTCCATCTTTGGATTTCGTTCTATGGACTTTGGGGTTGCACCACTTATATTTTTTCATGTTTTGGATTTCTTTTCTTGCTTGGATTTGACTTTCTTTTTCTTATTTCAAAAATGATTTCTTTTTTTTTTTTTTTTTTTTTTTATTTGTTTTGGCTTAAGCCTTTACAAAAGAGGAAGGTAATATAAAACATTTACGTTAAGTAAAAGAAAAGAGGTAAAAGTTTGTATTAAGATTTCTTACTATCCACCAACCCTGCCAAGTTTTTTCTGGTCCTATAAATTACCTATTTAGGTACCTCTATCCTCTGGATCGATGTGTTAGATTGTCAACCCACTTTTTATTAGCACCTGGATTGCTGCAAACGTAAGTGCAGCATTTTTCCCTGAGATTATTCTGTCCCAGAGGAAGTCTGTGACTATGTCTTCCTCCCTCCGTACCAGATCTCTGAAGAATCTTAATCGCTGAAGCCAGGTGCCTTCGCAGTCCATTAGGATATGTTTTAGCGTTTGTTTGGCAGGGTTTTCACAAATTAAGCATAATTTTATTGCCTTGTGCCCTTGGTTACGTCTTGCCAGAACCGCCCCACAGTGGACGAGATTCAGTCTCATTCTGAGGAAGTCTGAGCGCAGTTTTCTGTTTGGAGATTTCAGTAGGTAACATGAGAGTGATCCAAGTTTCTTTTCTCCCTTCAAAAATATATTTTGGGTTGGGTCCTCTCGTATTTTCTCCACTGTTTCAATCCAGTCCCATTCTTCTAGTCGACATTTAACTTTATGAGGGTTTAGAGCCAAGGTCTCTTCGTTAAGATCCAGTTTTTCCAGTGTTTCCAAGGTTTTCCGTTCCAACGAGATGAGGATAGCGGATTTTTTCAATGATGCTTCATGCTTGAGGTCGCCATACAACGTCGAATCCTTACTAAGTGTTATTTCCCTATACAATGAAATGAGCTTCCAATCAGCCATACAATTTAAAGATTTTAGGCCTAGTTCGAATCTTATGCTTTTTAGAATGGCGCAGTTTGGGAGACCCAAAACTCTTTTCCAGAGGCGGCCTTCATGGTTGTCCCAATTTATGGACCAGAGCTCCGGCTTTGCCTCTAGACCGTATAACACGACTGGAACCACATTGGCGAGGTAAAACTTTACCAGAGGCAAAATAGAGAACTTGCAGAGTTTATAATTTAGCTTGATCATCTGTGATGTAAATTGTGTTATTTTAGCTGCCACTTCATTTTCTGCTTTGTATGTCGCTGGATGTGCATAGATGTTATAACCCAGATATTTTATGGTTTCTACTATTTTGATCCGTTCTCCTCCCAAGGACCAATTTATGCTTTTTACTTTTGACAATGGATGTTTAAAAATCAAGATGTTTGATTTAGATGGATTTACTGTTAACTTGTTTAATCCAACGTATTCGTTCAATTTGTTCAAAAGGTGTTGTAACCCGATTGGTGTTCTGTCGAGGAGAACTATGTCATCCGCGTATGCCAACCAGCAGATTTTCCTCCCGTTTAGTATTGGGCTTATCAGAGCAGCTGTTTCTAGAAAATGGCCCATGTCTGCCAGAAACAAGTTGAAAAACAGAGGTGCCCCCAGACACCCTTGTCGTACACCTCTGTTAACTTCCACTAGTCTGGACAGGTGCCCCATTGCGTCGAGCCGTATTCTTAGGTTGGTGTTTTTATGAAGTTCCACCAAAATTGACAGAAGAGATTCTGGAATTCCCCAGTTCCGGAGTTTATCCCACAGTAGGGTTCGTTCCACCTGATCAAAAGCTTTGGACAGATCTATCCAGGCTCCGTACAGCATTTGTTTTTTCCCCCCTCTCTCTTGCTCATTCAAGATGTTGAGGATCAGGCCGTTAATAGATGTTGAATGGCCTTTGCGAAAACCTGTTTGGAAACGTGATAGAATCTTAGAATTTTCGACCCATTTCGAGACATGAGTTAGTAGTAGTCTCATGAAGACTTTGCTTTCAATGTCCAATAATGCTATCGGTCTATAATTCATTGGTTTGCGACGATCCCCAGATTTGAAAAAGGGAATTATGAGGGCCGTTTTCCAAGATGCAGGAAAGGTTTGTTGCTTTAATATTTCTTTAAAGAGAGCGGATAATAGCTTTGACCACAATAATGGTTCGCTTTTCAGTGCCTGATAGGTCAGGCCGTTTAAACCCGAGGCTTTTGATGATGAGGAATTGGCTATAATTTCCTGTATATCTTCTTCGCAGAAGTTAAGATGCCAAGTAATATCTGATTTGGATCTGAATTCACGTGTTTCGTCGCTCTTAAATGTCTCTGTCAAGTAGCTCACCCAGCCATCTTCTGATACTAGGTTACATAATGGATGTGCATGGTCCCCTTCAAGCTGGTTCATTACTTCCCAGAAATTTTTGCTATTTTTTGCTCTCAGTGTTTGGAGTATATGCTCACCATCATTTTGCATGCGTATTGCGTTATGCGAAATCAGCCATGATTTATAGTTGGCTTTTTGAATTCTTCTCTCAGTTATCATCTCCTCCACTGAAAGTCCTGCCTTTTTTATATCTCGTAACGCTTTCCTGTGCTCTCTTTTTCTTCTCTGTGTAGATTCATCAAAAGAGTGCAGATGTTTCTGTTTGACTTCTCCCGCTAGGTATTTAGGTGCTAAAGTTGCCCATAGGAAGTTGGTAAAACGGTGTGGATCGCATTGTGGTTTCCATATGTGATCGGGGATCGTTTTAAGTTTTCCGTTTAGGTTAGTCCCCCCGTCTTTATATTTTACGACTCTAAGTTTACCTTTCTTCCCCTCTAATATCTGTAATTTTCGTTCAGCTTCTGTGGTCATATAGTTTTCGAGTGACAGCTCCAGTCTGCTGTGATCACTTCCAGACTCCTGTATCATTTTGAATGTATAGGGCAAAGCGAGCAAGGTTTTTGAAACAAAGATATAATCTAAGGCTGAGGAAGATTTACCTCTTCTCCAGGTTATATATGGCTCCTTTACACCCTCCTGTGAGCCCACTATCATGTGAAGGTCCCATTGCTCCATAAAATCCTGCCATTGTTTTCCCAGATTGCTTTTCCTCTGGGTTGCTCGATTTCTTCATTTGCATGTGTGCTTTTCATTTTGACATTTGTTATACTTTTTAATACATTTCTTTATTCAACAGTATTGGTGTGGTGTACAGTGATGATTTTGGTGCATGTCTCCATGAGCATTGGCACAGTCATGTGTTGCAACTGTGTGCATCTGTAGGACATTTGCTGATGGGCATGCTGGTTCTTTTCAGACTATCATAGAATGGGTGATTTACTAGGGAGTGGGTGCAGTGGTTCGTTGGGTGTTTGCACTGGGGGGTGGAGGGGTGGGATTTGGGTTGGCATTAGGGCCATGGGTCTGTATAGTCATGGCGTGGTGTTTGGGGGACATGTGTGGGGGCCTGCTGGAAGGTGCCCCTGACTGCTGGGGGTGGGGGTGCAGGGGGACATGAGTGGGACATGAGTGGGGGCCTGCTGGCAGGTACCCCGCACTGCTGGGGGGTGGGTGTGCAGGGGGATATGAGTGGGACATGAGTGGGGGCCTGCTGGCAGGTGCCCCACACTGCTGGGGTGTGGGGGTGCAAGGGGACATGATTGGGGGCCTGCTGGCAGGTGCCCCGCATTGCTGGGGGGTGGAGGTGCAAAGGGGCATGAGTGGGACATGAGTGGGGGCCTGCTGGCAGGTGCCCCACACTGCTGGGGTGTGGGGGTGCAAGGGGACATGATTGGGGGCCTGCTGGCAGGTGCCCCGCATTGCTGGGGGGTGGAGGTGCAAAGGGGCATGAGTGGGACATGAGTGGGGGCCTGCTTGGGGGTGCAAGGGGACATGAGTTGGTGATCAGTAGTGCAAGGAGACATGTGCCTTTGCTGGGGGGCATGTCCATGTTGGGTGGGCTGCCTGCAGGACATGACCAGGGGTGCAGGGTAGTCCCCTGTGGTGTGGGCTGCCTGCAGGGGCCGTGGAGGGTGTACAGGGAACACCTGGGAGGACCCACACTGCCAAATCACGTGTAGGACTCCCCGGCACCCCCGAAATACACGTACCCTGCTGAAATCGCGTGTGAAACTTCCCGCGAACCCCAGTAATACACGTACCCTGCTGAAATCGCGTGTGAAACTTCCCGCGCACCCCTGTAATACACGTACCCTGCCGAAATCGCGTGTGAAACCTCCCGCGCATCCCTGATATACACATACCCCACTCGCACAGGGCCAATCGCGTGTCAATCTTCCTGCGAACCCCAGTAATACACGTACCCTGCTGAAATCGCGTGTGAAACTTCCCACGTACCCCAGTAATACACGTACCCTGCTGAAATCGCGTGTGAAACTTCCCGCGCACCCCTGAAATACACGTACCCTGCTGGAATCGCGTGTGAAACTTCCCGCGCACCCCTGAAATACATGTACCCTGCTGAAAACGCGTGTGAAACTTCCCGCGCACCCCTGAAATACACGTACCCTGCTGAAATCGCGTGTGAAACTTCCCGCGCACCCCTGTAATACACGTACCCTGCTGAAATCGCATGTGAAACTTCCCGCGCACCCCTGATATACACATACCCCGCTCGCACAGGGCCAATCGTGTGTGAAACTTCCTGCGAACCCCAGTAATACACGTACCCTACTGAAATCGCGTGTGAAACTTCCCACGCACCCCTGAAATACACGTACCCTGCTGGAATCGCGTGTGAAACTTCCCACGCACCCCTGAAATACACGTACCCTGCTGAAATCGCATGTGAAACTTCCCGCGCACCCCTGAAATACACGTACCCTGCTGAAATCGCATGTGAAACTTCCCGCGCACTCCTGATATACACGTACCCCGCTTGCACAGGGCCAATCGCGTGTGAAACTTCCCGCGAACCCCAGTAATACACATACCCCGCTTGCCGTGCTGGTACAGGGTTAGCGCAGCCCTTTGCGCTGGATTGGGGATTTTGATGGCTTTTCCCTGCGCGAGGGGCATTCTTGGGGGCGTAACTGGCGCTGCTGCAGGGTCGCTGTGCCACTGTGCACCACGGCTGGTTTTGGTAGCTGAAATCCATGAATATGCTGTGCGCAGGAATGGATTTTAGCGCACGCGGCTGGCGCAGAGATTCACACGCGCACACTGTGCGCCAACCGCGTGCGCCACTTGTGCGCTAAATTCTATGAATTACCCCCCATGTGTCAGTATGAAGAAAAAGAAGACTTAACTATACTACAATCAAAGCTAAACAATGAGCAACGTAGCATTTTTCAAGAAATAACAAAAGAAATTGCACATGGTGTACAACATGAAAACAAAGAATGCACCTGTCAAAATTACAAACCTATACTAATGTCAGTGGTGAAGCTGGTTCTGGCAAAACATTCCTAATCAAAATCATCAGTAAGTTCCTTCAACAATTGACAAACAACAAACTGTCAGCTGTTGTCACTGCCCCCACAGGTTTAGCTGCCCACAACATAGGTGGTGTCACTTTACACCAATTACTACTCCTGCCAGTAGAACACCAAAGCAAATTAGATTATTACTAACTTTCTGCAGAAGCTGCAATGGAACTACGCAGAGTATTGAAACAAATGAAAATGCTACTAATAGATGAAGTGAGCATGGTGTCCAACCTAATGTTGGCTTTGATTCACCTCAGATTACAAGAAGTACTCAAAACAAACTATGGGCCTCATTACGACCTTGGCGGAGGACCATGGCGCTATTAGCACCATGGTCCATGCCGCTAAGTTCCCAACTCCGCCATGGTGGATGGCGGACTTACCGCCCCATTCCGACCTTGGCGGGGCGGTAAGTCCCCAATCCCCATTTACCCTTCCCCATTCCCATTTTTGCCCCATAGGGCATAATGGGAGTGGGGAAGGCGTTAATTACGCCACCGTAAATTACGGTGGCGTAATTAACTCCATGGTCCCTTAGCGCCATGGATTTTAACACCTGCTAAAAGCAGGTGTTAAATCCGCCATGGCGCTAAGGGACCTCGTACTCAGGCGGTAAGGGTCGGCGCTGTTTACGCTGCCGTAAACCCCTTACCGCCTGGGTCGTAATGAGGCCCTATGTGTTTGCAGGAAAACACATTATTGTTTTTGGAGATCTTCTTCAATTGACACCTGTAAAAGGTGAGCCTATTTTTAAAACATTAGGACAAAAACTCTGCCGTAAAACTGTTGGCAGCATTGGAAATGTGAACCTTTGGCAACATTTCAAATACAGAGAATTAACAGAAAACATGCGCCAATCTGCAGATCTCACTTATGCCAACATCTTAAAAAGTATCAGAGTTGGTATACTTTCTAAAGAAGCAGAAGCAATATTGAAAACCCGGCACATTCATGTACTTTATGGTGATAATGCATGTGCTACAGATGTTATGGAACAATTAGCCCACAAAAATGTCAATTGTATGGCCTTAATGCCAACTCTTGCAAGCTGTTTCAAATTCAATGAAATAATGTTAAGTAAAGAAATGCAACCAATAATGGAAATTAGCGCCACAGACAAACTAGATGTACATGGAATGACACTACCCATGTGTGACCAAGCCACAACAAGACTAAATAGTTTAGAAAAATCAATCTCAAACACAGCAGGCTTGGAAAAGATATTAAAATTATCCTTAAATTGCAGAGTAATGCTGAAACATAACATTGACGTGGACCAAGGGCTAGTTAATGGAGTACTGGGTACAGTTGTTGGCTTTCAAACATACCCACATGACAACAAAATTCAGTTTGTCAATATTCATTTTGACAAACTTTCAGAAGTAAAAAGAATAGGGCGCTCAACAGCTCGATTCCTTCTCTTCAAAGACATGTATGTACGCAGAGAACAATGTTCTCTAACTCTTGCATACGCAGTCACCATTCATAAATCACAAGGCCTTACCCTAGACAAAGCAATGATAGACATTGGCAACACAGTCTTTAAAGAAGGCATGAGCTACGTAGCACTATCACGCTTACGTACACTTGAGGGTCTATTTCTAATCAACTTTGATGCAAGTAAAATAAACGCTGATATTCCTTGCATTTTATAATACAATAGACTTCGTTCACTATACACTCCCCATCTAAACACATATTCTGTTCCACAAAAAGTAAAACATTATAAAAGAAAAATAAATCAAACAGAAAAGCAACAGGATGTCACTGCAAATCCTCCAAAGAGAGTAAAAGACAGTAATACTTCATCAAGTGCCACAAGCAAACAAGAATCAGTTAGGGAAAGTAAACCAGGTACTTCTTCAAAGAAGGAAGACACACTCCAAAAAAAGCCGTCAGATACAGAACTACCTGGTCCATTTAAACTCTCAAATATAGTTGGAGTAAGTTGCTACGCAAATGTAGCAATGAATATTCTATTTCAATTACCACCAATTGTTGAGAACATTTACTTACACAGTACAGACCAATTGTGTTTGCAAATGTTAGTACTTCACAGAAATGCAGCAAACAATCCTGACAACACGTATAGTGTTTATGGAATAAGACAACAATTGGACTACTGTGCTGGAATGGTGAAATTCACTATAAACTCACAGGAAGATCCACAATAATTTCTAATGTACTTACTATTAGTACTGGAAAACAAAAACATACCTATAAATGAAATCTTCCAGATTTCATACATGTGGAAACATACATGCACTCTCTGCAACAATGTGACACAAGAACAAATCCCCAATGAGCGCTTTGTGTATACATCAATACCTAATTGTGAATCCGTTCCATTTCAGCAACTTGTACAAAATGCAAACCACGGTAGATTATGTTCGAGCTGCAATTCAGATAATCGCTCCATGTTAGTAATACAAACACATAGTAAATACGTAACACTAATGCTTCTACGTTACAATGCAGATGGTACCAAAAAGAACTGCAAGCTGACTGGATTCACACATGGTCAAATATCACTTGGTAGGAAAACCTTCACAACAATAGGTATAATCTACCACGCAGGAGCCACAACCAACTCAGGGCACTACACTGCATATATAAAAAAGAAATGTGGATGGTTTGAATGTAATGATAGTACCGTTACTCTAAAGCAGAGATTACCAGCAAATCTTACAAACGCTTATTTAATGTTCTTAAAACCAAAATTTGATAACTGAACTATACTTAAACCTTAAGTACACCTGTAGTAAAAAAATATAAACTGTCACAATATTCCAAAAGCTATCTAACTGCCCAATGATGCTACAACAACTAATCAGATAAATTAATACCACTCAAATAGAGCAAAAAATAGACAGTTAGAATATGCCAATTGGTATCTAACTGTCCCAAACTTTAGAAATATCCAAATAAGAGAAGAAAATAGACAGTTAGAATACGCCAATTTGTATCAAGCTGTCCCAAAATTTAGAAATATCCAAAAAGATAAAGCAATACCACGAAATTATATAAAAAAATAAACAGTTAGAATACGCCTACTGGTATCTAACTGCTCCAAAATTTTACAATATCCAAACAAATACCTAATATTTTACTGCTCCCAAAAACTGGAACAATCCAATGTATAAAGCATTAGCCAGAAACAACAAGTAAACACTGAAAACAAACAAAAAAATAAACTGTAGCATAACAGAAAAAGGTTTTTTTTTAATCCAACATGGATTTTTTTTCTCCCACAGACCCAATGATTTTAGCAACAAACACAGAAACTGAGCAAATTGCACAGTACTCTGGTTTGTCATCTACTAAATATGAGGGTAAAAAAAAAGAAAAAATTGTGATTGAACAATGTAATAAGTCTTTATAAAATACTAATACTAACATGGTATTTTCTTTTATCACAGAAATGAACAAGAAAAACATGGACTCCCGTTACTAAACCAAATACTAAGTATAACATGATAAATACAACCATTGCAGCATATCACACCCATACTGGCTTATAACATTGTTCCGTATAAATTTGTTTTTGACCCAAAGTTATAAGCCACTATGAGTGTGATATGCAGCGGTGCTTGTGGCCAGGGCATAGACTCTTGGGTGCATGGCATATGAGTGTGATATGCTGCGGTGTTTGTGGCCAGGGCATAGAGTCTTAGGTGCATGGCCCAACATTCTATACCCTGGCCATAACCACTGCAGCATATCACACCCATAGATTCAAGCATTTGAACTATTTTAATGTCCGCGGACACAAGGAAGTTCCTAGAACACATTCAACTTGCCAGAGGACGATACGGACAGCGTCATCAGGACACCCCCATTTTCTTTATGTACGAACATTTCAGGACACTGCGAGTGTTCTTAGAACACTTTCAGCTTGACAACGAACAATACAGACAACTTCTTCAGGACACCCCCTGCGAACATTCACTTGCACCGTTCATTTACAATCCAAAGAGAGTATTTAGGGCCTGTAGAAGACTAGAGACCCAAGAGAGCAGTAACTTAGCTTACAGTGCCCTCTTGTGCCATGTTGCGCGAGAGCTGCAACATGATAAAGAAACTACGGAAAACAATGTTTCCCGGTACTGACTGTCTTAAGGGCATGTCAGTTTCCCCGTAAGAATGGAGCGAAAGCCCAGAGGAGTGCGGCAGAAGGCTGCACTTCTCTAGCAAAGTCTAGATCATGGTGAAAACAACAGCAAAAAGTTTAGGGGTTGCAACATGGAAGGAAAATTACCCACAATTAAGAAATCTTTCCTAACACTCGCCCCTCCCAGACTATGGACAGGGGGAACTAATCCACCCCTGGATGAGTCTCGTGTTCAGGTCGGTTAAACATTCTGGACAACCCATCAGCATTGCTATTTTGGACACCTGGCCTATGCTAAATAGTGAAGTCGAAGCCTTGTAGACTTATGGACCACCTGAGCAGCTTTGGATTCTCTCGCTTCATGTTCATTGGCCACTTTAAGGGCTTATGGTCAGTTTGCACAGTGAAGTGGGTCCCATAGAGTTAGGGCCTCAGCTTCCGTAGGACCCACACAATAGAGAAACATTCTTTCTCCACTGTGGACCATCTGAGCTCTCTGTCCTTAAGCTGGCGACTAATAAAACCAATAGGGTGTTCCTTACCCTTCTCATCTACTTGCGATAGTACAGCTCCTATCCCAGTGTCAGAGGCGTCCGTCTGCACAATAAAAGGTCTTTGATAATCAGGGGCCCTGAGGACAGGGGCCTGGCACAAGGAGTCTTTTAAGCCATTGAAGGTCTTCTCACACTCGTCGGTCCAAGTTACCTTCTTGGGTTTCTTCGGAGTGGTGAGGGCACTCAGAGGGGCAGCTATGGTGCCATAGTCTGCCACGAAGTTGCGGCAATACCCTGTGAGTCCTAAGAAGGCTCTCACTTGGGTCTGTGTAGTGGGGGTAGGCAAGTCTTGTACTGGTTGTACTTTACTGGGAAGAGGCTGTATCCTCCCTCCACCTACTTCATGTCCAAGGTAAACCACTGAGCCTTGTCCAATCTGGCATTTACTAGCCTTTATGGTCAAGTGTGCTTTCTGAAGAGCCTGGCGCACAATCCCGAGGTGTTTCACATGGTCTTCCCAGGTGGCACTAAAAACTGCTATATCGTCCAGGTATACAAGACAGAATTCGTCCAACCCATTCAACACATGATTCACAAGCCTCTGAAAAGTGGCAGGTGCATTTTTCAACCCGAACGGCATTACCCTGAATTGGTAAAGGCCGTCTGGAGTAGAAAACGCGGTCTTCTCCTTGGCATGATCTGCTAAAGCTATTTGCCAATAGCCAGCAGTGAGGTCAAACGTGCTGAGTTACTTGGAGGCACCCAAAGTATCCACCAGCTCATCTGTTCGAGGCAAGGGGTGTGCATCTGTCTTGGTGACAGCATTCAGAGCCCTGTAATCCACGCAGAACCTCAATTCAGAAGTGCCTGCCTTTGGAACCAAAACCACAGGGCTGGACCAAGGACTACTAGAGGGTTCGTTCACCCCAAAGTCTAACATCTTGTTGACCTCGGTCTTAATGTAAGACCGCACTTTGTCTGACATCCTGTATCCCATACTTTTGGAAGGTACACTGTCTCCTGTTTCTATGTTATGTTTGCACAAGGTGTCAAACCAGGTGACTGTGAAAACAGGGGGGAAAACTGCCTAAGCAAACTTTTCACCTCAGCCTGCTGATTAGAAGTCAGGTGGGGGGCCACTCGGACACCCTCAAAGGAGCTATCTGAAGGACCGCTTTGGAACAGGTCGGCGAGAGGTTCAGACTCCTCTTCCTCAACATCTGAAGCCAGTAGCAGTGCTGCGATTTCGACTCTTGGGACAAAAGCCTTCAGCCTATTTACGTGGAACACTTTTGGAGCCTGTCCAGGCCTTCCGAGGTCCACTAAATAGTTAACCTCACCCAGGGGCTCCACCACTGTGTAAGGGCCTTACCATTTGTCCTGTAAAGCTCGAGGCCTTATGGGATTCATGATCAGGACTTGCTGACCAGGTGTAAAGTTGATGAGGGAAGCTTTCTGGTCGTACCAATGTTTCACCAGCGCTTGTCCTGCCTTCAATTTATCACTAGCCAAGCCCATCAGAAGTACCATCCGTTTTCTGAGCCCCAGCACATAATCTACCACGTTGGTAGTAACAGGGGGAGTGGGCATCTCCCATCCCTCCTTGACTATGGCTAAGGGTCCCCGTACAGGATGACCGAACAGAAGTTCGAAGGGGCTGAAGCAAACACCCTCCTGTGGTACCTCTCGATAGGCAAACAGTAAGCATGGTAAAAGAAGATCCCATTTTCTTCTCTGAGGTTCTTCCAGAGCCCCAATCATGCTCTTTAACGTTCTGTTGAAATGTTCCACCAGACCATTGGTCTGGGGGTGGTATGGCAGAAGAGAACTTGTAGGTGACCCCACATTCTTTCCATATAGCCTGCATATACTTTGACATAAAGTTGCTGCCTCTGTCAGACACAACTTCTTTAGGGAAGCCAACCCTAGTAAAGATGCCAAGTAACGCTTTTGCAACTGACTTGGCAGTTACAGTTTTCAATGGGATGGCCTCAGGATATCTGGTAGCATAGTCGACTAGCACCAAAATAAACCTATTGCCTGAGGATGTCTGCGGGTCAAGGGGACCAACGATGTCGATCCCTACCCTTTCGAATGGTATTCCCACTACTGGGAGTGGTACCAATGGAGCTTGGATTGTTGAGCCACTCTTACCAGATAACTGGCAGGAGGCACAACTCCTGCAGTGACTTTCTACTTGCACCCCCATCTTGGGCCGGTAGAAGTGCATGGATAACCTTTGCTTGGTCCTCTTAATACCAAGGTGACCAGAAAGGGGCACTTCATGCGCCAGCTGCAGGAGGAAGGGTCTTACAGCAAGGGTAACCACCAACCTCCTATGGTCGCCTTCTGTAGACTCTGTGGGCTCACTATACAGGAGTCCACCTTCCCAATAAATCCGATGCGTCCCAGGAGGTTCACCCTCAAGCTGGGAGCAGGCCTGTCTCCTTAGGCCTTCCAGAGATGGGCACTCACGTTGGCCTTTACTGAATTCTTCCCTGTCAGGACCACCTTCTACTAACAAGTCTTTTAGTTCCGGATGGTCTTTGGGGTCAAATACTTCAGGCATCGCCACCTCCTCGTCAGGCCCGGGCGATTGACCAACTTCAACAACTGACCAACTGCAGTGGTGGGCGAGTTTGGGGGAATGCTCTCTTTCCCTTGTCTTGACTTGCTTACTCCTTTCGCCTTGGGTTTCCCCTTCGGCTGGGGTGGCGTATTGGTCTTGGCCAATGCTGCCCGTGTTTGAGACCGTGTGCAGGGTCGGTCGGCAGTGTCTCCTACGAGCCCTAAAGCCCTGAGATCATTGCCTAACAAGACCTTTCCTGGGACGTTTCTCTGAATGCAAACTGGAATCCTGACTGCTGTACCATTTAAAGTAAGATTTACAGGTATTACTGGGAACATGCGAGGTGGGCCGTCAGCCAACTTAGTGGGCATCAGAGTAGCTCTGGCAACTTCCTCTGAGTCTACCAAGGTACAATCCACTACAGTTCGACTGCACCCACTATCCCTAAGAGCTGGAGTATCCACTCCATTGATCAGCACACTGTCTTTAAAGTAGTGCTTGGTATTATCTGGAATCCTAGCATAAGCCTCTGCGACTTTAGGCTCCCAGGAACCCAGGGAAACTAAAACTACCTCAGCTTCTATCCCGCTGGGGAAGAAGTCTGAGGAGAAGGATGCTCCTGTAATCTCTTCTTCCTCGTAGGAGGAGAAGGCCAGATTAGCGGAGTGGACCCCCAAAGGTTTAATCTTACACCGGGGATCCCCCTTCACATGGTCAGTTGCTCCACAAGCAAAACAAGATCCATTGGGTCTGTTTACATAGGGAGGCTTATTGTAACCAGAGTTCTGTTTCGGAGGCTGACCTCCACTACCCTGTGAGTTCTCTTGTGTCTTACCCTTATTTTTCTTTTTGTGGCCCTTTTCAGAAGAAGATTTATCAGATTCTCCACCCTCTTTATCTTTGGACTTTTTCCCTTCCTCCTGCTTACCAGGATGAGTTTTGTCCTTATGGGACACTCGATGTGACACCCATAAATCTGCGGCAATGGCTAGCTTCTTAGGATCTATATCCTTCGAATCGGCCAAATGCTGCTTAAGCTCCGGGGAAGAAGATGCAAAAATATGTTCCAGCATGACAAGATTTATCATGCCTTCAAAGGTAGAAACCTTATAACCTTCGACCCAGCCAGTCAAGTTTTTTAAGGATTCGGTTACATAAGATACCCAAGTACCACCTTCCTTTTTCTTGTACTCTCTGAAACGTTTCAAATATTGGGCCGGAGTCTTCCCAAACTTTAAAATGAGAGTTTGCTTTAACATTGCGAAATCCGCTCGCTCAGCCTTTGACATTTCCATAATGGCACTACAGCCAGAATGGGGCAGTCTGCTGAGTAACCAGGCAATCTTATCAGCATTGTCAACTTGTTGAACTTCACATGCATACTCAAACGTATTCAGCCAGTCCATAATGTCGTTCTTTTCCTCATACACACTGAGCAGATCTTTTGGAAACCGTGGATGAGAGGAGGCCCCAGACCCATGTCCAGGACCCTTGGATCCATTTGCAACCTGAAGCTTGGCCAGTTCCAACTGGTGATCCCTGTCTTTCTGTTTTTCGGCCTGTTCGATTCTTAGTTTGGTTATGTTGAACTCAAGCTCCTTCTGCCTAAACCGCAGCTCTTGCTTCTTGAATTCAAGCATGGCCTCCCCATCGACACTGGCAGAGGAAACATTAGACAACTCATCCTCCCTT
Source organism: Ambystoma mexicanum (assembly GCF_040938575.1). Classification (NCBI taxonomy): domain Eukaryota; kingdom Metazoa; phylum Chordata; class Amphibia; order Caudata; family Ambystomatidae; genus Ambystoma; species Ambystoma mexicanum. Next base: position 463,557,924 of record NC_090940.1, on the reverse strand, counting down.
TCCTCGTGGTCGCTGTGGATCAGTGCAGCGGCAGAACCGTCGGTTCTACCAGTGAGAGCAGCCCCACCACCTTCTGCACTGTCCTCGGAAGTTATAGCGTTAAGCTGCGCTTCTTGCCACGCCACGATTCTTTGGATCATATCCAATTTGGTGCCTTGAGAGGAGACATCTCTCTCTGCACACATCTTTTTCAATGTTTCAGATTTAGAAGCATTTAAAGTTAACAAGGTATTTGTTTCCATACTGTTAGATAGGACTATGGCCTTTTTAAAGTTATACTACGACAATTCACTACGTGTCCTGGTAGGAATAACTTGAAATGCCTTCGCTCGTGCGCAACACTGGATACCTTCAGTCGTATCCCACCGCTGTACACCAATTTGTTAAGACGGATTTCTGAACTCTGTCCTGGAGGCGCAGAGGTTCAGAAGGCCAGCCTAGTTTCTTGGAACAGGGTAACCTCTGGACAAGCCAGACCAATCAAGGTAGCGATCGCGGCGGTCAAGACTAGTTCTCAAGAGGGGTGAGGGTGACTGAAAGCCCGCAATGAGCACACAAAGCAAGGACACTTACAAATGACTCCAAACAGGTGTTATATTAAAAATATATACACATTTATTATAAGGCCTTTGTAACATTGACCGTACCGAGAAATCACAATAAAACTCCAGTAAACCAACACATACCAAACCAATACAATATATATACAAATACAAACGATTCTAACGAGTTAGACTCACGAAATGTGTAGACCACCTAGATGGGGAGGAAAACAGGCAGTGCAAAATAATGATTAGACCCAGTCCGCCTTCAGAGGAACCTAACTAAAAGGAAGTCCAAGCCCTATGAAGAGTGGAGCCTTGTGCTCAAAAGTACCTGCACACGCTGGTGCCAACGGGCAAAAAGGGGAGTCTCTTCGAGGGAATCAGGCAGTTTAGTTCGGTGAACAAATGAAGATGAACAGAGCTCCGCGACTCAAGCGCAGCCTCCACGGTGGGCAGAAGCAGAGCGCGAGTACGGAAAGGCGTGCTGTTTGACACAGCGGGGAAAAGCTATGGGCTCCTGCAGGAGGGCGACCAGTTCCTAGCTTTGCTACTCACCGGTCCCCGATGCAAGCAGACCCAGGCTTCTCCGCGTCTGTTTCAGTGCTGGCAGGTTCAGATAGGAGCAGGGGACGACTCGTCGTCGTGTAGATTCCGCAGCAGCAGAAGTTGAGTTGGGGACGTCCCAAACGCAGTGAACCCGCACAGTTTGTTACCACAGCAGGGCAACGGAGCGGCTGTGTGTATCTGAGCCAAATGTACACTACTCACTTCAGACCTGGGAATGCCAAGTGTACGAATCGTTTGAGAGTGACAAGGACTCGTAATACAACACAACCCAACGGCGGTAACAGAGCAGGGCTCCTGGGTAGGCTGGTCTGTCTGCTGAATGGCCCAGAGACACTTCCGAAGGCTTACGTGCAGGAGATGGTGAAGATGCCGAGAATAGTTGTTCCCACTATTCCAAGGGTCGAAGTACCAGTACAGACCTTCTCGTTCGATCCGAGGTAGAAAGGGTTTCACAAAGCGACAGCAGTGCAGGGGAGCAGTCCTTCAGCGGGTCACCAGCGATTCCTCTGTTCAGCCTCGTGGTTGCAGGATACTTGGCTCCTGTATTCCTTTGTTCGTGAGAACTCCGGAGATCGACATGGTAGTGGCGTTTCCAGCCCCCTCTTATCCACGGTTCCCTTTGCACCAAAACGGAGGGGACCCAATGGGAGATCCGCTCATAAAACACTCACACCATCTGTGGACCTCATCACGGACCACGGGGGTCCCAGGCATTCACACCACCCTAGACTCTCTGGCACCCAGGATGTGTATTGGGACCAGACATCCTAGCCCCCATCCTGGAGGCACACACAGGCCTGTAGAAGCCAGCGAAAGCATCTGTGTTTCGCGGGAAAGTACATGCCCAAATAAGGAAGGCCCCGGGTCGGCTCGACCTGGGGGAGGTGAAGGGGGCAAGACTGTCAGCAGACAGGACAAAGAGCCTCGTGATCTGGCCATTTTGGGAGCCAGGCCACCATTTTGGGCTAAGTGCGAGAAAGGCGCTTAAAACGCCAAAGGGAGCTCAAAAACACAAGAAACGATCGCTGCCACCAATCCCGTCCGTGATTCACTTGCACCGTTCATTTACAATCCAAAGAGAGTATTTAGGGCCTGTAGAAGACTAGAGACCCAAGAGAGCAGTAACTTAGCTTACAGTGCCCTCTTGTGCCATGTTGCGCGAGAGCTGCAACATGATAAAGAAACTACGGAAAACAATGTTTCCCGGTACTGACTGTCTTAAGGGCATGTCAGTTTCCCCGTAAGAATGGAGCGAAAGCCCAGAGGAGAGCGGCAGAAGGCTGCACTTCTCTGGCAAAGTCTAAATCATGATGAAAACAACAGCAAAAGGTTTAGGGGTTGCCACATGGAAGGAAAATTACCCACAATTAAGAAATCTTTCCTAACACATTCCAGGACCCCACGCGTCTTCTTAGAACACTTTCGACTTGACACTGATTCCATTCTGTTTATTTACGAACATTTCAGAACAGCCGTGTTGTCCGCAGACAAATCGGACAAAACAAAAGCGTCTAGCACATAAAAAAAATACAACATTGCACCTATCTCATACTTCCCCACCCTCCCCAAACACTCTTACATACCAACACACTCCACTAAATACAATTTTTAAACCAAGTTTCACCTCGCTGTCCGCGGTTGTCCGCGAATGCAAGATGGCGGGCGCCACCAAAAATCTGACGTACTCCACGCCCCACGCCGTCCAATCAGCAAACACGTCAGATGTCTGCGGACATCTCGCAAGACGCTTGGCCAATCAGGGCACTGTCCGCGGAGCGAACCGGGAAGTCCGTCCGCGGAGCGAACAGAGATATCACTAATTTTATTGCCTTACATTTTGGTCATTTTAAAAAAAAACTACTGGACGGATTTACACCAAATTTGCAAAAGCACGCTTTCGGGACCAAGCCCCCGCTCCTCCGGGGGAAGTTATAAGCCGCCCAAAAAATGCTCTTCCTATGGAAACACCAACTTAACCATAACTATATATATATATATATATATATATATATATATATATATATATATATATATATATATATTACACAGCCACGGTAGTGGATGTGTAATTATGTTAAGTTGCTGTTTCCATAGGAAGAACACTTTTTGGGCAGCCTATAACTCCGCTCCCCCTGGACGAACCCTCACCAAACTTAGCAAAAAAAAGTGTATGGGGCACTCTGAATTTTTTTGCAAAGTCTGGTGATGTTTGGTGCAGGGGGGTAAAAGTTATGGGGGGAGTCCCAAAACGTCTTTTTTTCCATAGACTGAATGGGGGAAAACTTTGCGCACGCCTAAAGGTGAAACCGTTGGATGGATTATTACCAAATTTGTGGCTGGGGCAGGGGCTTGGTCCCGAAAGCATGCTTTTGTAAATTTGGTGCCAATCCATCCATAAGTTTCCTTTAAAACGACCAAAGAATATGTCTAAAAAAATTAGTGATATCTATGTCAGCTCCGCAGTTACACTTCCCTGTTCGCTCCGCGGACAAGATACCGATTGACCAGGGGGGTAGCGTCATGACCGCGGACACACGACGTCTTCGCTGATTGGCTACAGCGGGCCGTGATGTGCATCAGAATGTGTGGATGCGCCCGGCATCTAGGATCCGAAGACAGCGCGGTCACTACCAGAGGCGAAATGCCGTTTCGGAAAGTGTTTTGCTCTGCTTCAGTGTGCGGGGAGGATTACAGAGTAAGAGATGGGTTAAATACTGTATTTGTTTGGGCGGTAGGTGTTAATGATGTATTCGCCATGCGAAATGGTGTTTGGGAAATTATTTTGATATCTTATAGTGTTTGGGGAGGTTCAGAGAGTAAGAGATGTACAAAATACTGTGCTTGATTGGGCGGCAACTGTTAATGATGTATTCTCAATTGCTGCCTTGTTCAGGATATTTGTACGTCCAGAAAATGAGGGGTGTAATAAGGGTAGTATTTCAGTACGTGCTGTGTGCAGGCACCTTGAAAATGATCAAAGAACACGCGTGGTGTTAGTGACCATTGAAATTGAGTACACGTCGTTATTACATTACGTTTTCCTATGGGTCTCTTATTGATTAGTATGCCACCATGGTTGTGACATTCTGCGGTGGTTGTGGGCAGGGCCTAGAGTTTTGGATGCATGGCCGTAGGCCGTAGGCCGAAGGCCATACTTCCAAAACTGTAGGCCTTGGCCACCACCACCGCAGCATGTCACAACCATAGATACACCTGTAGTATTGCTTATGGATTACATGGTTGTGGGGAGTGTGTGCTGTGTTGGGTGCTTGGCCGAAGGCCATGCACCCAAAAACAAAGTTATAAGGGCTGCAGGTATAAACCAGTGCACACCAACACACTGGAATATCTATGGACATACAGCTAGGCATGCAGGCTCTGGTGAGATCAAGTGAAGCATACCACATCTATCAATACACCCCTTCCACTGCACATCACTGAGGTGGTTATGGGCAGGATATAGAGTTTTGGCTGCATTGCTGCAGGCTGTAGCCCATATAGTATACTTCTAAAACCCTAGGCCCTGTCCAGAACCACCATATCCTATTATAGCAATGCATACACCCGTAGTATAGGTTAGCATGTTAGATGGTTTGGGGGAGGGTGTACAGTGTTGGATGCATGGCCGAAGGCCATGCACCCAGAAACAACCTTATCAGCAGTGCAGTTATAAGGCAATGTACACGTATGCATTCAAATGTTTGTGCGCAGATATCCAAATGTCTAGGTCCAGCCCACAAGCACTGCAGCATATTAGACAGGCACGTTAGTGGCTGTGTTGTTATGGTGCAGTTGCTGTTTCCATAGGAAGAACACTTTTTGGCAGCCTTATACCTGTGGTACCCTTGGACGGTTTGTTACCAAAGTTTGCACAAAACAAATCTAACACTCTGACTTTCTTTGGAAAGTTTGGTGATGTTTGGGGTAGGGGGGCGAAAGTTATAAGGGGCAGGGAATCTCATAACGTCTCTTTTCCCCTTAGTTTGAATGGGGGAAAAAGTTTGTGCCCGCAAACATGTGGCTCTTTGCCTGATTGGTTGTAGAACAGAGTGAAATATGTCAGCTTTCTTTTGTGGCTCCCCTATCTTTTATTCATGTTTTACTGTACGTGCATATCACCAGAAACTCATCCAAAAGAAGACAGCATTGGACTTGTCACACTCATGTAATAGTATTTTCGAAGGCGACCTTTGTGGGAGCCAGAATGGGATGTGCAAGTACAAACTGAAAAAGTGGACTTTTCTTGTCACCAAAGTGATACGTTTAAATGGAAGTTTCTGCTCACTGTACCACGATTAATTATGGGGTGTGAGTTACAACGTTTTTTAAATTAAATTGCGGTCAGACTGGCGTTGTAAGTTTACAAAACTAAGGACACCATCTGCAGTGTTTGCTGGAAACAGCACTTCTGGAGGTGTATGGGAGTAGCAGTTCTCATAATTGGATTGCAATATGTTGCTTCAAAGAAAGAATGTATTTGGTTTCTCAGTGAAGGCCACAAGAGTTGCTTTTTCGGTTGACCGCTCAATACGCCCGCACATCCGAGTCAATGTATAAGGGGCAATTGTTTTTTGACCTTGACCGAAAGGGAAAGTTAGTAGCAATTCACGGAATGAAAGGGTCGAAAAAAATTGCAATTGATAAGGTTATGTTTTAAAAAGTTTGCAAGGGACTTGCAATATCAGTATACGAAGATTCTTCGATGCGAATACATTGCCGTGTGACTTGCACAAACAGAATGGAGGCAGTAAATATTTTGTACGTTTATTTTTGCCCACTCTACAGCCAAACGTGCTTAATTGTAGCATTACCGCACATCTAATTGTGCTAATATGATTGCTGTATTATCTGTATTCACTGTTACATTTTTCCTGTAACATTGCAGGGTGACCAGGTTGTACGTTTGTAGCTTATGAGTGCACTCATCCTTTTTTAGCATTAATATTTTTTATTTGAAACAGTAACTTTGCCCACATAGCTTTGGGTGTAACTTTGCACTTTTTTCTGGTATTCTTTGAAATGAGAAGTCATTTTTTTAAATTGTCCTTTATATTTAATTTCATAAACGATTTATCCTCTTCCTGTGTAGTTGGTATTTTGTTTACTCTTACGGCTAGGGTGGCCAACTGTCCCGGATATCGGGGGATTGTCCCGCAATTAGGTGCTCCGTCCTGTGGTTTTCAGAGTGGCTGTGCGGGACACGGGTTGTCCCGGCTTGCGTCAGAACAACCTGCCTCCAGCACAGCCACTCTGCAAACTGAAGGGGTCATGTACACAGCACGGCGCTGCCGACTGCTGCTTTTTTTGTACACCGGCTCTGCAGCCCTGTTTCCTATTGAGCCTACAGTTGGAACTGTAACGCTCTGACACCCTCCTTCATTGAAATGCTAATGCTTTGTTCCTGGGGTCGTGATGGGCATGTTTGCCGTTAAAAAACATGACCACTCCCTCCCAAGGACAAATCATTTGCATTTCAATTAAGCCAGGAATTAAGAGCCATTGAAAAACATTTACAAAGGGGCGGGCCAAGTGAATGACGTGACGTCATGACCGCCTTGTGGGCAAGTGTCCCGTGACAGACTATCAAAGAGTTGGCGACCCTACTTACGGCGCATGCAAAATGTCACCATTTGTAGCCTGCTACTATAGGTTCTCATGGAAATTAGTAACATTTTACTAACATGTCATGTTTGAACATGTACATTTGTGTTGTACTTTGCGCATTTTCTGTGTCTTTTTTTAAATGTTTTGGTAGAGGTTGGTTATTGACATGTACTTTCTGTAACTTTTCCCGCCTGGGTATATCATGTCTGTTAGGCGGAAACCTGTGCAGCTCCCTCTGGGACCACTGCAAAAGATTTAGGACTACAGGTGTTGCGATGAACCCACTTGGTAGCAGTCTGTACCACACAGATTCAATTGGTAGCTGTGGCTGAGCAGTCAGACTTCTCTCAAGAAAAGTTGGTCAGTATAGGGAGTATACAAGATAGGGTAATTCTTCGAAGCAAAACGAGTAAACACGCAACCAGGCTTTAGTATAAAGATAGCAAGTTATTTATTAATAACAGAACGTCTACGAAAAATACTAAAGTGAACCACGGCAAACAAATCAAAATACAATTACTCTGCAGAATGGAATAAAGCTCAATCCCCCGAAACACAATATCGACAACTCTAGGTTCTACGGCACCACTTATTTTCAGATAGAGGTGTATACCTCAACCCAGATGACACTCGAATATTTAGTGAGGAAGGGAGAGAAGAGATAGGCAGGTAATGAAGTCAACACGGTTCGTACTGAAGCGGGTAAAAATGCAAGGCAAGAAGGCATTAATCACACTAGATCATACAGTTCGGCGGCCAGGCCCACTCGGTGAGAGGCAAGGCACGATGTCCTGGAAAGTCTCTACGGGTGATGCGTTCAAGTCTTAGTTAGCAATTTGGTTAGCGACAGGTTGAACCAGTTCAGAGCAAAGAGTGAATAAAGCTTGGAGGCAACCCAACAGAGAGGAATCAGATACCTCACACGAACCGATCGATAAGGGAAGCCAGGCGGTTACGGTACCTTGTTGTGGAAGACAGCTCCAGCGGGGGCAGGTGTTCCTGGTGGTGGATGCACGACGGGTCTTGGCCAAGAGAAGAGATGCTCTCGTCGTCGAAGAGAAGATGTCCGGTGCACCACCAGGGAAGAAACCAGCCGCGGAGTGCTTCGTCACAAGGCACCACCTTTCGATCACGATGCAGGAGTAGTGGCTATCCGGTTGCCGGGTGCTCTGCACGGGCAATTCGACCACTGCGTCCTGGGCGATCAAAAAGCACAAAGAGGAAGACTGGTTGTTCCCACCAGCCAGGGAAAGAGACTCTCCGGCAGGGAGATCTCTTCTGTCGTCGGGAGATTGTGAGACGATTCCGCAGGGCTCCACCGGAGGTGTCGTCGTGCAGGTCGGCTCAGCGTTACCCTCGTCGGATTCTTTAGGTCCAGTGGCGACTTTCTGAAGATCCAGTCCCAAAAGCCCTGCTTTTATGCAGACGTCCCCCATTCATTCAGCCTAGCTTGTCAATCAATACATGCTAAGTGGTGAGCGGGAAGGCTCACCACCTGGGCCAATCACTCCAGAGTGCGACCTGAGTTGGCAAGGCAACTCGGTCCAGGGTGTCTAAACCCCCTCCCACACCCCTGAGGTAACCCAGACAGAATGGCACCACTTTGGAGGGTCTCTGTCCAGAGGCCCGCCAAAAGTGGAACAAAGGGCTCAACCTTTGGTTTAGGAGTCACAGAGAAAAACACAGACGCCATTTTACAACCCGAGTTCTGGCAGAAAATACCACTCGATAACCTTATTTAAGATAAGTAGATCGGTGGTACGTTGGAGATTAACGAAAAACAGTATCAATCTTCAACAATGGGACGGATCCCATAGGGTTATGCTCGGGGTCGAACATAACAAGTAGTTTCCACTGCCACCAGCCAAAACTCGACGAGGAGGGACGGAACAGTGCCCCCTCGAGTAACAGATCCAGGAGTAATCGAATTACCCCTACGAGCACGTCCACAATAAGATGGTTGGTACTAGTTCTGTTAGCAAATTTAGGTCTAGTAAAGCCAATGGTGACTTTACATGCCCGGGGAGACGGTAGTCAGTCCCCGGGTATGGAGTCTATGGTGGGGGGACCTGCTAGGGCGCCCCCGTGTCACGACACGTAGGGTGCGGAGTGACACACATAGAAAAACTTATGAGACCCTATGGAGTAAAAGACCCCATAGCCCATCGAACACATTGACAATTCAAAGGAATTACACACATGCATGTCCAAGAGTGAGAGGAAAAGGGTCACACTCTTGGCAGGATGGAAAAAACAAACTCCAGAAATCCAGCAAAGCTGCTGGGGGACTCACTAGGTTAGGAAATTCAGCCTAAACAGAGAATTCTCCTTAACACTCGCCCCCCCAGACTAAGGGACAGGAGGATTTAATCCACTCCTGGATGAATCTCATACCTCTAGTCGATGATATACATCCTAGAGAGACCATCAGCATTTTGGTGGTGACACCCTGACCTGTGCTCAATAGTGAAATCGACCCCTTGCAGACAGATCGACCATCTCAGTAGTTTTGGGTTTACCCCTTTCATTTGCATTAACCATCTCAAGGGTTGGTGGTCAGTCTGAATAACAAAAGTAGAACCATACAAGTACGGCCTAAACTTCTTCAGAGCCCACACGATAGCAAAGCATTCTCTTTCGATTGTTGCCCACCTTGTTTCAGGATCCTTCAGCTTGCGGCTGATGTAGCAAACGGGGTGCTCCCTACCTTTCCCATCCAGTTGACTGAGTACGGCACCTATCCCTACATTGGAAGCGTCTGTCTGCACAATGAAGTGTTGGCGGTAATCAGGAGCTCTGAGTACTGGGGCTTGGCAAAGAGCCTTTTTCAGGTTTTCAAAAGCCTGATTGCACTCCTCGTTCCATTTAACCTTTTTAGGGAATTTGGGCGAGGAGATGACATTCAGTGGAGAAGCTATGGTCCCATAGTTCTCTATGAAATTCCTGTAATACCCGGTGAGGCCTAGGAAGGCTCTCACCTGAGTCTGAGTAGTCGGTGTTGTCCAATTTTGCACAGCTTCAATCTTACTGAGCAAAGGCCTTATTTCTCCACCGCCTACCTCATGCCCAAGGTAGACTACCTTACTCTGTCCAATTTGGCATTTACTCGCCTTTATGGTCAGATTGGCTCATCCAAGAGCCTGCAAAACATCTCTCAGGTGGGTTACATGTTCGTTCCAGGAATTGCTGAACACTGCTATGTCATCCAAGTATGCCATGCAGAAGTCCTCCATCCCGGCTAGAACCTGGTTTACCATCCGTTGAAACGTAGCAGGTGCATTTTTTAGTCCGAAAGGCATTACCGTAAACTGGTATAAACCAACGGGGGTAGAAAATGCAGTTTTCTCCTTGGCATGGTCGGTCAGGGCTATTTGCCAATAGCCTGACGTCAAGTCAAATGTGCTGAGGAACTTGGCGGCGCCAAGTTTATCCACCAACTCATCTGTTCTTGGCAAAGGGTGGGCATCAGTCGTGGTGACTGAGTTAAGAGCTCTATAATCCACGTAGAATCTAAGTTCTTTAGATCCGGCCTTTGGTACTAACACAACTGGGCTAGACCATGGACTAGTAGAGGGCTCTATTACCCTGAGATCAAGCATCTTGCTGACCTCGCCTTTGATGTGGGTTCTTACGTTTTCTGACATGCGATATCCTCTGCTTTTGACAGGCAGACAGTCACCAGTGAGTATCTCGTGCTGGCCCCAAGGGGTCAAGCCTGGTGAGAGCGAGAACAGAGAGGCAAACTGATTCAACATAGACTTGCACTCTCCTTGTTGCTCGGGTGTCAGATTGGAGGAGAGATTTACTCCTTCAATTTTTTCATCTAAAGGTAAGCCTCTGAGGAGATCTGGAAGAGCTTCACTCTCTTCTTCTTCCTCGGCCGATGCTAGAAGCAACGCTCCTACATCAGGTCGTGAGACATACGCTTTAAGTCGGTTGGTGTGAAAGACTGTCGGAGCCTCCTTGGGGTTGCCCAAGTCCACCAGATAGTTAACCTCACCGAGCTTACCCACTACTCGGTAGGGTCCCATCCATTTATCTTGCAAGGCCCTCTGCCTTGTGGGGATCATAACAAGAACAAGCTGGTTTTGAGCGAACTCAACCATGTTAGCCTTTTGATCATGCCAGTGCTTGACCAATGCTTGTCCAGCTTTCAAGTTATCGCTTGCTTCTGTCATCAGGTGGGACATTCTCCTCCGGAGACCTATCACGTAGTCAGTCACTCTGACTGGCTTGGGGGAAGGAGCACTCTCCAACCCCTCCTTAATCAGGGCCAATGGACCTCTGACGGGATGACCATAGAGCAGTTCGAAGGGAGAGTAGCCTACTCCCTCCTGAGGGACTTCTCTATAAGCAAAAAGAAGGCATGGCAATAGAAGGTCCCACTTACGTTTAAGGGGTTCTTCTAGAGCACCTATCATGCTCTTCATGGTTCGGTTGAACCGTTCTACCAACCCATTGGTTTGTGGGTGGTAAGCCGTTGAGAACTTGTAAGTTACCCCGCAGGTTTTCCACATGGCTTTCATGTAGTGGGACATAAAATTTGACCCCCTGTCAGAGATAACTTCCTTAGGAAATCCGACCCTAGTAAAAATACCAAGGAGGGCCTTAGCCACAGCCGGAGCTGTAACAGTCCTCATAGGAATTGCCTCAGGATACCTAGTAGCATGGTCTACTACAACAAGTATAAACCTGTTGCCTGAGGAGGTTGGAGGATCAAGGGGACCAACGATATCAATCCCTACTCTCTCAAATGGGACTCCCACAACGGGAAGAGGCACTAACGGTGCCACATTCTTGGACCCAACCTTACCAGAGATCTGGCAGGTATGGCAGCTTCTGCAGTGTTTTTCTACTTCGGCCCCCATCTTTGGCCAATAGAAGTAGAGCGAGAGCCTTTCCTTAGTCTTCTTGAAACTCAAGTGACCAGCCAAAGGAATCTCGTGGGCTAACTGCAAGAACTGTGGTCTGTTCTCTTGGGGTACTACAAGGCGTTTGTAGTCTCCAGGTGCAGACTCGGTCGGTTCACTATAGAAGAGGCCATCTTCCCAGTGCAACCTATGTTTCCCAGGCTCTTGCCCTTCAGCCTGAGTTTCTGCCTGACGGCGAAGACCTTCCAGAGTTGGACATTCTCTCTGTCCCTTACTGAAGTCCGCCCTGCTGGGTCCACCTTCTGCCAGTAACGACTGCAGCTCAGGATGGTCAACAGGATCCAGATCTCCAATGAGTTCTTGGCCTTCCATTAGCTCTTCTTCAGAGTCTAATTCTACCATACAGGGTTGTACTTCCCCCTCAGCCTCAGCCCGAGGTGGAGTTACGGGTGTGACGTTGGACAACCGCGGGGAAGTCCGTGTCGGCTGCATCGGAATGTGGGCTGTTGGTTTCGGTTTAGAAGTTTTAGGTTTCCCTTTTACTTCTGTGTTCCTAGAGACAGCGGCCGCCATTTCCAATGGAGCAGGAGTGATTTCTTTCTTCATCATCTCCCCGAGAGTACCGCGCAGGGTCCTCTCTCTTGCAGGTCTGGTTAGCTCCTGTAACCGTTTACTAGGAGGTCTGGGAGTATGCGATACAACTCAGAGAGTTTTCAAATCGTTACCCAACAGTACGCGTCCTGGTACCTCACTCTGTATGCTGACAGGTATCTTTACAGTCATGTCGTTACACTGGATGAGAACTGGTAATTGGGGAAGCATCTGCACAGGCCCTCCAGCTAACTTGGTGAGGCGTTTGGGTGCCTTAGCAACATCCTCAGCCTGAAAAAACGATTTATCCACCACAGTTATGCTGGCCCCAGTGTCCCTAATGGCAGGCGTCTCCTGACCATTCACCTGGACACTGTCCTTATAATACTCTTTAGTATTATCGGGGATAGAATTATAGACATCTAAATTCTGTTGTTCCCACAACCCCAGAGATACTAAAGAAACGCTGGCTGAGACTCCAATGGGTTCGTCAGCTAGCAGTAGAAAGTTTCCACTTGCCATTTGGACTTCCTCCTCTGGAGCGAAGGCTAAGGAGACAAGCTGGACCCCTGAAGGTTTACCCTTACATCTGGGATCTCCTTTCACGTGATCAGTCGAGCCACAAACAAAGCATTTCCCGAATGCTTTCTGGAATGGTGGCTTGTTCTGACCTCCTTCCGGTTTGGCACCAGAAGACACACTATTCTGCTGTGGTTTTCCCGGTGGCTTACCCTTCTGGTTTTGTTTGGGGCCCTCTTTGGAATGTGAGTTATTCGAATTCTCCTTTGAGTCTTTTTTAGGCTGTTTTCCCTCGTCCTTTTTCTTTTTTTTTTTTTTTAAACTTTGTTTATTAGACTTGACAACACACATAGACTCACAGGTCAGCAAATGCATAACGTAACATTAATTTGCGAATCTCAGATACAACGGTTTCACTGTACAGTGCAGTATTTATAGCAACTCAGAACTTAACAAGCTTATAATAGAGAGAGCATTATAATTCGAGTGGGAGAGAAAGTGTATCCCACCTAGGTTTAATGAGGGGAGTGGGCCGGAGTTGAGGCCTCCGAGTCTGAGGAACGGGCTGACAGGTAGTCACGGAATCTGCACCATATATCCCTTGGCCTTGAGTGGGGGTGTTGTGTAGCCCCCCATGCCTCCTCAGTGTCGTGTGCCCAGGTAACTGCCCGGAGCCATTGTGCGTGCGTAGGTGCATAGGGGCGAAGCCAGCATAGAAGTATACCGCGGACTGCGAGCAACATACAGAGGCCTGCAAATTTCTTAGAATCGCGCTGCAGTTTTGGAAAATCGTGAAAGAGGCATCGCATTGGGGAAGGGTCTATGGTGCAGTCTAGTATGTCTGATATAGTGGAGCATATGTACTGCCAATACTGTGTCAGGTGTGGACACTCCCAAAGCATATGAATATAATTAGCCTGGTCTGCGCCACATCTGGGACAATTAGGCGAGGTCTCATGGAACATGCGATGCAGTTTAGTTGGAGTGTGATGATACCTGTGTAGTACCTTGAATTGTAGTAGTTTGAACCTGGAGTTGTACGAGACCTCGTGGGTTCGTGCACACATACGGGCCCAATGTTCGTCCGAAATCTGTACTCCCAGATCTTTCTCCCATTTAGCTCTAAGTATAACAAAAGAGGGGACGGCCCTGGTCTGCAGTAGATTATATAGTCTAGATATTTTCCCCCTGAAGGAGTCGGAGTCGCAGAGTTCAGCTATTATAGGGTCATCTGGCGGAACTGCAGGAAATTCGGGAAATTTGGTCTTTAGATTTTTCCGTAATGAGGAGAATTGTAACCAAGCTGATGGTTTACGCTTAAGCTCAGGGGGGAGGTCCGACCACTCCAGGAAACTACCACGGTCAAAGATATCCCGGATACTTAAGAAGCCTGCCCCCGTCCATCGGGCTACAATGGATTGGGGAATATAAGGTACTCCAGGGAGGAAGTTCCAGAGTGGGAGGTCACCGTGAAAAGGATTGGGGGTCACAACCACTGTCCATATTTTGCTAAGAGCAAGCGACGTGCTAATCACTGGATCAGGGGAGTCCGGGTCCGGCGGGGCTGGTTTGAGAATGAGGGACCCAATAGTTTGTTCGCTAACCTTTAGTTTTTCAAGACGGACATGAGTAGGGGGGTTCGTTGTATTAAACCAGTATGAGGCAAACTGGGATTGCGCCACCATCCAATATCTGAGAAAATCGGGGGCACCGAATCCTCCCAGTTCCTTGGGAGCGGTGAGAGTGTTCAGTTTAAGCCGGACTGCACCGGAGTGCCAGAGGAATTTGTTAGTAACACTGCGTAGTGTCTTAAAGAATCCATCATCCGGCCAGAGTGGAATGTTTGCAAAGCGGTATAGGAGTTGGGGCAGTACGACCATCTTTAGTATTCCTATTCTGCCAGCTAGGGAAATGGGGAGTCTGGTCTAGCTTGCGGCTTTGGTGGTCAGTATGGCTAGATAATTTTGGTAGTTATCGTTGCGTAGTTTCTCAACTTGACGGGAGACCGATATTCCCAGGTAGGTGAAGGTGGATTGGGACCAAGTAAAGCCCATCAGGTCAGCGAGTGGTGGTGTATTGTCAGTAAGTGGAAATAAGGTCGATTTAGAGCAGTTAACCTTAAGACCAGATATGTGCCCAAAGCGGGTCACGTCGTTTAGGATTGGAGCGAGGTTTATTTCTGGGGAACGGATGTAAAGTAAGGCATCGTCAGCGTATAACGAGACAATGTCAGCTTGTCCTGCTGAACGTAGGCCCCTATGAGAGTGTGATTGGCGCATCATGTCAGCAAAGGGTTCAATTGCTATTGCAAAGATTAACGGGGAGAAGGGGCACCCCTGTCGCGTACCTCTGGCTATCTGAAAAAGGGTGGAACATCTGTCTTCGGTGCGGACTCTTGCCACTGGATTGGTATAGAGTAGTCTGACCCAGGATCGGAAGTTGGGGCCGAACTTACATTTTTCCATGACTCGCCATAGATACTCCCAAGACACCGAGTCAAATGCCTTCTGCATGTCTAGAGTGGCCGCCACAGCTTGTGTTTTTGGATTGATCCTACTAACCACATTAAAAAATCGCCTAAGGTTTAGGGCTGTGGATCTACCGGGGACAAATCCCGACTGATCGGGGTGTATGATATCGGGCATGAATGGGGCAAGGCGGTTAGCCAACAGTTTAGCAAAAATTTTAATATCACAATTTATCAGTGATAGGGGACGGTACGAGCCACACCGGGTGGGAGGTTTACCAGGCTTGAGAAGGACCGTTATCATGGCCTCGCGGAGCGAGGGGGGAAGTGTACCCATTTCACATGCCTCCTCCCATAGAGCGAGTAATTGTGGCACCAGATTAGATTTGTAACGCTTATAAAAGTCCATAGGCAGACCATCCGGACCGGGGGCCTTTCCTGCAGCGAGTGCTTCGATGGCCTCAGACAGCTCTTCAGTGGTGAAGGGCCTGTCCAGAGATACAGCAGCGTCCATGGAAAGGGTAGTGAGTGGGAGTCCTTCCAAATAGGAGTCAATTTCCGAAACTTGGGGCCCATCAGCCTTCGAGTATAGGGACGTATAGAATGTGAGAAACTCCGTGTTGATGTCATGCGAGGACGTGGCTAACGTACCATCCGGTCTCTCTATCGCTGGAATGTTGGGGGCACCAAACTCATGACGAAGCAGCCTGGCCAGCACACGGCCTGGCCGCTCTCCCTCCCCATAACGTCTAACCGCCCGAGGGTCATCAAGGAATTTAACTTCTCGCTCAGCAAGATTACGGAATCTGGCCAATTCACGACTCAGTGATGCCAGTGTGTGAGGGGAGTGATCGTTAGAGTATTGGGATTCAAGGCTAACGAGGGTCGACTCGCTGTTAGCGATATCCTCCCGGATGTTTTTCAAGATGCCACCTCCTTTAGATATGGCGATACCCCTGATATAGGCTTTAAATGCTTCCCAGAGGGTGGCTCTAGAGGGTACTGAGTCTGTGTTGAACTCAAAGAACTCCTCAATGGATAACTCGAGCTCTGAAGCAAAGGTGTGGTCTAGGAGGGCATGGGGTCTCATTTTCCATTGCCTTGATATTTCAAGATCATGCCCCCAATTCAGGGAGATGATCACCGGGGAATGATCGGATAGAGTTCTAGGAAGGATCGACTGATTGGACAGGGACCTAATTAGTATGTCAGATAACAACCATCTATCTATCCTGGAGTGTGAGTCGTGGACAGAGGAATAGAAGGTATAACTGCGGGAAAGGGGGTACATTAAACACCAGGCGTCGACCACCGCCAATCGGGGGAGAGTTGTAAGGATCGTGCAAGCTGCCCTTGAGAGCTGACGGGGTCTGGAGCCTGACCTATCTAGGGTGACGTCTAGAATCGTGTTGAAATCACCGCCCCATATTATTGGGATCTGAGGGTAACTCTCGAGGATCGAGGCTAGGTGAAGATAGAATTCCGGGTCGTCAACATTGGGCCCATATATATTCAGGATAGCTACCTCTTGATTCTGCAATTTACCTACAATAAGTACGTATCTACCACAAGGGTCCACAAGTGATTGAGAGCAGCTGAATTTAATGCTTCTGTGAATTAAAATGAGGGTACCTCTGCTTTGAGTAGAATAGACTGTGTAATACCTTTGGGGTCCCCACTGTCTGGCGAACCTCTCGCACTGTTCAGAGCATGCATGGGTTTCTTGTAAACATAGGATTTGTGTACCATGGCGTTCTGCGTAAAGTTGTATCTGCCGCATCTTTTTGTGGTTACCCAGACCCCTGACATTCCAACTCATAAAGGTTAAGTTTCTATCCGCCATTAGTATAGAGGGGTCGTGTGGGTTTTTTGATATAAATTTGAGATGGATCAGTCCATGGCGGGCTAAGTCCGCGTCCCATACCATCTGTGATTCTGTGTTGCAATAGCGTGTCCCGTGTGGTCTCTCTAGTGGTTGCCAAAACTTTTTTAACATAACTGCCCCTCCCACCTTTTCCCACCCACATCCCTCCCCCAACTTGAGGAATGATACCCAAACCCATCCATGACAACAACAAACTTCTCGGCATCAGCGCCTGGGGGCCTGTTGGCTAACCGAGCAATGGCGCAACGGACTGAAGAGGGTGAGGATAGTACAAATACAGCCGGAGTCTCTGGTGTATTCAGTTTGCAGTGTACACGTACACTTTCACGGTCCAGACATGAGGGGGCTGCCATACCATGTCGATGCATTATCATAGGTGCCAGGCATTACCACCCGTAGTCACAACCTTCCCGGCCCCTGCAAATGGACAGGAAGCCCAAATGTATTTTGAAATCTGAAAACACTCATATAGTATCAATACCCCAACCAAGGGGTCAAATCCAAAAGGATCAATATGATAAGAAAAACGAACCAAACATACGATAACTTTTTGAATTGCTACAACCAGCGTGAATAATGCTGAGTTCTGTCCAACTCAACCAGGGCCATCATCTTAGGTCACATTATGGATTAGAATGGCGGTGACTGGTGATCAGACATGATAGTGTTCATCAAGGAATTTCGAAGCTTCCTCTGGGATCGTGAAAAAAAAGGTTTTGTTGGAGTGTTCAATTCGCAATTTTGCAGGGAACAGCATGGAGTACTTGACTCCCAAGTCTCGGAGTCTCTTCTTCACAGCCGCAAACGTTTGGCGTTCACGCTGCACTGCCACCGAGTAGTCTGGATATATGTGGATTCTGGCCGCTCCAAGTATAAGTTCACCCTTGACCCTGGCCGCTCGAAGGAGTGCATCCCGGTCACGAAAATTTAAGATCCTGGCTATAATGGGCCGAGAGGGTGCACCTGGTCGGGGTTTCGCGGTCAAGGAACGGTGTGCTCTCTCGACCGCAAACTGTGGGGAGAGCTTAGGGGAATCCAGGAGTGTCATGAGGATCCTTTCGATGTAGTCTTCCATGGGTTCTGTAATGTTGTCCTCTGGTATTCCGACAATGCGCAGGTTATTTCGCCTCGATCGGGATTCGAGGTCATCATTCTTCTTCTCTATCACCGATACTCGGTTGGTGAGCGTAGAGACCGCAGCGCGTAAAGAGCCCAGGTCATCCTCTGCAGCCCCCAGTCGAGTCTCGACCTCCGCGACTCGCCCGTCTGTTTTCTCAATGTGGGCTTTAATGGAGGAGATGGTCCCGTTCATGTCGTCCAGTTTAGTGTGAAGTGTAGTAAAGCCATCACGTATGTATTCAAGCATCTTCTGCGAGTCGTCGGAAGTCGATGGGGCAGGGACGGGCGAAAGCTCCTCAGGGTCATTTGGGGGAGGTTTGGACGGTGTTTTTGTAAACATGTTCAGCGAGCTTTGTTTCTTCCCAGTGCCGGCTCCTTTTGTCATGCTGGAGGCTGGGTTGGGGGCCCAGGATCTTGGAGGGAAGCAGATAAATTGACCAGAGGGGTATCTGAGTAGTAGGGGGGCGGCTCCTGAGTCAGTGGGCTGGTGTTGATGCCCGTAGAAATGCAATTGTCGGTGCCGCAGTCCTAAGACCCGGAGCGTGTAAAGCAGGCCCAAAAGTTCAAAACCGGGTTCTCCTCACCTCCAGTGCCCGTGTTTTGTGTATAGCAGGTATGAAGTCCAGTGCTATCGGGGCTCACAGGGCGGGTTTGCAGGGCGAGGCGTGGGAGTCAATTTGGATTGAGGATTATGTTGCCTTCGCTAACTCCCAGCAGGTTCTGTTTTATTGAAGGAGGGATGGAGGGCTCCTCAGTCGACGCGGTTAGTTGGTGGGGGGGGGCAGCCCCCGGAATCAACGGAGGCACCGGCCCGCCTGGGCACCCCGCAGTCTCCCCAGTCAGAAGGCGCTCCCTCCGATGTGCCGGGAGGAGTCCGGTGCACTGTGGGGTTTATTGGGGTTGAAAAGGGAACCACAGATCCCAGCGGGGCCCCCCTCCAGGGCGCCGCGGGCGGTATCGACTGGAGGCAACCACTCCGCAGCAGCTCCGACTGGCCTCCACCGATTAGGGGGGGAGGGAGAACCAGGGAACATCAGCGGGGGTCAACCCAGGGGGGGGTGCCCATCAACCCTCGGCCAGGCGAGCTCCTCACCTCGTTAGGATCTCCGTTGGAGCACACCGTTGGGGGGTATGTGTGCCAGCAAGGTGGTCGCGGCAGTTCCAGCGGCGCCGGGGAGCTAACCTCAGAGCGGAGGCGCCCGCGAATCCAGGGCCCCCGCCGCCCGCACACCGCAGCGCAGGGCGATCCTCAAGCCGTCAGTCAGTTCGGCGGCCGCAGAGCACTCCGACTCACACCGGAGTCCCGCCGCCCCTCCCCCACTCAGGCCGCATACGCCGGGGTGCCGGGTGGAAGCGGGAGCCGGCACTCCCCGGGGCCTCGTCCGGGACGGGGTAGGCGTCTCCAGCGCTGCGCTTCCAACAGCGATAGCTCGGCCTGCAGAAGGCCCACGAGCTCCAGAGTCGGGGTGGCCGCGGGGAGCAAGTTTACATCGCGGCTGCAGCAATATGGATCGGCACAGCTGTATTATTGGTGACGAATCTGCAAATACGTGCCCTCGTTGTCCGGAGCTCCTCACTCAGGCGGCCATCTTGTTTCGGCGCAACAGCGCCCCCCCTCCCCTCGTCCTTTTTCTGAGTTGCCCCAGAATCCTTGTGAGTAGCCCTGTTGGCAACCCACAAGTCAGCAGCCTTAGCTAGAGCCCTGGAATCTAATTCCTTCGAATCAGCCAAGTGCTGTCTGAGCTCAGGAGAACAGGCATCATAAATCGACTCCAACATAAAAAGATTTCGCATACCCTCGTAAGTGTTAACTTTGTAACCCTTAATCCATCCCTCTAAGTTTTTCAACCCTTCACTCACCCAGGTAGCCCAAGGGGTACCATCATGCTTTTTGAGGGTTCTAAACCTCTTAAGATACTGGGAAGGGGTCTTCCCGAATCTAGCTATCAACGCTAGTTTCACACTTTCGTAATCCGTCTTATCCACCTCCCCCAATTCCATTACCACATCAGTCGCAACAGGAGAAAGCCTAGAGAACAACCAGGGAAGCAACGCGTTCCCGGTGATGTCCTGGAGCCCATGATTGTATTCAAACAGTTTCAACCAATCCAACACATCCAATCTCGGTTCGTACATACCCACTAATTCCTTCGGCATCCGGGGTCTTTTGGGACTGGAGCTCCTGGAGGAACCAGAGGAGAGAGAAGCATTTTCCATAGACAACTTTTTCATTTGTAACTCATGATTAAGCTCTATTTCCCTGAGTCTTAACTCAGCTTGTTTCTGCTCAGCCTGGGCATTCATTCGTCTGAACTCGAGCTCTTGGTTTCGTTCAGATTGAGCCAAGAACCGTTTATATTCTAATTCGAGCTTCATTTTTTCAAGTTCAAAATAAGCAGGATTACTTGTGGGACCTGGTATGGGCCCCGTAGGCACAGTTGGTAAGGCAGGTAGAGGAACGGGGGAGACAGTTTCGTTAGCCTCGCCGTCCTCGTCATCCTCTTCATCGCTATCATCAGAATTACGATTCAGATCAACACCATTACTGTTATCTACAGTTGCTGGAGAGTTTGGTTCCTCTGAACCAGTACCCAGACTTTGGTTCGCCAGCAATCTCTCTATCAGTTCTAACTTCTTGCCTTTTACAGGAAGATTCTCTTGTCTACAAAGAGCTCGCAGACTCTCAGTATTTTTATCCGACAAAGACTCGTGGCTGTAAATTTCCATCGTAGACATGTTTTTCGAAAGTTGCTTTTGTAACGTTTTGTGGTTAGTCGTCCTACAGCGTCGAAAAACACTCTAAACTGTATACTCGATACTAATCCCACCGCTGTACACCAGTGTTAGGCGGAAACCTGTGCAGCTCCCTCTGGGACCACTGCAAAAGATTTAGGACTACAGGTGTTGCGATGAACCCACTTGGTAGCAGTCTGTACCACACAGATTCAATTGGTAGCTGTGGCTGAGCAGTCAGACTTCTCTCAAGAAAAGTTGGTCAGTATAGGGAGTATACAAGATAGGGTAATTCTTCGCAGCAAAACGAGTAAACACGCAACCAGGCTTTAGTATAAAGATAGCAAGTTATTTATTAATAACAGAACGTCTACGAAAAATACTAAAGTGAACCACGGCAAACAAATCAAAATACAATTACTCTGCAGAATGGAATAAAGCTCAATCCCCCGAAACACAATATCGACAACTCTAGGTTCTACGGCACCACTTATTTTCAGACAGAGGTGTATACCTCAACCCAGATGACACTCGAATATTTAGTGAGGAAGGGAGAGAAGAGATAGGCAGGTAATGAAGTCAACACGGTTCGTACTGAAGCGGGTAAAAATGCAAGGCAAGAAGGCATTAATCACACTAGATCATACAGTTCGGCGGCCAGGCCCACTCGGTGAGAGGCAAGGCACGATGTCCTGGAAAGTCTCTACGGGTGATGCGTTCAAGTCTTAGTTAGCAATTTGGTTAGCGACAGGTTGAACCAGTTCAGAACAAAGAGTGAATAAAGCTTGGAGGCAACCCAACGGAACGGAGAGGAATCAGATACCTCACACGAACCGATCGATAAGGGAAGCCAGGTGGTTACGGTACCTTGTTGTGGAAGACAGCTCCAGCGGGGGCAGGTGTTCCTGGTGGTGGATGCACGATGGGTCTTGGCCAAGAGAAGACATGCTCTCGTCGTCGAAGAGAAGATGTCCGGTGCACCACCAGGGAAGAAACTAGCCGCGGAGTGCTTCGTCACAAGGCACCACCTTTCGATCACGATGCAGGAGTAGTGGCTATCCGGTTGCCGGGTGCTCTGCACGGGCAATTCGACCACTGCGTCCTGGGCGATCAAAAAGCACAAAGAGGAAGACTGGTTGTTCCCACCAGCCAGGGAAAGAGACTCTCCGGCAGGGAGATCTCTTCTGTCGTCGGGAGATTGTGAGACGATTCCGCAGGGCTCCACCGGAGGTGTCGTCGTGCAGGTCGGCTCAGCGTTACCCTCGTCGGATTCTTTAGGTCCAGTGGCGACTTTCTGAAGATCCAGTCCCAAAAGCCCTGCTTTTATGCAGACGTCCCCCATTCATTCAGCCTAGCTTGTCAATCAATACATGCTACGTGGTGAGCGGGAAGGCTCACCACCTGGGCCAATCACTCCAGAG
This sequence comes from Ambystoma mexicanum, assembly GCF_040938575.1. Taxonomy (NCBI): domain Eukaryota; kingdom Metazoa; phylum Chordata; class Amphibia; order Caudata; family Ambystomatidae; genus Ambystoma; species Ambystoma mexicanum. The sequence goes on along the minus strand of NC_090940.1, from coordinate 463,535,602 downwards.
TGCGACCTGAGTTGGCAAGGCAACTCGGTCCAGGGTGTCTAAACCCCCTCCCACACCCCTGAGGTAACCCAGACAGAATGGCACCACTTTGGAGGGTCTCTGTCCAGAGGCCCGCCAAAAGTGGAACAAAGGGCTCAACCTTTGGTTTAGGAGTCACAGAGAAAAACACAGACGCCATTTTACAACCCGAGTTCTGGCAGAAAATACCACTCGATAACCTTATTTAAGATAAGTAGATCGGTGGTACGTTAGAGATTAACGAAAAACAGTATCAATCTTCAACAATGGGACGGATCCCATAGGGTTATGCTCGGGGTCGAACATAACAAGTAGTTTCCACTGCCACCAGCCAAAACTCGATGAGGAGGGACGGGACAGTGCCCCCTCGAGTAACAGATCCAGGAGTAATCGAATTACCCCTACGAGCACGTCCACAATAAGATGGTTGGTACTAGTTCTGTTAGCAAATTTAGGTCTAGTAAAGCCAATGGTGACTTTACATGCCCGGGGAGACGGTAGTCAGTCCCCGGGTATGGAGTCTATGGTGGGGGGACCTGCTAGGGCGCCCCCGTGTCACGACACGTAGGGTGCGGAGTGACACACATAGAAAAACTTATGAGACCCTATGGAGTAAAAGACCCCATAGCCCATCGAACACATTGACAATTCAAAGGAATTACACACATGCATGTCCAAGAGTGAGAGGAAAAGGGTCACACTCTTGGCAGGATGGAAAAAACAAACTCCAGAAATCCAGCAAAGCTGCTGGGGGACTCACTAGGTTAGAAAATTCAGCCTAAACAGAGAATTCTCCCTAACAATGTCATACTGTGTCTGCCATGGTTTTCAAATGACGAGTGAGGGCTTCTTCGGACGGCAAATGCAACTGCTGGTGAGCGGTTGCCTGTCCATAATAATTATGTGGAATGAGAATGTAAGCCCAATTTGTCCGTACGCTGAACTCGCTATTCGGAGCAACGTCACTTCATTTATGGTGCTGTAGGCTCCAGGTCATGACGACTTCTGGGAAATAACTGTGGAAACAAAGCGACTGCTTCAACGAAGAGTTAAATAAAATGTATGGCAAAAGAACAACGTGTTCCTCTTCTTCACCATTTCCTATGCCGCCCTTACAAGCATTGTTATGATCGTATTGAAAATGGGCTCACTCCGATGGACTCTGTCAGTTTGTTGTTAAATAAACCTACTTTGCAAACTCTATAATGTTCACTTTTTCTTTTACCTTCCACTGTATTATTTACAAATGCAAGTTATTAGGTTGTACTTTGCTGTATGTTTATTTAGTGTTGCGTCACGTCATGTACTTGCGCGTTGAGCAGCCTACCATGGAAAGGGAAGAGGGTCTATGTATGCAATAACCGCCTTCCCTTTCTATGGCGGCCATCTTGAAACAGGATTTTGTTTTGTAATCCAAACTGCCAAAGCCGCCCCGGATTACAACAAGTAGGCGTACTTTTCAGTAGCACATGTTACTGCTTTCCTAATTTAGACTATTACTGGCAAAGATTATTTAGCCTATGTATTTTACTGAGAAATATGCAGTACTTGGAGTGTATGGCATTTTTTTTTCCTTACACTGTGAAAGGCCGTTATTAACGCATTATTTCTTTTGTTTACGGGTGCCTTTCTTTTTTGGCACGGCAGGCAATAAGGCAACTTGCGAACAGGAATGAGCAAAAAGGCAACAAACGGTAATATGGGTCAGTAGATGTACGGCGACAAATTTTATCTGTTATGTGCAAGGTAGCGCCACTGTTTCTTAGGCTTTCAGATTACACCACTGCTGTTGTTTCTTAGGGAGGAAGGATGCCTTTAGCTGATGTGTTTTTCAGATAACTACAACTTTTGTGTAGTGCATTGCTAATCTCTGCATACCAATACATGTTGGCGTTGTGTACGGCAAATGTTTGAGGTGGACATTGCTACATGATTATAAAATGTATTTCCACACTGCCCACGGGCATAGTAGTACAGTTAAATGTGTACTGATTCTGGGACATGTCATGGTGTAGTATGCCAGCATACCTTCATGTGGCATTTTTCGCAAGGTGTATACTGTTTACCAAACGACCCTTGCATAAAGGGACGTTATGGTTACGTTGCTCTCCTGAAAATCTGTGACATGCAGTACAATTTTTTTTTTCTTAACAAGACCTTATACTTACATTGTCATACTAAAAACCTGTACAATTCAATAAAAAAAAACTTTGTTAAGAGGACGTTATGGTTAAGTTGCGCTACTGAAAACCTGCGAACTTCACTAAACAAACTTTATAAACGTGCCATAATACAAACGTGCCATTATGGTTCAAAGTAAAACCGAAAAACCCCTTAAATTCGCCAGTTATGGTAAGCTAAGCAACCATAACTCGCGCCACCATCGTGCACTGCTAAGACTAACACCCAGGACATCAAAGATGACATCACAAATGTCATTGATGACATCACTGATGACATCACATGTCTGGCTCACTCTTTTTTCCTTTACTGATATATCTAGCTCAGTAAATGTGAGGAACTAAACATTCCAAAAAGTAGAATATATGTACACTTATACTTCAAATATGTTCTTAAAGTAATTCACTTAACGTCCACTTATAGCCTATGAAACATATACAAAGGGTAAAACAGTCTTGGATGACAGCAATGCTTTCTATGTATGAAGATGATTAGTAAGGTTATCAACATGGTCTTATAGTACTGTTGTTTTTTTACTACTGTACTTTCCCTGGATATGCTCATATGTGTACACATTGCACTTACACTACTTTCCTTAGGGCCTAGTCACAAAATGTGATAGTTATACATAGAGAAGTAGTAGCTTTGAAGCAGAGCAATAATTTCTGTGCATGGAGATAATTAGTTAGGTTACTTCACTTTCCTTGTATATGCTCATATTTGTATGTGTTGTTGTCTGTGTTTTGTGTGCAGTAATGCAATAATGTAGTAAGTGGCTTTTATTAGGTACATATTAAATGTTTCACAGTATGCAAAACTCTAATAAGAAAGCATTCATAATTTTAGTACTTAACATGGCACGATTATTAACATTGCATCTCCATCATGTCTGCTGCACACTATGTCTATGTTACTACATGTGTACATTAGTATATTGGAAAAAACTTCATAATGCAATGCTAATTGGATAAATGCATTGCTTAATGCACTACGCACCTCATGATATTTATTCCAATGATCCTTGACACTTTTTTTATTACCATTACAATAAGAATCCCTTGTACAGACTTTTCATGAAAGGTACATGCACATGTGATGTCATCAGTGATGTCATCAATTACATTTGCGATGTCATCTTTGATGTCCTGGTTGTTAGTCTTAGCAGTGCACGGTGGTGGCGTGAGATATGGTTGCTTAGCTTACCATAACTGGCGAATTTCAGGGGTTTTCGGTTTTACTTTGAACCATAATAGCACGTTTGTATTATGGCACGTTTGTAAAGTTTGTTTAGTGAATTTCACAGGTTTTCAGTAGTGCAACTTAACCATAACGTCCTCTTAACGTCCTCTTAACGTCCTTTTTTTAGTGAATATACATATATATATATATATATATATATGTATATATATATATATATATATATATATATATATATATATAATAAGCATCAGACCAGCAGAGTGGGCGTGCTAAGACACCTTTACAAGTAACAGGCACATTGACCACGACAGAATGTCAGAATTTGAGTGGAGCGAGGAGGAACAGCCTCTTGACCTCGCTGCAAGCTTTAAAGAAGTGCTGGGAAATGCGCTCGTAGATGCAGTGGCACAAGAGGTGAGACTCCTTCAAGAGAGACTAGAGACTCTAGAAGCTTTACTGAATCAGCCAAAGGATAGCACCAAAGGGACTGAAGGCATGCCCACCGGACCCCCAGATTTGGGGTGTAAGGGGAGTAACAAGGCCCCCAAGAGGAAATCCTCTGACGACCCCCAGGGCTCAGCAGATGGGGCAAAAAAGAAGGCCCCTGAGGTCGCCGACACCTTCGCAAAGCTCAAAGAAGCCTATTTACAGCGGCAGGCAGTGCCAAACCTCACGACCCCCACTCCTGGGGAAGACAATGAAGGAGAGGGAGACCCAGGCTCGGAAGAGGAGCCAGAGCAAGGAGACCTTTCCTCACAAGGGGAAGAAGAGCCAGTCGAGGAAGAATGGGCTGAGACCAGTGGGGGAAAGAGAGCCCGCAAGTATAAACACCTCGACGAGGACCAGGAGGACATGTGCGATCCGGATAGCATCCAGAACCCAAGGTCCTCAGACTGGCAGCCGTCGCCCAGAGTAGCGCAGTACACGACGGCAAGGTTGAGGAAGGCCCTAGACAAGGAGGTTAGACAGCGCCTCCGAGCAGAATGTCCGGACAGATCATGGAAAAGTTGTCAGGAGAAAGTACTGGATTTAGCAGGACCTCTCACAAAGATCATGGAGATACAGGAGAGGAAGTAGACCCAGAAGCTCTAGCAGGATGGGCGCAAAGAGCCGTTTGCCTATTGGGGAATACTAACTGCACTATCGCATCGGAAAGAAGGAGAGGACTCTTGCTCAAGATCGACCCAAAATTGAGCAATCTCGCATCCTATGAAGCCGGTGAAGCAGCGCGTGGCCTCCTTTTCGGAGACACTTTTGGGAAGGAGATGGGCTGGTTCGTCGGCACCTACACCTCATTGGAGAAAGCACAGGCTTCCACCCAAAAAATATTCCCGAACAGAGTTTTTGCCGGGACCGGTCGTTTCAGGGGTCGTACGACCAGTCGGCAGCAAGGAGGGAGAAGTCCCCCTAATCCCAGGGCACAGTACTGGGAGAACAGGCAGCAAGATGCTTTCTTCCCAGCCAGAGGCAGAGCCCCCAGGGGACGCAGAGGAAGAGGCTTCAGTCGAGGGCAAGGCTTTACACCAGGTAAGGACAGCTGCCTACCCCCCACTAGGGGGGAGAACGCGTATGATTTGGAGAAATTGGCAGGCGCTTTCCAGTGGCGCCTGGATTTTGCAAACCAATAGAGGTCTGCAGTTATAATTTATACAATCGCCAGTACAAAAACGCAGGCCCCACCAACAGCAGCTAGCAAGGGCAGAGCAGATATGCCTAGATCACGAGTTATTGCAAATAGCGCAGAAAGAGGCCATAGAGAGGTGCACAGGGATCCCCAGCTTTGTAAGCAACATGTTTCTCGTACACAGAAAAGAGAAAGTACGGCCTGTGATAAATCTAAAAGAGTTGAACGGATGGATAGTGTACCATCACTTCAAGATGAAAGGAATCCATCAGCCCAGGGATTGTCTGAGAGAAGGGGATTGGCTGACAAGATTAGATCTGAAGGATGCCTACCTGACAGTCCCGGTACAGAAACGATTCAGAGCGTTTCTAGATTTTCGCTGGAAAGAGCAGTTCTGGCAATTCAGGACAATGCCCTTTGGGCTTGCATCAGCGCCCTGGGCCTTCACCAAATTGATGAAACCAGTGGCGGCAGCGATAAGGGAGAAAGGTATAAGGTTGATCATATACCTAGACGACCTGCCGCTCCTAGCAGAAGATCAAGAGACGTTAATATATCAGACGAGTTGGGTACAAGACCTGCTCGAGTCTCTAGGATTCCTTGTGAACACAGAAAAGTCAGATACCAAGCCGGCACAGAGACTAGATTTTCTGGGTTTCGTGCTGGACACAAGGAAAGCTACCCTAGAATTGCCAGCAAGGAAGATAAGAGATATCAAGAGAGAGATCAGGTTATGTTTGAAGAAACAAGTGATCTGACTCAGAGTTCTCGCAAGGATTGTAGGACTGCTAGCAGCATCCATTCAAGCCATTTTTCCAGGTCCCTTGCACTATCGAGCATTACAAAGATTGAAAATAAGACATCTTCAACAGGGTTTGAAGTATCATCAACTGATACCATTGGATCCAGAGTCCATCGCAGAACTGGAATAGTGGTTGCAGAATATGGACGCTTGGAATGGGCGTGCCATTTTCGGAGACCGACCAGATCTGATCATAGAATCAGATGCCAGCTGGCTAGGCTGGGCAGCACGATGGGGGGAGTTGCAGACGGGAGGCAAAAGGAGCGAAGAGGAGCTCCACCTGCACATCAACTGCCTCGAGCTTCCAACTGGCTCCTTCACAATCAAAGCATTCACGAAGGACAAGGTAAAGTCATGCGTCCTGCTGAAGATGGACAACATCTCAGCAGTCAGATACATAAATCACCTGGGCGGAACAAGCTCCAAGATGTTAGCCGAGCTAGTAAAAAATTTCCGGCATTTCTGCCGTCAGTCAGGGACGTCAGTAACAACAGAATATCTGCCCGGGGCACTGGATGTAGTGGCAGACTGGAACTCAAGATACCTCACGGATTCCAGCGACTGGAAACTGGATCCGACAGTATTTCAAATGCTGGATCAGAGGTGGGGTCCAGTGCACATGGATCTGTTTGCATCTCGCCTCAACACTCAGACAGCCGATTACTTCAGCTGGAGGTTGGACCCAGGAGCACAAGGGACAGACATGTTCCTACAAGACTGGTCAAGAGGTCTACACTATGCTTTTCCCCCCTTCATGATGCTGAGCAGAGTGCTAGCGAAATGTCGGAGGGAGAAAGCAGAGCTGATATTAGTAGCGCCGCTGTGGAAGTCACAAGTGTGGTTCCCAGCGCTGATGGAGCTCACGATAGACCTCCCGAGAGTTCTCCCCGAAGGAGAATGACTACTCACGGACCCAGCTGGGTTGTGTCATCCTCTGAGAGTGAGAGGGACACTCCCGCTCATCGCGTGCAGGATATCAGGAGACACTGGGAGTTGCCAGGCATTTCGATGCAAGCTGCAGAGCTCATCGCAGAATCCTGGTCACCATCCACTAGGAGGAGCTACAACGCGGCTTGGGACAAATGGACTAGCTGGTGTAAAGGGAGAGGTCTTCATCCCATTTCAGCTCCTGTAGTGGCCATACTGAATTTTCTCGCACAGCTCCTACACGACAGTAAAGCATTTTGCACCATAGGAGTGTACAGTTCAGCAATCTCAGCATGGCACTTGCCAATTGAAGGAGCCCCGGCAGGAGCCCCGGAAGGAGAGCATCCAGCAGTGGTTAGACTGATCAGAGGGGCTAGGTTTAAAGTACCGCCAGAGACTAGGTACAATACTCTATGGGACGTTACCACAGTCCTGCGTTTATTGGAGAGCTGGCCAATGGACGGATATTTATCCCTTAAGCAGCTGTCAGGGAAACTAGCGAGGCTGCTTTGTCTCATATTATGTAAAAGAGTATCAGATATCAGAACACTAGAGATTAATAGGAGGACCTTTGGGCCTGAGGGAGTAACTTTCTCCATAGCAAGAATGACTAAGACAGGAACTTCTTCAGTTCACTATCCATACTTCCCGAATAATGTTAAGTGGTGCGTAGCAAGCTGCATCAAGGAGTATGAGGCTAGGACTGCAGAGAACAGAGCGGCAAGTACCACGCAATTACTAATAGCGCGTAGGAAGCCATTCCACACAGTGAAGACAGCGACCATTGCCAGATGGGTCAGAGAAATAATGCTAGCAGCAGGAATTGACTTGAAAAAGTACAGAGCTCACTCCGTACGAGGAGCTATGGCCTCCAAAGCATTTATGGCAGGAGCATCATTACAGGAAATTATGTTAGCAGCAGATTGGGTTAATGATCGCACATTTAAGGAATTTTACTTTAAGCCTTCTGAGAATATAGCTGTTACAGTGTTGGGAAAGCTTTAAACAAGCATAATGCTCACCTCCAGTCTTGCCATAGAAAAAAGATTACCCCTGCTAACTGCACAGGGAGTATTAATTCTATTAAAGCCTAGGAGGCGAGCATTAATTTCCTTCCCAAGCATGTATCGTTAATCATATGTATTGTAGATTGTAATGCGTACTGATATGATAACAATGCATAGACGCCACCCTTATGTTCTGATTTGTATCCTCCTTAGGGGATGAGCAGAAGAATAGTTGAGTGAGAGGACTAATGGCCGGAAGGGAGCAAGCAGCCGAAGAGGTTGTCGCCAGCCAGTTTGAGTGGATGAAGATTTCGCACTGTTGACGAGTCAAAGTTGTGGATTTGAAGTGACAGTCAGAGCACGTAAAAGAGAGGAGGAGCTCAGGGACAGGATGTGGTCATAGCTGAGCTGGAGTGTGGAGGACTACAGAGACTATGAGAGTTGTAGTTTTAAAGAGGAAAAGTCTCTTTGGATATTTCAAAAGTTGTTGATTTGCTATAGTTTGTTGAAACTGCTGAAGAGTGGTAATAAAAGAAGTTGAAGCATAATGCTCGCCTCCTAGTCTTTAATAGAATTACTACTCCCTGCGCAGGTAGCAGGGGAAATCATTATTAGCCTGCAAGGGCTAGACTTCACAGTTGCGCATAGATGAGGGAAGAGGCACGATAATGCATATGGCCTTTCCAGAAGGTATGTTCACAGTCTGGATGAGGGTGTCAATCTAGTGGGAGATTAGACCATCCTAACATCAGTCTGAGGAGGCGGCGACTGTGATGCTGGAAATGCATTGGAGGGACAGGGCCTCCATGTCCTTGTCCTGTAGTCCTTTTATCATGTTTGATCTGTGTTATTTTCTGCACATGAGTCCACGTGGGACTCCTGGTAGTGCAGCTCTTCCTCTTTTGGTTTGGTGTACAGACCCTTGGGATACCCTTATGGCACCCATGGGTGGGGGTACAATCCTGTACGCCTAGTGTATGTTTATGGGCACCTGTGTGTGGCCCACAGAGCAGAGAATGGGCTGGTGGCAGCTCCATGCTGAATTTGACAGGTGCTCTGAGTATCCTCCATTTTGGGAAACCCAGACCCCGCCATTGGAATCAGTTGATTCCTGATAGGAGACAAGATGGCCCCTGTGTCCTCTTGCTTAATATTGCCTGTTTCCTTGTTTTCCCAAAGTCCTGAGAAGCCCTGACTCAGTCCTTTCCCCCTGATTGGCTGTTGGGTGGAAGTTTCATATATGGTGTTGTGGGGAAGTCCAGACCAGACTGGCAGAGCCTTCCCAGCGACTGTATGTTGTGGGTATGCCGTTGGGATGGGGCCTGGGTGAATCGAGTGTGTGACCAATATGCACTGTCTGGTTTCTGGTATGTGACAGAAAGACTGAGACAGCCCTGCCCTAAACTGGTATGAATGCAGTGTGGAGTGCAGAATGGCTGGGTACTTGTGCCAATACACATTCCTTGTTGTGAGTGTCTGGAGGGACGTGAATGGCCTGAATGCACTATGAGCCTGATTGGCTACCTGCCTGCATGAATGCCCTTCTGAATGATTGGTTGCCTGAGTGTAACCCAGCAGAGTGAATGAGAGACCAAACAGTATATATGGGGACCTCACACTGATGGAAATAGTTCAGAAACTGAAATCGATTCTTGATGCTTACTCTTGAAGTCGGAAGAAGAAGGTGAACCGCTGTTCCATTTGGTGCAATCTGAAAGCTGCTGTGCCTTCAAGAACCTGATCCAAGAGAGGACCTGTCTAAGAAACCTTTTCCCGAGTGACGAGGGACCATCGTGCACCAGCTAACCTTCGCCAAATCACCCTGGAAGTCAGCCTTCGAAAGACTGTCGACTGGAGACGGGGACCGCCGAGGAATCCGAAGAGAAGCGCCCGGACATCCATCAAACGTTGTCATCCAGGGTTTGGAGGACCGCCGTAACTACTGGAGGCCCGTCAAAGCTGTGTTGCCCAGAAGTGGGGACAGCTTGACGCTGTGCTGCCGACGACCGGAGTCGCAACACTCCATTGCCTAAGAACATTTTCAAGTAAGGACTCACTCGCTCATCATCGATGACTGTCTTGTCCCTCTGGAGAAAGTCAAGGTCACCAGCGAACTGAGGAGAATCCACTGGTGGGTTTCTGCCACCCAAAGACCACAACGATGCTGACGACCTGACCCCCTTGCTGGGCCAAAGTTCTTTATTGACTCTTTTCAGCAACAAACTATGGTCGTCGAGGTGTACCGCAGGCCTCATTTTCTCAGGACGTCCACGACCGATTGTCGACGAGCACCGCCAGGACCAAAGCTGCTGCCTCGATGCCTTTGTTTGCCTTTGCCTCGAGGGATCTCGACAATCCGTAGTTCCTGCTTTAAAGGGAGTCACTCAAGAAGGATCCATTGACGACCCGACGCCGAACTCTGCTAAACCAGGTACATTGGGGTGGTTGAACTCTTATAGAAAGAAATAAAACTCTTAAAGACAATATATAGACTGGGCTTGTTTTATTTCTTTATGTAAAGGTCGCCCTTGTGGGGGGATCCTCACACAGAACTGTGACTTAGTAGCTGGAGTACTATGCTGCCAATTGTTTAACCAACTTGTTTTCCTCTTCAAGTCCATTGTTGGTTCACATTATTAACTGAGTTGTATGTCATTTGAAACTGTCTACAGTTGATGAATTTTAATGAAATCTAAGAAGTAATTGGGGTACCACATTGAGACTGTATATATTTACCATTTTAGAATTGCCTGAGCACAGAGTGTGTTATTGTATGTGTACATAATCAAAGCCTTGTTTATATAAAGAACTGTGTTTTCACTAACATAGTGTGTTGACATTCCTTTGTGGGTTCTTGGGGACTACAGGGGGCAGAAGTACATACACCCACCTTCAGTCTTTACAGTATGTTGTGTTTTTGATACATTGATGTTCAAGTACATTCAAGTACATAGATTTCTATAGAACCTTGATTGAACCTTTATTTTATTTTGTACTGTTGTACTTTGCTGTTTAGGTTGCTATAGGATCACATTCACACCCCTTCTGAGAATATAGCCTTCCCTCTACCCATGATACAACAAAAGGCAAAACAGGTATGTATTGGTTGGTTGTGCCCGTTTTACCTTTTTGGTTCGGATCACTGTTGGTTTGTAGAAGCATGGGTGCTGAGTAGGCGGTTTAGCAACTACTCATCCTTATACTCCTGCAGAGCAAAAGTCATTTTGTCACACAGGAGGCAGCGGTTGGGAATTGAGACTGACTGCACGAGCTATGTCAACAGAGGGGACAGCCTCAAGGCTGACATGGCTGACCACAACATCCTGATCACCCATCTCTGTGATACTCTGAGCATAACAGATCAGGCCCTGGCGTGGCTCGCCTCCTTTCTCTCTGACCGGCCCTCCAAGGTGGAACTCAGGTCCTTTCTCTCCTCTATCACTCTCTCTACTTGTGGTCTCCGCCAGGGATCTAACCTATCCCTCTGGTTTTTCAATGTCTACATGGCCCCCTTGGTCCACAGGATCTCTACCATTACCTCTAACTTTCAGTGTTATGCGGATGACACGCAGCGCTCTTTCAGGCTACCCTCGGCCTCCTCCTCCACCTCGCTCATCCCTGGCTGTCTATCTGCAATTCAGTCATGGTGTGCTGTTAACAATCTCTGCCTGGATGCCAGTAAGACAGAGATCATACTCATTGGGACCCCTTCTCCCACTCTCACACTGACCGGCTTCCCTTGGCACTGCAGCCTCACCTACCAATAAGGCAAAATATCTAGCGGTCATCTTCAACTCTGCTCTCTCCTTCTCTTGTCACACCTCAAACACCTCCAAAAAGTCCCACTACCAACTGCACCTCCTGAGAGGTATTCTACCTTTTCTCACTTTCCTCCAGAGGCTCACCACCTTACGAGACCTGATTCTCTCTAGACTAGACTATTGCAACAGTCTCTTTCTCAATCTTTCTTCTTCTATTCTCCATCCTCTACAACTCATCCCAAACAGAACCGCAAGATGTATCCTTGGCCTCAAGCCTAGGGACAGAATCTCTCTGGCGCTATAAACCATCCACTGGCTCCCCATGGCTGCATGGATCAAGTTCAAGACCCTCTGCTTGAACCACAAGGCTTTCTGGCGCCGGGGCCCACGCTCTCTTCCTAAATACTCTCCCTTTAGAGTCCTTAGCTCATCCTCCTCCAACTCTCTGTGGGTGAGCTGCTTTCACAAACAGAGATTTGAGGGTAGATCTATATCCTCTGCAGGTGCCTCCCTCTGAAACAGCCTCCCTGCCTTTCTCTGTCTTCAGCAGAGCTCCTTAAGTTCTGGAAACTCCTCAAGACCTTCCTCCTTTCTTCCTCCTTCTCTCTCCCTCTGCCCTGCTAACCTCAGTTATTTTTCTCTACACCCTCCTCCCTAACTCTGTTCAGTTTTGCTGACTTGTTGCCTGGTTCACCTCCAGAGCCTTACAGGTCCCAGGCTCCCCCGCCAGATTGTTGCACTGGCCTCCGGGCCACTGCACTATGTTCAGCATTACTGCACTTTCAGCTTACACTCCATGAGCAGAGCAACCTCTCTGCACTTAACCCAGGGCCCTGCTGAGCTGGACTTGTTTGTTCCCCTGCATCCTCTTCCTCGCACCTCCGTCTGTACGCATGCATGACTTAAATGTACTAGGACTAGTTCGTTCGTCTGCCCTGCCCCCCACACCCTCTTTTTATGTCCCTCCTCCCTAGCTTGGTCGCTACTGTAACACTTCATGCACTTGCACTAGGAGAAATGCTGTCAGGCCTAGTATGTTCATTTTTCTGTTAGATAATTTGGAAACTTCAAGACCTAAGAATGAATACTGTATTCCGTTGTTCCCTTCCCGCCTTGAAGTGATTTGAAGAACTCGAATGGTGTATAAGCACTGTATAAATAATAAATAAATAAATGGCAATAAGATTAGGAAGGCAGAACTGTTGAAAATCCTGCAAGCTTTTGAGAGAGAGGAGGAGTCCCAGGGGCCGGTAGTCATTTGGTGCTCCGAGCTCAGGTAACCCTTTCTCTGGGTGGACAAAGAAGTGGCAAAGGACAGTGAAGATGAATGCAGTTATCACACCAGCTTCAACCGAACAGGAAGTGTACCCTCCCATAAATCCCAAGGTTCTGTCAGGTTTTAGGTTCCTGTTAGGTCACGTGTTCAAGCCAGGTCACATGGTGGTATCTCTATGGAGAACTAGCTGGGCAGAAGTTCCTTTTAGGGGAGAGGAATGTGGCCTAAGAAGAATGGAAACAGAATGATGAGAGATAGAAAAAGCATGATTGTGTAATATTGCACAAGCCTGAGCTGGAAGATCAGGAGGTTTCACTGGGTGTATCTCCAGTGGTGGACCCAAATAATACTAGGTACCACCAGCCCAAGGACTCAGCCCAACCAAATGAGGAGGGGACATATATGTTTGAATGGTTCAAAAAGTTATAATTATCTCTCCACCTCCAGGAGATGGAAGGGGTAAGTTTCTTACCCGTAACTCCTTTTCTCGAGCATTGGTATATTTCATAGATTCACATGCTATTAACAATTCCCTGTTGTCAGGCTGGAAATCCTCAGTTCCAATGATCCAATTCTGGAGAAAGGGAGCTGTGGGATTCAGCCCCTACAAGCTGTCTACCGACGGTTGGTACTGATGCAGTACTTCAGTCGACTCCTGAGGAACGGCCCATTCATTCACACCAAAATGAAGGACACAATACGCTGAACGTTCTGCAAAACCCCAGAATAATACCTCAAGATCTTTAGAGGCAAAAAGGGAGTCAGACCATTGAGGCATATCAGTCCTGGAAGTATTTGATTGGATACGATATGTTACGATATGTTATGGCATTTGTAATGAGCCTATACATAAGTGTTTCAAGGTTCGCCGAGGCAAGGAAGGGGGAACAGAGGGAGGACAGAGACAACGATCTTACTAGGCCAAGTGACATTGAAATTGCGCAAGTGCAAGGGAGCGGGAGGGAAAAAGTGCCAGGGGAAAGGGGAGGGGGCAGTGCTGTAACACAAGAGGAGTTGGGTGCCCTTTAGGGGAAAGGGTTTAAAGGCAGCTGGGCACCTGAAGTACTAAATAACACAAAAACACATTGCTGCAAAAGAAATGGTACTATTCATTTTACAAATGTGTTAAATTAGTAGAGTACCTTTTTGGCTGGCACTTTTGTATCAAATCTCGCTCCGAACTCAATCATGTTAATGCATGATGCATGTAAATAATTACCACATACACCATAACAATTTCAATATATTAATTATTATTATGATACTTTTACATTTTGAATAACATAAGAAAAATACAGATAAACGTTCCAGTATGTTAAACACAAAATGTGAACAGAAAATATAAAAAACAAGGGAAAAATTAAATCATCTTCCAATCCTGTTATTAAAGATAGTGGAGTGGGAAAAATGAAAAGGGTAGTAGTGTAAGTGAACAGAAACCCAGTGCTGGAGGAAAGAGATTCACGGGGTAATTCATAGAATTTTGTGCACAAGTGGTGCACGCGGCTGGCGCACAGTGTGTGCGTGCGAATGTCTGCGCCAGACGTGTGCGCTAAAATCGATTTCCGCGCACAGCGTATTCATGGATTTTAGCCTCCAAAACCAGCCGTGGCGCAGAGTGGTGCAGCGACCCTGCAGCAGCGCCAGTTATGCCCGCAAGAACACCCTCGCACAAGGAAAAGCAATCAAAATCCCCAATCCAGCGCAAAGGGCTGTGCTAACCCTGGACCAGTTTACAGGGCTGCCAAACAGCAAACGCCAAGCGCGGAACGTGTATTACTGGGGTTCGCGTGAAGTTTCACACGCGAAAGGGCCTCTGCGAGTGGGTTACGTGTATAACTGGGGTTTGCGTAAAGTTTCACACGCGATTGGAGCAGGGTACGTGTATTACGGGGTTCGCGGGAAGTTTCACACACGAAAGGGCCTGTGCGAGTGGGGTACGTGTATAACTGGGGTTTGCGGGAAGTTCATACGCGATTGGAGCAGGGTACGTGTATTACGGGGGTTTGCGGGAAGTCTCACACGCGAAAGGGCCTGTGCGAGTGGGGCATGTGTATAACTGGGGTTCGCGGGAAGTTTCACACGCGATAGGCCCTGTGCGAGCGGGGTACGTGTATTACTGGGGTTCACGGGAAGTTTCACACGCGATTGGAGCAGGGTACGTGTATTACGGGGTTCACGGGAAGTTTCACACGCGAAAGGGTCTGTGCGAGTGGGGTACGTGTATAACTGGGGTTCGCGGGAAGTCTCACACGCGATTTCAGCAGGGTAGGTGTGTTACGGGGGTGCGCGGGAAGTCTCACATGCGATTTCAGCAGGGTACGTGTGTTAAGGGGGTGCGCGGGAAGTTTCACATGCGAAAGGGCCTGTGCGAGTGGGGTACGTGTATTCCTGGGGTTCGCGTGAAGTTTTGCATGCGAAAGGGCAATGCCTGTGCGCGATACGTCACAGACGCGCTTACGCGCTAATGGCCTTTGTGTTACGCTCACCTGGTTCCCACAGGGGCATCGATCGGACCCGGACAGCTACGGTCTCCACCAACGTGATGCGTAGTGCAGAGATGACAGTCTGGACTGGCCCGCCTAATCTTGTCTGCTGGACTCGTAGAAGTGTTCTCCTGCAAGTGGAGAAAGGGATTTAGCCACCCGTGGACTTTAGTGATGGCCCCCCAACTGTTCTCATTCTCCCCACTAATCACTTCCGATATCCCCTCTTGGTAACCTCACCTTATGTTTTTAAATGATGAGCTCTCCATCCTGCATGGCATGCAGGGGCGCGTAGATACCAGTTACTTCACAGGTTTGAAGGTACTGGAGGAGTTCCGGAGGAATATTGACTTCAGTGTCTATAAAGGTCAAAGAGTTCAATATGTCCGATGTTCACTCTTGTTCCATTCCCTCATTAGGTTGCAGTTGGGTCCAAAAGAATATTGCCTGGAGGCAGCTGATGGTGTTCAGGTAAGAGTCTGTATTACCAAACACTGTCCGGTAAAAGTTGCATGAGTTTAACTTGCTGTTTTCTCTCCCTTTATAGGTGCATGGTGGCAAGAGATTGTCTTTGTCGGTTTTCTTGGCTCACCTTGTTATTCCTTTTGTTTTCCCCCCAGGTGCTGGGTTTCGGCGAAGAAAATGATGGAGGCAGCGCCGAGTCGAAAGATGCGGTGGACTGGTGAGTATAACATGGCGTTGCTGCTGGCGAAGCGACACGTGCTGAAATAATGTCCTTTCCAGGCTCGGAGATGTGCTGGGTCCGGAATCAGGTAAGGAATCAAATAATGTCCGTGATCTAACCTCTTCTCCTTTCTTTTCCTTTTGTCAAGGAGCTCCGGATTCGAGGCGGGCTGGCAGAAGACGGGATGCTGACTTGCAGACACGGTGAGCGTTACGCTACTGGATGCAGAATAACACGAAGCATGGGCTGCTGTTCGGCGTGGTTTAAATAGCCTGCAAAGTAGTCCCAGGTAAGAAGTTCCCCAGAACCACACCCAAGTGAAAAATAGTCCCTGTAATAAAATAGTCCCATCCAGGCCTCATGTTGGCTTGGACTCATTTGCAGCATGGTCTGCATAAGGTAAGTAAAGTCTATGAGCCTGGCGCCTATGGCGCCAGGACTGATTTCTATGATGAGCCTGGCGCCTAAGGCGCCAGGACTGAATCCAAACAGCCCCCAGCCAGGGCTGTTGGGGTTTTAATAAGTATCTGGATGCCTGCTCCCGGGGCTGATGGACTCGATCCGGATGCCCGGGGGTAGGCATCATGAAACTTTGGTCCAATGAAATCGCGTACATGTGCTGACCCGCTTACGCGCTAAGGGCCTTTCCTCGAATTACACGCTGACGTGCAATTTTTTCACGTGCCAAATCACTCCGTAGCAAGCTGGCCATGCATACACACACACGGAAGACCACGCTCCTGCCCTGAAGGCCATTTTCCTGCCCCCCAGAGCCCCGAGCATGCTCCCACCTGCCATCTGCTGCTGCCTGACTGTCTGCTGCCCACGTGCCCTGCTATTTGGTGCCTGCACATCAGCCATCTGCAGGGGTCCAGTTGCTGTGTCCACCCCTGCTGGAACAGAAGAGTCCCAACTGGGATACCATCGCTCCACAGCCCAGCCCCAGGACCCAGTTGCCCACCCACTCCTGCCTCTGGGGTTGCCATGTCGGGCACATCTCCATCTGGCACCACTGGCAACCCCCAGCCAGAGAGGCAGAGGGCCACCAGCTTCACTGCCACCGAAGTTGGTGTCCTGGTGGAGCATGTCCTGGGGCATTATGATGCCCTCTTTGGAACATCACACGCCAACAAGGAAGGACGGGAGAGGATGGGGACGACGTAGTGGTTGCCATCAACGCAGAGGGGGTGGCAACCCGCGACATCAAGCCCGTCAAGAAGCGCTGGGAGGACTTCAGGTCCAAGACCCTCCACAAGGCCTGGCGCCTCGCGGAGGGGGGCGGGCACGCATGAGTAACATCCAGATGAGGGTCCTGGAACGCGTAGGCCCAGCGCTCCACGCCCAGAACCTTCGGAGGCAGACCCGTCTGGAGTTGAGTGGTAAGTGGCCAAGCATTGCTGTGTGAGACAGGGCATGTTGCAGTGTGCTGGTAGTCTGATGCTTGCCTGCATGTGTGACATAGGCCATGTATGGATGTATGTGTGCAGGGACATCATGGTCATGCATGTGAGACCAGTTAAGTGTGAACCACATGGTTGGTGCATGTGTTTTAATGCAACATGGGGAGCTCTATGCGGAATGCATACAAGAAAGCATGGCTGTCTCTGTTCCTGGACATGAAGGGGGGTGAGGAATGGGTGCAGATGTCATGTACATGTATGGTGCACATGTGTGTTTGTGTGTGCCTGAGAAGTGTGTGTGTGTGTGACTTTGAAACGCCATGGATGCATGTGACTTTGTAGGCAACTTGGTTTACAGGGGCCCTTCTACATGGATGTTGATGTTGATTGCAGGTGCCAGGACTGTTTCTGCATGTGTGTTGTGTGCATTCACCCATGTGTTGTGGAATGACAGGATGGAAGTGATATTTGACAGTGCCACTCATGTGTTATTGCTTCCTATCAAGGGTATTTTGTACTGTACCCTGATGCTTGTGTTCTATGTCTCCCTCTACACAGCGTCAAGTGAAGAAGAGGGCGGAGACAGCACTGTGGAGCCAAGCGGTGGGGATGCCTCCACTGGGTGGCGACGCAAGGCCCAGCCACCCTCCCAGGAATTACCATCATCCAGGAGCGAGAGGGCTGGTGCTGCGTCTGCCACAACGGCTGTGGCGGAAGGGCCGGGTGAGCCCCCACAGGTGCTTCCAATGGCGGAAGACGGTGCGGAGACATCCAGGTTGGTGTTCTCCACAGAGGAGGAGGAGCCCGCTACTGAGCCGCACATGGGGCCTGGTGGGGGTAGTACCACTGGTGCAAGTGGTGCAGTCCAGGACCAGGGTCAGGAGGCAGCACAGGTCACCGCGGAGGGGCCTGTGCATGTCGCTGTCCCTGACCCTGTGACTGCACCACCATGCACCAGCAGGGAGGCCCCGTCCCAGGCCCATCCGCAGGTAGGGGAGAGTGCCATGTCATCTGCCTCTCCACTACCTGCTGACGAGGGGTCCCACGAACGTATGGGCTTCGTTCTAGTTGGTGTCGCGTTGCGCCCGCGTGTCATTCGTGATGACGTGCGTTCTTCCTGGGCGGAGAACGCACGCCAGTGTTAGGGAGAATTCTCTGTACGGCTAATTTCCCAAACTTAGTGAGTCCCCCAGCAGCTTTGCTGGATTTTTGGGTTTTTTTTTTTCTCTCCTGCTAAGAGTGAGATTCTTTTGCTCCCACTCTTAGACATGAATTGAGGTGTTCCTTTAACTTTCCATGGCCCTCATTACGACCCTGGCGGGAATCAAAAAACGATAGCGGAAATGTAATACCGCCATCGAATACCGCTCGGTGCGATCATGACCCGTCACCGTAAAGTACGATGCCATTAGCGACACCGTAGTGAACGCCAACGCTAACTGCACCAAGTACGCACACGCGCGCCATGCAAAACCGTAATTACCACCATGGCGCAACGGTACGCGAATTCCGACCCCAGCGGACATTTACTTAACGCCATCAAGCATGGCAGAAAGTACCATTCCGCCATGGTGAGAATTACGGCATCGTGAACCAACCGTAAATGGCCCTACTGAGTGCCTGTACACCACTCCCTGCCCACATTGCACAACTCCTCGTAGGTGCAATGAAGTTACACAATGCAACCAGTGAAATGTACAAGTCACCCATGCATGCCAACGAACAAATGAATGTAGGGGCTCCAAGTGCCTTGTGAGTGGCCATCCATATTTGGCATGTCACCATTGCCGTACTGATGCAGCACAGGCATGTGAAGGTTCAAGTACAGCAATATGAACTGAAATATGAGACAAAACAACAACAGGCCCCCAACGCTTGACACCAGTGTAAGGCAACATTCAAAGTAGTATCCTGAGGGAGACTGCACCAGACCTGTACTCTTGCCAGTAAACAAACCAACCATCAGCATAAGCATGTACCACACAAGTTGGCAGAGTGACTGAGCAGCCAGGCTCATCTCAAGAGGGGCCAATGGGAGCTGCAGGGCACAGATGGCACGAATACAGAAGCTATCCCAATGGACAGGACCTCAGTCTCCCTCCAAGAAACGCACGCAAACACAGGCACCTGTGACCAGCCATTTTCTGATAATCACATCATTCCACCAATCCACCTGGCTGACCGGCATCTGTTACACAAAAGCTAATCCCCCGCCCCTGAGCATGACATCATTAAAACAGTCACAATGGCAGCCCCTATCCCTGACCTCACTGGGCTTCGTAGGCAAACGCGGCCAGTACAGTACCACGCAACCATACTCAGAAGCCGGAACCCAATGCAGATCTACTCACAATACATCGCTCCACAAATAGGAATATGCTACATTACTTGCAAAGAATAACGCTACACGGTTAACATCAGAATAAAATTTAATGCACATCAAATTCACCAAGCCCACAAAGCTATTAGGTCATAAACCCCAAAATATTTTCAATACTGTGGGCTGCATCCGCAATAAATGACCAGCTACTCCTTGTGTGACGCCCTGTTCCTTCATGGTACACAGGGGCTACATTCACGTTCAAAAAGGCAACATGGAAGCGCCTAGAACCGCAGGGCCGTCCCATTAGGTAGGCACTAGTCCAGCTGAAAGGTTGATATGTTGCTCCTAGCCACTAGTACTGCGTAAGGGCATGTGGCCCATTGGCGACCGTCCCATAAGATCGTAATGGTGCTCCACTGATTAACTCGAAGCAGCAGGTGTCGGGAGTAAAAGCCATCTGCAGGTGTGGCATACAGATGGCAGCGGCAAAAGGGGAGGAGATACCTGTCACCCAAATGAAATGAAAAAGAATAGTATGGGCATCAGAACTTCATTAGTATTACTCACTTCAATGATCACACTAAATCTACAGCCATATGCATGCTAGCCCACTCAAATGGATTATTTCCACCCAAAAATCACTTGCCAATCACAACAATATAAATCGAGGTGAAAACACTATTACAAACGAGTGTTTGTGTGCATGCGTCTGTTAAAACAGAATCCATGAGATTGGATTAGTAACGTGCATAGACACAAGTGTTGGAAGGCGCGTCGAGACAGGGAGGGTTCAACAAGGGCAGATAGACGATGGTCCCACTATGGCAGCTCTGCATCACATAGCGCAGGGGAAGGGGATAGATTCCGAAAAGCCATGTACATGGCAAACTCTCAATTGAATCATCTGTCCATGCTTCCATACATCATTCCCTCATCCCGGTATCAAAACGCCTGATTAATTACTCACATAACATTTGAAATCTCCATTGAGTCTGTGCGTAATGCAGTCTGCAAAATCCACTGTGCTCCAGGCCGGAATAATAGTGTTGCGGAGTAACATGTATTTGGGAACGTCCTGCCTAATCGTCCACTACGCTATTGCGCATCCCATACTATTCATATCAATCATTGCATTCTCGCCCTGGCCCCTGTCCCAAGGACATTAAACAATAGAACGTTATATTTGCAGTCAGACCTGTGGGCGTCTCCTCGCCGCTAGCTGAAAACCGAAAGCGCTGTCCTTCGAATTCCTCATTTGCAACATCACGTCGAAAAGGCATCTGTGACCGCTTGAAATCACAAAATCATCCATGTAGTGCGGCAGTGTGTGAAAATGGCAACTGGCTTCACTCACAAATGGGACGCCCCGCCCGTCGGTGAACCTCGGTACAGTGCTCGCCCAAAGGGGATTGCAGCTGGCACAGGTGGAATGAATCACCACAGGTGGAGGCTACACAGCCTGAAAACACATAAATTGCACACCCAACCCCCTCCCACAACCACACCCACTCCAAAATGCTACCGGCAGGACTAGCGATGTTGGCCCTGGGGGACCTGATAGCACTGCAAGTACTCCAACTTCAAGAAGAAGACGAACAACAACTACTACAACAACCGGCCGCACAGAGGAGACGCAGGAGGAGGAGGAGGGCAAGGCAGGGCCAGCAAGGCCCACCAGCACAGCCACTACCACCACGCAGGCAGCCCGCAATCCCACGCCTCCGAGCTCATCCGTTCAACCTCACTGCTGAGCAGATCCACACCCTCTACCGTTTGGACCGGGACACCATAATCGCCATTGTGGACATGACACACGCTGACCTTGTCAGCATGATATATAGCCCAACCGCCATCCCACCCCTACTGAAGGTGGTGTCTGTACTCCACTTCCTGGCCACAGGCACCTACCAGCACACAGTCGGACAGTTGCATGGCATTTCACAGCCACTGTTCTCACAGACACTATTGCAAGTGCTCGATGCCCTCCTGAAGCACGCAGACGACTACATCTCTTTACCACGCTCGGAGCAGGAGATTACAAACTCAAAAGTGGGATTCCATGCACTTGCCGGCATACCGGGTTGCATTGGTGCCATCGACTGCACCCATGTGGAATTGGTTGTCCCACATGCCATGGAGGTCCAGTACCGCAACCGGAAACAATATCATTCTCTTAATGTACAAATGGTGTGTGACTCCAACAGGATCTTTACACATTGTTGTGCCCGATTTCCTGGATCAACCCATGATTCTATGGTCTTGAGGAACTCTACAATACCACGCTACATGGAGCGACACGCAGGGAACAGATCCTGGCTACTCGGTGAGTCTCATTCCATGCATGATAATGTGGGGTATGTGATGCGGCAATGACCTGGCAGGAAGGGGGGGGGATGCGTACGTAGCAATGTCATTCCACAAACATCCTTTATTGTCCACATACAGGTGATGCCGGGTATCCACTGAAGAGATGGCTCCTTACACCACTCCGGAACCCACAGAACCAGCATGAGGAGGACTACAACCATGCCCACTCACGTACCCGTGTAGTCATAGAACAGGCATTCGGCCTACTGAAGGCTCGTTTCCGCTGCCTCAGCAGGTCTGGCGGGGCACTCCTGTACCGCCATGAGAAGGTTGCAAGGATAGTCATGGCATGTGTCATGCTACACAACATGTGCGTACGTAGAAATGTGCCCATGCCCCCTGACGCAGAACTGCAAGCACCTGAAGATGGTCATGATGAGGGTGGGGATGTGGCAGCACCTCAAGGAGTCCGCGAGGCACAGGAGGCCCGTGAAATTCGTCAGAATATCATAGATTCATGCTTCTAGCACTCACGCCTGTTGGCTGATGCATGGACACGGGACTTGTGGCACTGTGTGTGTCTGGTACATGCACAATGTGGACTGTACGCCTATAAAGACCTCGTACACAAAGATCAATGTCCACACATCTCATTGGATGATTATGTGATGTTTATAGCATTTGTGAAATTATATTACACACCCCATCGACCCGCCACCCAAGTAAGCCCAACACCCCCCCTCCACCCTCCTACCTCCCCCCCGAACACCAGTGTCCAAAGATGCTCATTGTCCGTGGGCAGACACTATTGCAAGCCCCCTCTCCGGGTATCAGGGGCACCCCTGCCTGTGGAGCGCAGGTTCCTCCCAGATGTACGTTGGGGGCTGCCCTGGACGGAACTTGCAACGGATGATGTCTCGGCCTGCTCACGTCCATGCATGTCCCTAAGGGTTTGTGAGAGCTCAGTGAGCACACGGCGCACAGCGGCAAGTTCACCACATACGTCTTTGGATGTCGCATGCAGTTCCCCCCTCAGGCTCTCGGTGCTTCTCTCCATTTGTACCCTTGGTGTCTCTGTACTTCGCTCCATTTGTGCCCTAAGTGTCTCAGTAGATGTTTCTATGGCTGCCTTAGAAGCCCCACATTCATCAGCATGCTCCTTGAGGAGCGTGGCCAGTTGCTGCTGTTGCACGATCACCTGGTCGAGGGACTGTTGCCTCTGCTGGGCCATGCCCATTTGCGGTGGTGTCACAGAGGGGCTGATCACCTCATGTTGCCTTGCCACAGGGCTTGTGGGGGATGGCCAGTCGTCGTCTTGTGGGTGCCCCTGCGAGGTATCCTCATGGTGTACGGGATGAAACAAATAGGGGGATTGAGACAGGTCATGGATGGGTCCTACATCGACAGCACCGTTGTCTGTGTCGGAGCATGCTGGCATTAATGCAGTGTCACCTATGGTGCTGCTGCCATCAGAAGCAGTGCCTTCTGTGGCATCCATTGGGGGGACCTGTGGTGCTGCTGGTGTGGGCATGGTGGCTGCTGGGGTGCCTGTTGAAGTCCCCTCCTGTGTGCTGCCACTTGATTTGTGCTGCTGCCGTGTCTTGATCCGTGCAGCTGAGGTGGAGGGTCTTTGGCCGTTGGTCTTGGCCCTCTTTGCAGGTGTGCTGGTAGGGGTGTCCTGCAGCTCGTCGTTTGAATCGGACCCTGTGGTGGAGTAAAGGAGGGCAAGCGTTATTTATGGGTCTGTGGAAATTGGAATGGCAATGTTTCACATGCATTGGGGTGGTACCTGAGGGTGATTTGGGTCAGGGCCTTGGGGGTGGTATCATTTTTGTGTGGATTGAGGATGCAGTTGTTTTGCAGCCTGCAGTTAGGGTGTGCATGCTGCACGTGTAGAGGGTGTTTTTAGGATTTTTGATTGTTAATGTATTTGATGTGAGTTTTAAAGTGCGCTATCAGGCCAATGTATGTGGCCGTTCTCCTAGACATGTGTTTCTGTTGCACTATGTGGACACATGGTACTTCACATGATTGGACATTGTGGATTTAGCATTGTTTTATTTGGCCCACCTACCTGATTCTTCGGATGTCTGCACTCCTTTCTCCATCCCTCCGACTCCCTCTATACTCTCCATTCCAATGGTGGAGGCACAGATTTCTTCCCAGGGGGTCAACTTGATGGGTGATTCCGATCCTCCCCCGGTAGCTGTGGCAATGTTACGGTTGGCTGATAGTATGCTCCGTGCGCGTATCCGCAAGTCGTCCCATCGCTTTCTGCATTGCTGTGGGGTGCGGGGTGCGGTCCCCACCGCACTTACCCGCTGTGCCACCAGGGCCCATATGGCCTTCTTGTTCGCAAGTGCCGTCCTGGTCATTTGCGTCGAGAAGACGACGGCAGCATTCTCCTGGAGGGTCTCTGTGAGCACGGTGAGTTCCTCATGGGAGAAGTGGACCTGCCGCTTGCGGTCGCACGCTTTTTTAGCAACTTTTCCCATTTTGATTGTTTTAACTAGGGTGGCTAACAGGTTGGGATGTGTCTCAGGGTCGGATTTTTGATGGTTGTGTTGGGATTCTGATTTTATAGGTGTACGGCGTGCTGTTTCCCGTTCTGGACCCATGTTTTTACTTCCGTTTCCGTATATTTACGGTCACCGTATTTTGCGATTAGCGCTCATTACGGTGACCGCTATGATGGGTGGCGGAATTGCACCTAGGGCGCCGTACGACGGCGGTGAGGGCCGTTTTGGGGACATTTCCGCCATCGCGGACTTTGCACTTCCGCCATGGCGTAATGCTCGTGCCCGATGGGTCAGAATTAGCCGCACTTTACTCCATCGTGCAATGGCGGAAACGCTATTTACGCTATGGCGGTCAGGTCAGTTACTTTCCGCCAGGGTCGTAATGAGGGCCCATGTGTTTTATGGGCTATGGGGTCTTTTACTCCATAGGGTCTCATGTGTTTTGATATGGGTTACACAGCACCCTCCGTGCCGTAACCCAGGGGTGTCGTAGCGACCCCCCAACATAGATTCCATACCCTGGGACTGACTACTGTCTCCCAGGGCATGTAAAGTCACCATTGGCTTTGCTAGTCCCAAATTATGAACAGAAACCAGTACAAACCATCATATTGTGGACGTACTGGTCGGGGCAATTCGATTGCCCCGGGGTCTGTTAGTCGAGGGGGCACGTCTCCATCCTCCCTGATCGAGTTTTGGCTGGCGGCAGTGGATACTACTTTTTATATTCGACCGCGAATATATCCCTATGGGATTTTCCCATTGTTCGAGGCTACCAACTTTAATTATTTAATTCTCATAGCCTCGAACATACCGCTGGTTTATTTATTTAATATTAATTTGCCGGTCGGTATTTTTTGCCAGGACTCGATTCTAAAATGGCGTTTGTGTTCTCTTCTGTGACTCCAACCCAAGTCGAGCCCTTGGTTCCACTTTTTGGTGGGCTTCTCCACAGAAGCCTCCAAAACTGGTGCCACTTTGTCTGGGTACCACAGGGGGTGTGGGAGGGGGTTTAGGCACCCGGGACGAAGTTACCTTGGTAACTCAAGTTGCACTCTTGTGTGATTGGCCCGAGTGGTGAGCCGGCCGGCTCACCACTTAGCATGTTTGATTGAAAGCTAGGCTGAGTGAATGGGGGTGTGCTGCATAAAAGCAGGGCTTTGGGGACTGGAACTTCAGAAGTCGCCACAGGACCTGAGAATCCGACGAGGGAGAAGCTGAGCCAACCTACCACGACGACACCACCAGTGGAGCCCTGCGGAACCGGCTCACCACTTCCCGACGACAGAGAAGATCTCCCGGCTGGAGAGGCTTCTTCCCCTGACTGGTGGGCACAACCAGTTTACCTTCTTTTCTTCGCACCCCAGACCGGTTTGTGGTCGAACTGCCTGTGCCAAGCACCCCGGCAGCCGGATAGCCACTCACCACTGAACCGCAAATCAACGGACCGCTCCTTTTATCTGAGAACTCCGCGGCTGGCTTCTTCCCTGGCAGTGCAACAGACTCCTGTCTTCCTCCCCGATGAGATGTTCTCTTCCCCCGGACGAAGCACCGACTTGCATCCGCTGCCAGGAACAACTTCCCCCACTGCAGTATTCTCACCACTTTAAGGTACCGTGTCCGCCAGGCCTCCCTTTCTAAAGATTGCTACAAGGTAATAATAACCCCTTAACCTTCTGTACTGGGCTGGCCGCCTTGACCCTCTAACTGGTCCCTTTTTTTTGGTCCAACTCTTTTTGAACCTTTGCAAGACTCTTGTGCACTTCAACCGTGTGACCTTGGACACCTTTCGTTCTGATCCTCTTAAAGTGGATCCGGCATACTGAACTCTAACTTCACGGTTTTATTTGCCTTCCTCTCTTGCTTTGATCTTACTAAAGTGTTGGGATCTGTTTTATATTATTCTCTGCTTTTCTCTCCCTTTTTAAACAAATTATTAGAGTGCCATCTGCGTTAAGCACTCACCGCTGTCTGAAAATAAGTGGGGCTTTACTTAAGACTTGTCTAATATTCTTCTAAGGAAGTGTATATCTTTTAGTGACCGTGTTTTTGAATTGCTTACTATTAGTGCCTGTGTGTTTTTCTAGATGTGGTTTTATATAAATAATTATATCTCTTTTACACCAAGCTCTGGTCAGCGTTTACTTGTTCTACTATGTTCTTTTGACCTATTGTGAATACTCTGTATACTGCCTAACTCTTCTTGAGGGAAGTCTGACTGCTCAGCCACAGCTACCAAGTGAATCTGTGTGGTACAGACTGCTACCAAGTGGGTTTACTGCCAAACACCTGTAGTCCTAAATCTTTTGCAGTGGTCCCAGAGGGAACTGCACAGGTTTCTGCCTAACAACCATCACCGAGAGCAGCGTCGCACACTCTGGCAGACCTCTCCTCCTCTGTGGAGACTATGCGCCAGTCGTTCTCCACACCGTCTTCCGGCCCAGATTCCACCAGGGCCCCCTGTGGATCTGGCCCGACCAACACAGCCAGCTTGGTGGAGCTCACATCCCTGCCACAGTCGGGAGTCGGCGGCCCAGCAGGAGTGGACACCACAACTGGATACCAGCTGATGGAGGATGTGCAGGCACCATCAGACACGGCACATGGACAGCAGCAGCAGGAGCTGGCTCTAGATGTGAGCAATGATGGCTCAGGGCCATCAACATCGGAGGGGCAGGCATCGGCCAGAGGGCAGGAGAACCCAGGAATGGGAGTGTCTTCCGTGTGGCACCAGTTGGGCCAGCAGATAGGTGCGGAGCGGCGGCGGGTGGAAGAGGCGTGGCTCACCATGGTCAGGGCGGAGTTCTCCATGCGTCGGGCTTTGAGGCGGGCAGAGTGCCTCGAGGCAACTTGCAGGGAGTTGGAACAGGCCATAAGTGCCTCCCTGCAAGACCTCGGGGTCAGGACAGAGGCCCGCCTCCGGCAAATAGACATGGAGTTCGATGATGCCCTGGCCCGGGACACCACAGAGTGAGCCGCTGGACTTGCCTGCCGCCATTGTATATAGTTAGATAGTGTTAGGTTTCCTTTAGTTTTTTCTTTATTTTGGCTGCGCTTGGACAATGCACCACGTTTTTGTATATAGTTTTTTATTAGGTAGTATTTTTGATAGGTTTCATTTCATCAGTTGGGCTCCTGGACCCTGGATTGTTCATCTGTACATAGTTCACCATTGGATTGTTCTCTTTTTTTTTTCACCATGGAGCAATGGTTTTCACTTTCTTTTTTCCCTTGGATTTGCTTTGTTGGACGGTGACTTTGGACACCATTTCTTTTGGATTTCTTTGGATTATGATTTCTTGTTTTTTATTCTTTTACGGACATGCAGCTTTTCTTTTATAGTTCCCATTGTTGTGTGTTGGATTTAGATTACACTCATGTTGTGTTCAATACATTTTTTTCTTCATACTTTGATGTGTGGTATTATCTCATTGGTTTCATGCATGTCATGATATGGGTTTTCACATTCACTTGCACCCATTGTGTGTGTGTGACGGACATGTGTTCATGTACATACTTGCCATTGGGGTTGTATCATGTAATTGCCTTTTCTATGTGGGTGGATGCAATACGTGGTTGGGTCTTTCGGCTGGGGAGGCTGGCCATAAGGGCCACGATTGAGGATCGTCATGACCTGGGGGCAGGGGGACATGAGTGGGACATGAGTGGGGGCCTGCTGGCAGGTGCCCTGCAGTGCTGGGGGGTGGGGGTGCAAGGGGACATGAGTAGGACATGAGTGGGGGCCTGCTGGCAGGTGCCCTGCACTGCTGGGGGGTGGGGGTGCAGGGGGACATGAATGGGGGCCTGCTGGCAGGTGCCCTGCACTGCTGGGGGTGGGGGTGCAGGAAGACATGAGTGGGGGCCTGCTGACAGGTGCCCTGCACTGCTGGGGTGTGGGGGTGCAGGAGGACATGAGTGGGGGCCTGCTGGCAGGTGCCCTGCACTGCTGGGGGGTGGGGGTGCAGGGGGAAATGAGTGGGACATGAGTGGGGGTCTGCTGGCAGGTGCCCTGCACTGCTGGGGGGTGGGGGTGCAAGGGGACATGAGTGGGACATGAGTGGGGGCCTGCTGGCAGGTGCCCTGCACTGCTGGAGGGTGGGGGTGCAGGGGGACATGAGTGGGGGCCTGCTAGCAGGTGCCCTGCACTGCTGGGGGGTGGGGGTGCAAGGGGACATGAGTGGGACATGAGTGGGGGCCTGCTGGCAGGTTCCCTGCACTGCTGGGGGGTAGGGGTGCAGGGGGACATGAGTGGGGGCCTGCTGGCAGGTGCCCTGCACTGCTGGGGGGTGGGGGTGCAAGGGGACATGAGTGGGGGCCTGCTGGCAGGTGCCCTGCACTGCTGGGGGTGCGGGGGGTCATGTGTTGGTGATCAGTAGTGCAAGCTGACATGTGGCTTGGCTGGGGGTCATGCCCATGATGGATGGGCTGCCTGCGGTACATGACCAGGGGTGCAGCGTAGTCCCCTGTGGTGTGGGCTGCCTGTAGGGGCCGTGGAGGGTGTAGAGGGAACACCTGGGAGGACCCACACTGCCAATTCACGTGTAGGACTCCCCGGCACCCCCGAAATACACGTACCCTGCTGAAATCGCGTGTGAGACTTCCCGCGAACCCCAGGAATACACGTACCCCACTCGCACAGGCCCTTTCGCGTGTGAAACTTCCTGCGCACCCTGAAATACACGTACCCTGCTGAAATTGTGTGTGAGACTTCCCACGAACCCCAGTAATACACGTACCCCACTCGCACAGGGCCCTTTCGCATGTGAAACTTCACGCGAACCCCAGGAATATTGGCCCTGTGCGAGTGGGGTACGTGTATTACTGGGGTTCGTGGGAAGTCTCACACGCGATTTCAGCAGGGTACGTGTATTCCTGGGGTGCGCGGGAATGTTCACAAGCAAAAGGGCCTGTGCGAGTGGGGTATGTGTATTCCTTTCTTTCGCGAGAAGTCTCACACGCGATTTCAGCAGGGTATGTGTATTCCTGGGGTGCGTGGGAAGTTTCACACACGAAAGAGCCCTGTGCGAGCGGGGTACGTGTTTAACTGGGGTTCGCGGGAAGTCTCACATGCGATTTCAGCAGGTTATGTGTATTCCTGGGGTGCGTGGGAAGTTTCACACGTGTATTTCGGGGGTGCCGGGGAGTCCTACACGTGAATTGGCAGTGTGGGTCGTTCCAGGTGTTCTCTCTACACCCTCCACAGCCCCTGCAGGCAGCCCACACCACAGGGGACTACCCTGCACCCCTGGTCATGTCCCGCAGGCAGCCCATCCACCATGGGCATGCCCCCCAGCCAGGCCACATGTCACCTTGCACTACTGATCACCAACTCATGTCACCTTGCACCCCCACCCCCCAGCACTGAGGGGCACCTGCCAGCAGGCCCCCATTCATGTCTCCCTGTACCCCCACCCCCCAGCATTGAGGGGCACCTGCCAGCAGGCCCCCACTCATGTCCCCCTGCACCCCCACCCCCCAGCACTGAGGGGTACCTGCCAGCAGGCCCCCACTCATGTCACCCTGCACCCGCACCCCCCAGCACTGAGGGGCACCTGCCAGCAGGCCCCCACTCATGTCCCCCTGCACCCCCACCCCCCAGCACTGTGGGGTACCTGCCAGAAGGCCCCCACTCATGTCCCACTCATGTCCCCCTGCACCCCCACCCCCAGCACTGAGGGGCACCTGCCAGCAGGCCCCCACTCATGTCCCACTCATGTCCCCCTGCACCCCCACTCCCCAGCACTGTGGGGCACCTGCCAGCAGGCCCCCACTCATGTCCCACTCATGTCCCCCTGCACCCCCACCCCCCAGCACTGGGGGCACCTGCCAGCAGGCCCGCACTCATGTCCCCCTGCACCCTCATCCCCCAGCACTGAGGGGCACCTGCCAGCAGGCCCCCACTCATGTCCCCTTGCACCCCACCCCCCAGCACTGTGGGGCACCTTCCAGCAGGCCCCCACTCATGTCCCACTCATGTCCTCCTGCACCACCACACTCCAGCACTGAGGGGCACCTGCAAGCAGGCCCCCACTCATGTCCCCCTGCACCCCCACCCCCCAGCACTGTGGGGCACCTGCCAGCAGGCCCCCACTCATGTCCCCCTGCACCCCCACACCCCATCACTGAGGGACACCTGCCAGCAGGCCCCCACTCATGTCCCACTCATGTCCCCCTGCACCCCCACCCCCCAGCACTGTGGGGCACCTGCCAGCAGGCCCCCACTCATGTCCCCCTGCACCCCCACCCCCCAGCACTGTGGGGCACCTGCCAGCAGGCCCACACTCATGTCCCACTCATGTCCCCCTGCACCCCCACCCCCCAGCACTGAGGGGCACCTGCCAGCAGGCCCCCACTCATGTCCCCCGCACGCCCACCCCCCAGCACTGTGGGGCACCTGCCAGCAGGCCCCCACTCATGTCCCCCTGCACCCCCACCCCCCAGCACTGAGGGGCACCTGCCAGCAGGTCCCCATTCATGTCCCCCTGCACCCCCACCCCCCAGCACTGAGGGGTACCTGCCAGCAGGCCCCCACTCATGTCCCCCTGCACTCCCACCCCCCAGCACTGAATGGCACCTGCCAGCACGCCCCCACTCATGTCCCACTCATGTCCCCCTGCACCCCCACCCCTCAGCACTGAGGGGCACCTGCCAGCAGGCCCCCACTCATGTCCCCCTGCACCCCCACCCCCCAGCACTGCGGGGTACCTGACAACAGGCCCCCACTCAAGTCCCACTCATGTCCCCCTGCACCCCCACCCCCCAGCACTGAGGGGCACCTGCCAGCAGGCCCCCACTCATGTCCCCCGCACCCCCACCCCCCCAGCACTGTGGGGCACCTGCCAGCAGGCCCCCACTCATATCCCTCTCATGTCCCCCTGCACCCCCACACCCCAGCACTGTGGGGCACCTGCCAGCAGGCCCCCACTCATGTCCCACTCATGTCCCCCTGCACCCCCACCCCCAGCACTGGGGGCACCTGCCAGCAGGCCCCCACTCATGTCCCCCTGCACCCCCACCCCCCAGCACTGAGGGGTACCTGCCAGCAGGCCCCCACTCATGTCCCCCTGCACCCCCATCCCCCAGCACTGAGGGGCACCTGCCAGCAGGCCCCCACTCATGTCCCCTTGTACCCCCACCCCCCAGCACTGTGGGGCACCTTCCAGCAGGCCCCCACTCATGTCCTCCTGCACCCCCACCCCCAGCACTGAGGGGCACCTGGAAGCAGGCCCCCACTCATGTCCCCCTGCACCCCCACCCCCAGCACTGTGGGGCACCTGCCAGCAGGCCCCCACTCATGTCCCCCTGCACCCCCACACCCCAGCACTGAGGGGCACCTGCCAGCAGGCGCCCACTCATGTCCCACTCATGTCCCCCTGCACCCCCAACACCCAGCACTGTGGGGCACCCGCCAGCAGGCCCCCACTCATGTCCCCCTGCACCCCCACCCCAGCACTGTGGGGCACCTGCCAGCAGGCCCACACTCATGTCCCCCTGCACCCCCACCCCCCAGCACTGAGGGGCACCTGCCAGCAGGCCCCCACTCATGTCCCCCCACACGCCCACCCCCCAGCACTGTGGGGCACCTGCCAGCAGGCCCCCACTCTTGTCCCACTCATGTCCTCCTGCACCCCCACCCCCCAGCACTGTGGGGCACCTGCCAGCAGGCCACCACTCATGTCCCCCCGCACGCCCACCCCCCAGCACTGTGGGGCACCTGCCAGCAGGTCCCCACTCATGTCCCACTCATGTCCCCCTGCACCCCCACCCCCCAGCACTGAGGGGCACCTGCCAGCAGGCCCCCACTCTTGTCCCACTCATGTCCTCCTGCACCCCCACCCCCCAGCACTGTGGGGCACCTGCCAGCAGGCCACCACTCATGTCCCCCCGCACGCCCACCCCCCAGCACTGTGGGGCACCTGCCAGCAGGCCCCCACTCATGTCCCACTCATGTCCCCCTGCACCCCCACCCCCCAGCACTGTGGGGCACCTGCCAGCAGGCCCCCACTCATGTCCCCCTGCACCCCCACCCCCCAGCACTGTGGGGTACCTGCCAGCAGGCCCACACTCATGTCCCCCTGCACCCCCACCCCCCAGCACTGAGGGGCACCTGCCAGCAGGCCCCCACTCATGTCCCCCCGCACGCCCACCCCCCAGCACTGTGGGGCACCTGCCAGCACGCCCCCACTCATGTCCCACTCATGTCCCCCTGCACCCCACCCCCCAGCACTGTGGGGCACCTGCCAGCAGGCCCCCACTCATGTCCCACTCATGTCCTCCTGCACCCCCACCCCCCAGCACTGAGGGGCACCTGCCAGCAGGCCCCCACTCATGTCCCCCAGCACTGTGGAGCACCTGCCAGCAGGCCCTCAGTCATGTCTCACTCATGTCCCCCTGCACCCCCACCCCCAGCACTGGGGGCACCTGCCAGCAGGCCCCCACTCATGTCCCCCTGCACCCCCATCCCCCAGCACTGAGGGGCACCTGCCAGCAGGCCCCCACTCATGTCCCCCTGCACCCCCACCCCCCAGCACTGAGGGGCACCTGCCAGCAGGCCCCCACTCATGTCCCCTTGCACCCCCACCCCCCAGCACTGTGGGGCACCTGCCAGCAGGCCCCCACTCATGTCCCCCTGCACCCCCACCCCCCAGCACTGTGGGGTACCTGCCAGAAGGCCCCCACTCATGTCCCACTCATGTCCCCCTGCACCCCCACCCCCAGCACTGAGGGGCACCTGCCAGCAGGCCCCCACTCATGTCCCACTCATGTCCCCCTGCACCCCCACTCCCCAGCACTGTGGGGCACCTGCCAGCAGGCCCCCACTCATGTCCCACTCATGTCCCCCTGCACCCCCACCCCCCAGCACTGGGGGCACCTGCCAGCAGGCCCGCACTCATGTCCCCCTGCACCCTCATCCCCCAGCACTGAGGGGCACCTGCCAGCAGGCCCCCACTCATGTCCCCTTGCACCCCACCCCCCAGCACTGTGGGGCACCTTCCAGCAGGCCCCCACTCATGTCCCACTCATGTCCTCCTGCACCACCACACTCCAGCACTGAGGGGCACCTGCAAGCAGGCCCCCACTCATGTCCCCCTGCACCCCCACCCCCCAGCACTGTGGGGCACCTGCCAGCAGGCCCCCACTCATGTCCCCCTGCACCCCCACACCCCATCACTGAGGGACACCTGCCAGCAGGCCCCCACTCATGTCCCACTCATGTCCCCCTGCACCCCCACCCCCCAGCACTGTGGGGCACCTGCCAGCAGGCCCCCACTCATGTCCCCCTGCACCCCCACCCCCCAGCACTGTGGGGCACCTGCCAGCAGGCCCACACTCATGTCCCACTCATGTCCCCCTGCACCCCCACCCCCCAGCACTGAGGGGCACCTGCCAGCAGGCCCCCACTCATGTCCCCCGCACGCCCACCCCCCAGCACTGTGGGGCACCTGCCAGCAGGCCCCCACTCATGTCCCCCTGCACCCCCACCCCCCAGCACTGAGGGGCACCTGCCAGCAGGTCCCCATTCATGTCCCCCTGCACCCCCACCCCCCAGCACTGAGGGGTACCTGCCAGCAGGCCCCCACTCATGTCCCCCTGCACTCCCACCCCCCAGCACTGAATGGCACCTGCCAGCACGCCCCCACTCATGTCCCACTCATGTCCCCCTGCACCCCCACCCCTCAGCACTGAGGGGCACCTGCCAGCAGGCCCCCACTCATGTCCCCCTGCACCCCCACCCCCCAGCACTGCGGGGTACCTGACAACAGGCCCCCACTCAAGTCCCACTCATGTCCCCCTGCACCCCCACCCCCCAGCACTGAGGGGCACCTGCCAGCAGGCCCCCACTCATGTCCCCCGCACCCCCACCCCCCCAGCACTGTGGGGCACCTGCCAGCAGGCCCCCACTCATATCCCTCTCATGTCCCCCTGCACCCCCACACCCCAGCACTGTGGGGCACCTGCCAGCAGGCCCCCACTCATGTCCCACTCATGTCCCCCTGCACCCCCACCCCCAGCACTGGGGGCACCTGCCAGCAGGCCCCCACTCATGTCCCCCTGCACCCCCACCCCCCAGCACTGAGGGGTACCTGCCAGCAGGCCCCCACTCATGTCCCCCTGCACCCCCATCCCCCAGCACTGAGGGGCACCTGCCAGCAGGCCCCCACTCATGTCCCCTTGTACCCCCACCCCCCAGCACTGTGGGGCACCTTCCAGCAGGCCCCCACTCATGTCCTCCTGCACCCCCACCCCCAGCACTGAGGGGCACCTGGAAGCAGGCCCCCACTCATGTCCCCCTGCACCCCCACCCCCAGCACTGTGGGGCACCTGCCAGCAGGCCCCCACTCATGTCCCCCTGCACCCCCACACCCCAGCACTGAGGGGCACCTGCCAGCAGGCGCCCACTCATGTCCCACTCATGTCCCCCTGCACCCCCAACACCCAGCACTGTGGGGCACCCGCCAGCAGGCCCCCACTCATGTCCCCCTGCACCCCCACCCCAGCACTGTGGGGCACCTGCCAGCAGGCCCACACTCATGTCCCCCTGCACCCCCACCCCCCAGCACTGAGGGGCACCTGCCAGCAGGCCCCCACTCATGTCCCCCCACACGCCCACCCCCCAGCACTGTGGGGCACCTGCCAGCAGGCCCCCACTCTTGTCCCACTCATGTCCTCCTGCACCCCCACCCCCCAGCACTGTGGGGCACCTGCCAGCAGGCCACCACTCATGTCCCCCCGCACGCCCACCCCCCAGCACTGTGGGGCACCTGCCAGCAGGTCCCCACTCATGTCCCACTCATGTCCCCCTGCACCCCCACCCCCCAGCACTGAGGGGCACCTGCCAGCAGGCCCCCACTCTTGTCCCACTCATGTCCTCCTGCACCCCCACCCCCCAGCACTGTGGGGCACCTGCCAGCAGGCCACCACTCATGTCCCCCCGCACGCCCACCCCCCAGCACTGTGGGGCACCTGCCAGCAGGCCCCCACTCATGTCCCACTCATGTCCCCCTGCACCCCCACCCCCCAGCACTGTGGGGCACCTGCCAGCAGGCCCCCACTCATGTCCCCCTGCACCCCCACCCCCCAGCACTGTGGGGTACCTGCCAGCAGGCCCACACTCATGTCCCCCTGCACCCCCACCCCCCAGCACTGAGGGGCACCTGCCAGCAGGCCCCCACTCATGTCCCCCCGCACGCCCACCCCCCAGCACTGTGGGGCACCTGCCAGCACGCCCCCACTCATGTCCCACTCATGTCCCCCTGCACCCCACCCCCCAGCACTGTGGGGCACCTGCCAGCAGGCCCCCACTCATGTCCCACTCATGTCCTCCTGCACCCCCACCCCCCAGCACTGAGGGGCACCTGCCAGCAGGCCCCCACTCATGTCCCCCAGCACTGTGGAGCACCTGCCAGCAGGCCCTCAGTCATGTCTCACTCATGTCCCCCTGCACCCCCACCCCCAGCACTGGGGGCACCTGCCAGCAGGCCCCCACTCATGTCCCCCTGCACCCCCATCCCCCAGCACTGAGGGGCACCTGCCAGCAGGCCCCCACTCATGTCCCCCTGCACCCCCACCCCCCAGCACTGAGGGGCACCTGCCAGCAGGCCCCCACTCATGTCCCCTTGCACCCCCACCCCCCAGCACTGTGGGGCACCTGCCAGCAGGCCCTCACTCATGTCCCACTCATGTCCTCCTGCACCCCCACCCTCCAGCACTGAGGGGCACCTGCAAGAAGGCCCCCACTCATGTCCCCTTGCACCCCCACCCCCCAGTACTGTGGGGTACCTGCCAGCAGGCCCCCACTCATGTCCCCCTCCACTCCCACACCCCAGCACTGTGGGGCACCTGCCAGCAGGCCCCCACTCATGTCCCCCTGCACCCCCACCCCCCAGCACTGTGGGGCACCTGCCAGCAGGCCCACACTCATGTCCCACTCATGTCCCCCTGCACCCCCACCCCCCAGCACTGAGGGGTACCTGCCAGCAGGCCCCCACCCATGTCCCCCCCACGCCCACCCCCAGCACTGTGGGGCACCTGCCAGCAGGCCCCCACTCATGTCCCCCTGCACCCCCACCCCCCAGCACTGAGGGACACCTGCCAGCAGGTCCCCATTCATGTCCCCCTGCACCCCCACCCCGAGCACTGAGGGGTACCTGCCAGCAGGCCCCCACTCATGTCCCCCTGCACCCCCACCCCCCAGCACTGAAGGGCACCTGCCAGCACACCCCCACTCATGTCCCACTCATGTCCCCCCTGCACCCTCAGCCCCCAGCACTGAGGGGCACCTGCCAGCAGGCCCCCACTCATGTCCCCTTGCACCCCCACCCCGGCACTGTGGGGCACCTGCCAGCAGGCCCCCACTCATGTCCCACTCATGTCCTCCTGCACCCCCACCCCCCAGCACTGAGGGGCACCTGCCAGCAGGCCCCCTCTCATGTCCCCCTGCACTCCACCCCCCAGCACTGTGGGGCACCTGCCAGCAGGCACCCAGTCATGTCTCACTCATGTCCCCCTGCACCCCCACCCCCCAGCACTGAGGGGCACCTGCCAGCAGGCCCCCACTCATGTCCCCCTGCACCCCCACCCCCCAGCACTGAGGGGCATCTTCCAGCAGGACACCACTCATGTCCCCCTGCACCCCCACCCCCCAGCACTGAGGGGCACCTGCCAGCAGGCCCCCACTCATGTCCCACTCATGTCCCCCTGCACCCCCACTCCCCAGCAGTGAACAGTGAAATGCCGATCTCATGACACAAACCAAAAGTCAACTATGTACATCAACACATGTCCGTCACACACATACACTGGTTGGCATTGCTTGTGTAAACCCACATTTTCACATGCATCAACCCAATGAGCGAATCCCACACATGGAATTGAAAAATGAAAATGTATTATGTACATGAAATCAAAAATGAAATGAAAGCATACCAAAATATGAAACATGAAATGAAAAGCATGTGAAAAAGATGATTGAATGAAAATGACAACCAATCCAAAAAAAATTGAAAGAAAAACAGTCCAAAGTCACCCTCCAACAACGCAAATCCAAAGGAAATGTAAAAAAAAAATCTCCATTGCTTCATGTTCATAATAAAAAAAAAGAGAAATCAATCCACAGTCCAACTATTTACAATCCATTGTCCGGAAAAAATAAATCCATTGCTCCATGCCCATAATGCAAAAAAACCCAAAAATGAATACATGATGAAACTATATACAATCCATTGTCCAAAGATGTAAAGGGTCCATGATCCCAACCAAACAAATGAAACCTACCTAACAAACTACCTAAAAATATAACTATATACAAATTTGTGTGGCATTGCCCATTGACCACAAATAAAAGGAAAACGAAAAGGAAACATAACTCTAAAAACGACTTACAAGGGCAGTGGGCTAGTCAGACGGCACACTTTTGGATGTCTGGGGCCAGGGCATCATGGAACTCCTGCTCAATATCCTGGAGGCGGTCCTCTTCAATGGCCCGAGGGTTCGCAGGGACGACGACATGTTCTCCTCCAACTCCCTGCGAATTGCCTTGAGGCACTCGGCCCGCCTCAGGGCCCTCCGCATGGAGTTCTCCGCCCTGACCATCGTGAGCCGTGCCTCTTCTGCCCGCTAACGCTCCGCATCTATATCATGGCCTAACCGCTGCCACACGGAAGACACTTCCAGTCCTCCTGCCCTCTAGCCAATGCCTGCTCCTCCGATGTCAAAGGCCCCGAGGCATGATGGCTCCCACCTTGTTGCTGCTGCTGCTGTGCCTCTGCCTGTGCCCTGGCTCTTGCTTCCTGCACATCCTCCTCCGGCTGGGGTTCAGTTGTTGAGGTGGCCACCCTGCTGGACGTCCGACTCCCGACTGTGGCAGGAATGTGTCCTCCACCAGCCTGGCCGCAGGGTCAGAGGCAGCTCCACAGGGTACCCAGGTGATACATGGGTGGGAAGATGACATGGAGGACGACTGAGGCATAGGGGGTTCAATTGAGGAGGGGTTCGAAACAAGGTCCAGAAAACCGAGGAATCTGGCCCTGGTGAGCTGTCCCATTAGGTCAACGCGGTCAACGAGCCTTTCAAGAAGACGTGCAGTCTCCTCATGAAAAGACTGCAGGTCACCTCGCATGGCCCGTTGACGCAACGCCACCCCACCCAGGACAGGCTCAACCTGGTCCCGGATAGCCACGTCCGCAGGGAGAGGAAGGCCAGTTGTAGTAAGAGGATCCCCTCCCTGAAAACGGGTCTGGATGTAGGCATGCCTGCTGGTGCAGGATGATGCAGTCACAGGATCGGGGACAAGATTACACACAGGCACTTCCGCGGTGGCCTGTGTTGCCTCCTGTCCCTGCCCCTGCACTGAACCACTACCACCAGTGGAATCCCAACCTCCAGACCCCGTGTCTGTCCCTTGCACGGCCTCCTCCTCCAACAAACCCCCCACCAAACTGGATGACTCCGTACCATCTTCCTCCGTCGCACCATGTGGGGTCTCAGCTGCCCCTTCTGCTGCCGAGGAGTCCAACTTCGACCTCCGCCTCTTGGACCTTCCCTCGGCAGCTGAGGCCTGAGACGCGGCATCGGACTCCTCACTCCCCGACAAGATGACAACCTGGGAGGGGAGCCGGGCCTTGTGTCTCCGGCTGGTGGGATGATCCCTGCCACTGTCCTCCACAGCACCCTCTCCGCCCTCTTCTTCAGTTGATGCTGCAGACAGGGAGAGATAAAACACAGGCATCAGGGCACTGTACAATGCACTGATAAACACATGACAGTTGCACATGAGTGGCATTGTTTAACTGCAGACACGGCATCACACTCCACAACACACATGTCATTTTAACTCACACACATGAACATTTCAACAGCAATATTGCACCAGGCAGCACCATCCATACACATACAACAGCATGAACAGCCAAAGGTGAGCCTGACATCACATGAAACATAAGGAGTACACTAGACATGCACACACGCCACCACACTTACATGCATGTCTACATCTCCTCCAACTGTTGCAGTGATGAGATCACCATACAATACACATCTGCCATTCATCCTTCTACATATCAGTGTCACGTGCATCCATATTGCATCACAGTTGCACACTTGTCAGATACACATACATGCACATGTACACAGTGCAGATACATGCATTATGAACCACCATCCATGCCACAACCATGCCAATGTACATACACAGAAATTCAAACATGTGTGCTCCCACACCTGCATTTGCCCAGCATGCTTACCAACACATACACCATCAATGTGTCTCACAACTGAGAGGACTCACATGTGGCAGCCTCACGCCCATGTTCATACACATCCCTACATGGCCCTACATAAACACATGTGCAACCTGCACACTACTGGCACACCACCACATGCACAGCGTACTATCAACATGCATGTACACTTACCGCTCGACTCCAGACGGGTCTGCCTCTCAAGGATCTGGACGTAGAGTGCTGGGCATATGCGTTCCAGGACCCTCATTTGATGGTTCGACAGCTGGCCCCGGCGCTCCTTGGCATCCGCTGCCTTAGCGAGGCGCCGGGCCTTGTTGAGGGTCCTGGACCTGAAGTTCTCCCAGCGCTTCTTGACATGATGTAAGTCGCGGACTGCCACCCCCTCTGCGTTGATGGCAGTCACGATGTCCATCCAGATCCTGGTCCGTCCTCCATTGTCGGCACGCAAACTTCCAAAGAGGGCATCATACTGCCCCAGGACTTGCTCCACCAGGACACCAACTTCGGTCGCAGTGAAGCTGGTGGCCCTCTGCCTCTCTCTGGATGGGGGTTTCTAGTGCTTCCAGATGGTGTTGTGCTGGACATGGCAACCCCAGAGGCAGGAGTGGGTGGGCAACTGGGTCCTGGGGCTGGGCTGTGGAGCGATGGAATCCCAGTCGGGAGTCTTCGGTTCCAGCAGGGGTGGTCACAGCAACTACACCCCTGGCTGACGTGCAGGCAGCAAATGGCAGGGCACGTGGGCAGCAGGCAGTCAGGCAGCAGCAGATGGCAGGTGGGAGCGTTCCTGGGGCCCTGGGGGGCAGTCATTCGGCCTTTTGGGCAGGAGCGTGGTCTTCCGTGTGTTTTCGCGTGGCCAGCTTGATACAGAGTGATTTGGCATGTGAAAAAATTGCACGTCAGCGTGTAATTCGAGAAAAGGGCATTAGCGCGTAAGCGCATCAGCACACGCATGTGATTTCATTGGACCAAAGGCCCTTAGCGCTTAAGCGTGTAAGTTACATTACGCGCGCCAACGTTTCCCTCATAGCACGTGATGACAGAGCACACGTGGAAAAACTGCACGTCCGAGTGTCATCGCGTGTAATTGGAGGAAAGCGCCCGCGTACATGCGTATCTGATGTGTACGTGTGGGCCGGTTTAAAAGCTACGTGTAGGACGCCATTTCCTTGTACTTGTTTTTCGTGGAGAGCGAGTGGGTGAAATCTGTACTTCTTGTCAGTTCACACGTGATTACTTCACAGCGTTTCTAGTTCGTATTCCCTGTTACCTCTGACAGCTCTTTTCTGAATTTTTGTTGGGCCTGTTTCCTCAAACAGAGTTCACTTCTCCTTTTGTCCTGTCTCCTCAGAAAGCGTACAATTCTTCTTTTGGCGGGGGTGTTGCCAATGCGCACAACCGCATATTTTTCACGTTCTTTTTCCAGGCAGACGGTGAGTTCCGCACGTACTTCGCAACTGTGCTTGCCCCGTGTGTCGCGTTCCCCTTCAGAGGTCATTGTAGGCTGCGTGTATTACGCGTACGCTTAGTTTTGTGTTTCTGGGTGCCACATCGTAGTGCGGGTTCCTTTTTTCATGCACGTGGTCTACGAGGGGTTGCGTGCATGTTAATTTTTGATTTTGGGCTGCCTGTGCGTTGCGTGACCCGTCATCTTCCCCCAGGGGTCACAGACAGCCTTGTTAGAGCACTCGGGTACGAATTCCATCTGGTATCCTACCCCTTTGACCCCCAATTGCAGAGGACAATAGTTTACTGCAACTCCCATACGCACAACAACATCAGTGCCATGGTTGGGAGGCGACCAAGCGGTAAGGGAGGCAAAGGTGGCCGACCTTCAAAAGGTGGGCGTGGTGGGCGCGGTAGGGGACATGGCCGGGATTTGCAGGGTGCCCCTATACCCCCATGTGTGGAGGAACAATCAGGGACACCCTTGCCCCCCTCCCCATGGTTGAGGGAAACGTGGCTGACACCATCCCAGCTCAGCCCCTGTTGGACCAGCCCATTGTGACACCTGACCTGGCACAGGATGACTCCCTGGCTGACTTCCAGGTCAGCAAGTCTAGACCACGTGTGGCGGTGTAAGTTGTTGTCACCAAGCCACGTGGATCTGGGGCAGCTATGTCATCTGCTGCCCCAAGTATGCAGGGTGGGGAGGCTGCAGGGGCAGCTGCAGCTCCATCCACCCCAGCTGTGACTCTCCTAGCCAGGACAGTGTCGGTCCAAGTACATCAAACTTACGTTCCCCCTGCAAACATTACCCTGCAACCAATGCCTGCATCAAGACCTATGGTCATTGTGCATTCCCACACTCCTACTACCCAGTCCACCGGTGATTCTGCCCCTACTGACCAGAGCGGCGTAAGCCACTCTGGCTCTGCTCCACCTTTAAAGAAGAGGAAGAAGGGTGCTCTGGCATGACAGGCTGAGACCCCAGACACCGCTACACACTCCGGTACCTCAAGGAAGCCTTGCTTTAATGATCCGGAACTTGATGCACTTGTGGCCTATGTGTCAGCACATAGCCCCGAAATGGTGGTGACTGCAGGGTGCAAGACCACACCTGGTCAACGTAGGGCACACTGGCAGACCATCGCGGACCGCATAAGTGCCCTTGGATTTGTGAGGCGCACAGCTGATGATTGCTACAAGCGGTGGAATGACCTGAAACGCAGAGCAAAGAACAAGCTGGCCTCAAATCATGCCGCTACTCTGGTGACTGGCGGTGGGTCTCCACAAGGGGACAACAAACTCACTGAACATGAGTCTGTTGCTGAGGCCTTCGTCACAGAGGAACAGATCCAAGGTGTGGGAGAACTACCTGATTATGATGCATTGTCCGGTGAGTGCCCATGCATGTGTGTGTAATGCATGTGTATGTTGTTTGGGTGACGGGTTCTGATTGAGTGCCAGGTGAGGGTGTGTGTGCCTGAGTGGCATGGGTCACCCATGTACTTCATCCAAAACATTCAGCGGCCTTGGATTTGGGTGTGACAGTATCCCTTCTGCTCACAGTAGTAATTTAGCGCATCATTACGGCAGTTGCCCTTGAAGTGGCATCTTGCAACAACATTGTTTGTATTTTTCAGTGTTCGTTCAGGCTGATTGTTTGGATTCTCCCACTTTTGCTACGCATTCCTCAGCCCTATTGTCACATTTGTGACATGCTTCTGTCATTGATGAACCCCACATTGGCCCACATGTGTTACCTTGTTAGGTGAATGATTTGACCATTCAGGCTGATTGAGTATTGGCCTGATCACATGAATTTTTGGGGCCTGTTTGAATGTGGAACATGATAGTTGTTTCCTGTCATGTTGAAGTGCACAACCATTGATGTGTACATCGGCCTGAAATCACTGTATTTTTGTACACTGGATGTGTTGCAGTGTGTGGCACATGCCTATTCTGTCACACTATGTAGCATTTTTCATCTCATCATGTCCATCTCACATGGATGGCTGACAGTATTCATTCACTGACATGTGGATGTACTTGTGGAATGTACCATGGCTATGGTACATGCCACCTGTGTGATGGCATGTGTCATGTATGTGTATTGGACATGCCACTCACAGGCCAATGTGTGATGGCAGTGCTACCCAGCAAGCAGCAAATGTGTTGCTCTTCCATCTTGGTGTCATCAGTGTCTGCCTTTTGCCTCCCCTTCCAACTCAGTGACAGTGCATGCATGGGAGGGTTGTAGTCATGTGGGACATGTGTAAATCATGTACTGGTTCTGTAGCTTGTCAGGCCTATTTGTGTGCTATGGTGCTAATGCCTGTTTCCATGTTTTGTCTTTCATGTTTTTACAGGGGATGACGCACTTGATGCTGTTGAGGTTGAGGAGATGGTGCAGACCCAGGAGGGATCTCATGCACGACCGGGCACCAGTGGGGGACGTGGTGTGGTGGTGGGTGAGAACCCAATCTTGCTGCAGACCATTCTGTCCAGGGGTGTCTCTGGGTGCACCTCCCCAGACCTC
The DNA here is from genome assembly GCF_040938575.1 of Ambystoma mexicanum. Classification (NCBI taxonomy): domain Eukaryota; kingdom Metazoa; phylum Chordata; class Amphibia; order Caudata; family Ambystomatidae; genus Ambystoma; species Ambystoma mexicanum. Next base: position 463,491,865 of record NC_090940.1, on the reverse strand, counting down.
TATTCAGGTGTTGATTCGGATGATGAGACCTATGTGGCTCGCAGGTAAGTTTTTCTGGCAGGGATTCTGTTCTGTCCAACCCACCTGCACCAGGGGTAGAACCCTCTATGGGTCCACCTTTGGCGGTTAAGGATGCAGGGTCACACTCCACAACATCTGATCCTGTTCCTGGGCCAGCAGATCAGAGGGGGAATGCAGTCCTGCAGCCTCAGGCAGTGCCGGAACAGCAAGGCGCAGATCGCCTTGCCCCAAACAGGTGTGGTGCCATACGCCACCAGGCAATACCGCATGGGAACAATCCATGTACGGTATGGCAACCCAACAGGCAGCATCAGTTGAGATGATGGCTCAAGCAATGGAGAGGGTGGCCACTTCCATTGTCCCCCCTGAAAGGCAGATGGAGCAACTACAGCAGGCAACAGACTCCATTTGCCAATCACACAGGGAGGACATGTTGGTGTCCAACAGGGACAGACGGGCGGCACTGGAGACTCTACGCCAATCGATATCAATAGAGTCCCAGGGCCACAGGGAAGCCCTGAGGGTAGAACTCCATCACCTCAGGGAGACTCCTGTTGACATTGAGGCTTCCACTAACTTGAGTACAGAACAGCAGCTGGAGCGGCTCACACGTTCACTCTCAGCTGAGATGCAGGCAACTCGGGAGGAGATCCGGGCATCACGTCAGGTGGTGCATGGGGATCTCCACACTATAATCCTCCAGAACGAGACCTTCCAGACCCGCATGCTTGGTGCCATGGAGGACCATACCAGGGCTTTGCGTGGGCAGCCTCCCATATCACCACCACCTCCTGTGGCAGCAGCAGAGGGTGATGAGAGCGACAGCAGCAGTTCTCCCACATTGGCATAGCCGTGCAGGCCATGAGCCCATGGAGGTGTTTTTTTTCCCCAACATCCACACAGGTGGCTGTTGGTGCGCACCCTGTCCTCGGACCTCCTGGGTGGCTGTCCCCCACCCCCCCCCCCCCCCCCGGCCGCCACATGGCCATTTTTGATTTTTTTTTTTTTTACAGTGTGTTGCCTTCTGTGGCTCCCGTGGGCATCCACTGTATTCCGGCTGGGCACATGCAGGCTTGTCCTGAGTTTGGGTTAGATGCTTGGGTTCGTGAGACACACACCCCTCCTGCTTCCCATTTCCATGGGCTTGCAGAGGGTGTGCCCAAGTGACAGTGACTTACACAATGACGTTGGACTCCCATGAGCTGTGTGGGCAGTCTGTAGTCAATACTGTGTACACATTCCTAGTGGATATTGTTGTTGTATTGTACACTGCATGGTGTATTGATATGTGCTTGTGCATCCATGTCTTCCTCCTAATTTGCAGGTTCATTCCTCATGTCTTCACAAGGCCGTCTACTTTGGAGATGGAGTTCATGTTGTAAGCAGTGCACTTACACATTTGCGTGGCAGCAGCACTGTACATTTGGAAGTGGTCGATGTGCTGGCATAATCAGGTTGTAAGACTACCACTACTTTAATTTAGTACTGTCATGTTTATGCTATGTTTGAGGTTGTGTTTGAGGTTGTATTGTTGGTAAGGATTTGGTCATGTGTGTTGTTAGTTCTACATTACTGGGAGCATATTGTGTGTGGCCAGTTTCCATTAGGGACACTGTACTTTGTGACACTTGTGTCATGTTTTGGGGATTGCTTTGTTTGCTCTCACATAGCATGACATGCCATGGTGTGTTGGGTGGCGGTGCTGGGGAGGGGTTGGGTGACATGGCACTGTTCTCATGTTGTATTTTGCAAGGGGGTAATGAATTTAGCAGCATAGAAGTGTGTCTTTTGATGACACAGCATTGGTGGTGTTTGTGTAGGTAGGGATGCACACAATGTAACACTTCCAGGTGACCAATCTCAGGCTGGTATGGTTGTGACAGTTGACTGTCCCTTATGTCATCATCATTGATTGTCAGATGGTATGTGCCAGGGCTGTGTGCACTCCACAGGGGTGTGATTTTAGATGAAGTAATTAGCCACCAGCTGCGTACGGGCTGCCTCACCCCGTGCCCTTTCCCCTCCCATGCGCAGCGGGCGTGCATGTGGTTGGGGATGTGGGGGCACCACCATGTCCACGGGCAGGCCCCGGCGTGTGGCAACGTTGTGCAGGACACATGCTGCCACTATGATCCTGCACACTACTGGGGGAGCGTATAACAGCTGCCCGCCAGAACGGTCAAGGGAGCGAAAGTGTGACTTGAGCACTCCGAATGTGTGCTCCACTATGCCCCGGGTTGCAATGTGGGCTGTGTTGTATCTTACCTTGGGTGGCGTGGTGGGGTTCCGAATTGGCGTCATCATGTGGGTGCTCAGAGGGTAGGCACTGTCCCCTGGGGAGGTGGTGATGGGTATCATTAGTGGGGTTGTGACATTACTCAGTATCTGACATGCATGCATGTGCTGTGGCATTTATACTCACCGGGCAGCCATGTATCACCATGCCGCCCAGCTTCTATGTCCCGGTTTAGGGTTGACATTCTGTAAATAAAATTGTCGTGGGTGGACCCTGGATAGTTGGCATGTACTGAGGTGATGATTCCCTTGGCATCACATACTACCTGGACGTTGATGGAATGCCAGTGCTTGCGGTTTCAATAGATGTGCTCTGATGCCCTGGGGGGACGTAGAGCCACATGGGTGCAATCAATGGCACCTAGGACTTTGGGGAATTGTGCCACCCCGTAGAAATCCTGGACGGCAGTCTACCTTTCTGCAGGGGTTCTGGGCAGGTATATGTGCCTGCGGACTGATGGGTGTGCAGTCATGATGGCCAAGACCTGGTGTAGGCAGCGTGACTGCGTGGCCTGTGACACCCCCCCACTATAGCACTTGTACGCTGAAATGATCCAGTGGCCAAGAAGTGCAGTACATTGAGGACCTTCTCCAGGGGGCTGAGTGCTTGGGAGCACAAGGTGGGTGATGTGAGGTCATTCTCCCACTCACTCACCAGGTCGAGTATTATGTGAGGTGGAAACCTGTACCTCCCATACACTTGGTCATCAGGCATCCCAAAAAGGCTGGTTCTGGGTGTGAAAATTCTGGGCCTGACTGTCCTCCTCCTCCTGCGGTATCCCACGACCACTGCTGCTAGGAACGGTATATTCATCCTGGCGTCTGTTAGGGACAATTCTCTGAAAAGGCTAATTTCCCAAACCTAGTGAGTCCCCGAGCAGCTTTGCTGGATTTTTGGGGTTTATTTTTTTCTCCTGCTAAGAGTGAGACTCTTTTTCTCCCACTCTTAGGCATGATTTGAGATATCCTTTGACTTTGAAATGTGTGTTATGGGCTATGGGGTCTTTTACTCCATAGGGCCTCATGTGTTTTTGGAAGGTGGGTTACACAGCACCCTCAGTGCAGTAACCCAGGGGTGTCATAGTGACCCCCAAACATAGACTCCATACCCTGGGACTGACTACTGTCTCCCAGGGCATGTAAAGTCCCAAATTATGAACAGAAACCAGTACAAACATCATATTGTGGACGTATTGGCCGGGGCAATTCGATTGCCAGGGGTCTGTTGGTCGAGGGGGCACATCTCCGTCCCCTCTGATCGAGTTTTGGCTGGTGGCAGTGGATGCTACTTTTTATATTCGACCGCGAATATTTCCCTATGGGATTTTCCCATTGTTCGAGGCTACCATTTTTAATAAATAATTAATATAGCCTCGAACATACCGCCGGTTTATTTGATTAATATTAATTCACCGGTTGGGATTTTTTGCCAGAACTCGATGCCAAAATGGCGTTCTTGTTCGCTTCTGTGACTCCAACCCAAGTCGGGCCCTTTGTTCCACTTTTGGCTGGGCTTCTCCACAGAAGCCATCCAAAGTGGTGCCACTCTGTCTGGGTACCACAGGGGTGTGGGAGGGGGTTTAGGCACCCTGGACTGGGTTGCCTTGGCAACTCAAGTCGCACTCTTGTGTGATTGGCCCAAGTGGTGAGCCGCCCGGCTCACCACTTAGCATGTTTGATTGACAGCTAGGCTGAATAAATGAGGGTTTGCTGCATAAAAACAGGGCTTTGGGCACTGGGACTTCAGAAGTCGCCACAGGACCTAAGAATCCGAAGAGGGAGAAGCTGAGCCGACCTGCAACGACGACACCACCGGTGGAGCCCTGCTGAACCGTCTTACCCCTTCTTCCAACGACAGAGGAGATCTTCAATCCGGAGAGTCTTCTTCCTTTGACTGGTGGGGATAACCAATTTGCCTGTCTTTTCACCTTCCCGGATCATCTCGTGGCCGTCTTGCCTGTGCCAAGCTCCCCGGCAACCGGGATACCACGGTTTTTCCACTACTGCCCCCGCTGGAGGATCCTCTCTACTTTGAAGGTACTGTGTCCGCCTGGCCTCCCTCGCAATAGTCTGTGTGGGGTGACTCTTAAAGCCTCCACTTACTACTTGGGTTGGCCCTAGGCTGGCTAACTGAACTTTTCTACACTGAACTAATTATTTCTGAACTCCCTGCAAGACTTTTAAACTTTGGTTATCTTGGGCACAGTGGTGTTCTGCTCTCTCCAAGAGGGAGCCTGTCCTCTGAACTTTTTGCTCACAAGTAGACTTTGTCTTTTCTGCCTTGCTGGGTACTTCTAAAGTATTGTGTTGTGTGCTGTTCCTAATGTCTGCCTTTCCCCTCCCTTTTTCTTAAACTTATTGGAGTGCCATCTTTAGTTAAGCGCTCACCTCTGTCTGGAAATAAGTGGTGTTAAGTAAGACTTGTCTAATAAGGAATAAGGGATGTATATATAATAATAGTGACTGTGTTTTTGAACTTGCTTATAGTAATGGTGCTGGAGTGTTTCTGAGTGTGTCTTTAAATAAATAATTATATACTTTGTTACCAAAGCTCTGGTCAGTGTTTGCTTGTGCTACTGTATTTTGGGTACTTATCTTGTATGCTCTATATACTGCCTAACTCATCTTGAGAGAAGGCTGACTGCTCAGCCACAGCTACCAGGTAAATCTGGGTGGTACAGACTGCTACCAATTGGGTTTACTGCCAACCACCTGTAGTCCTAAATCTTTTGCAGTGGTCCCTAAGGGGCTTGTTTGTTGTTTGCAAGCACTTTTATGCTGCGCGGGTCCACGTACGCCTGCTTTCTGCTGGCATACGTGTTTCCGGATTAGCACGTCTTTTTTGGTGCATGCGTTAGCCCCGTTCGAATCCATGAATACGTGTTTTGAATGTGCATGTGGGCGTTCCGCGCATTTGCCTCCTGTACTTCCCCCGTTACGGCCACATTTTCACGCGTTGTTCCCCATTCCGCGTGTCATGCCCTCTGTTCCTCCTTCTTTTGTTGTGTGCGGCGCGCTATGTGCGATTTCGCTGTCCGCGTAGCGCACGCTGTTTCGAGACGTGTGCGCCAGCGTGCGCCACGCAGAATTCTGGCGCACATCCTGGGATTTACACGCGCGCGGACTTCCATGAATCGCTGTGCGCGGGTTTCGCTGCGATTTTCGCACTGGCACTGTGATTTGCACGCTTTCGCACGCTTTCGCATGCTTTTGCACGCTTGCACTGAAAATTTCAGCGCACATTAATTCCATGAATCGACCTGTCAATAGGTGTCACTGAATATAGGAAAAAAGATGGAAATAAAATTTCTCACAGCAAGAGAAATAATCAATTAACAATTTGCAGAGACAATTCTGGATATTGACTTGTTACTCCAGAGACTTGTTTGTGTATACTTGAAGTCCGGTGTGTATACACATATTGGCCTATGTTATGAATTCAAGGCAAATCTGCTTCTTATAAATGCAGTAGAGAATCCGGGTTTGTAAATAATTAATCAAACCAATCAATTCTTTAGTTCCTACTGATGTATGTTTATATACATTTTTATATGAAGGAGTGCATACGTTTTTTTAGAAGTTCATTTACTGGACTCTGTGAAGAAACCCCCATTGGGTCTGCCAACGCGTATATTGGGGAATTTAACGAAGAACAAATCAAAGAGGTGTGCTTCCAGAAGGTCTGTTAGTTCCCAAAAGCGGGAAAGATGCTCATGTGTCCACAAATAGGATCTAGAAGCCGATTACCCTTAGTCTTATTCACGTTTTGGTGGTTTAGTGCAGCCACCTTCATCAGGGTAAATTTATGGTACCCTATTGGGAAAAAGAACAAACAAAAAGGAAATGGATAGAATTGAAGTCCAAAAAATGTTATGCTAAATGGCAATTGTGCAGGCTTGAAAACACATTTTTTTAAAACAAGCTTGCTGAAAGGTTTTTCAAAGATAAGTTCTGCATATGGCACGAGTGCTAAATCCCCAAAGGGGTGGGGAAAAAAGGTAATTCTTTTCTCACCTAGAGGGGTTTTGTAGGACAGTCTCTAGAAGCATGAGACTGGAACTGCTTGCTGGCCCCCGCGTCTCCGGTAACCTTTCGGTGGGATAGCTGGGACACCTGGCGTGTCAGAGGCATTTAGGCACTAGAGGTGCTAGTGTGATGATATTACGTGGGTTTCCTGAACCTGTGTAGTGGTAAATAGAAATGTATTTACTAAAATTACTCCCTTATATGTTAATAGTGTAGTACATGAGTTGAGGTGTCTTTCTGAGATACTGATGAGGGAGAAAAACAAGAAGAATTTTATAAACTAAAGGAAGTTAGTAATGAGAAAAAGGCACCTACCAGGAGCTTTTTATTTGTGAAAATCGCTCTGCGTTGCAGTGCATTTATTTCCAAACGCCGATGAATGTGCGTAGCCGCATGTCGGCGTTGCCCAGTCGAAAAAAGATCTGATGCCTATTGAAAGATATGGAGGGTAATGAGGTCTCCGTTAAAGTCTTAAAGATGCCATTTTAGAAAGGAGGAGGAGGGGGATGGGGTGGGTGACGGGGGGGTGGTTGGGGTGTTGTGGGGGTTGGTTTGGTGGTTGGAGTGGGAGGCGGGGGCAAGATGGAAAGGGGAGGGGAAGGTGGAAGGTGGGGGGGTAATTGTTTGTGGGGTAGCGTGGGGCCAAAGGCGAGCGGGGGCCGCAGGTCTCCAAGTGGATGGTATGCGGTACTTACCCCAGGTTACAGCTGCGGAGAGTACCGCAAACTGTCAGCTGCAGTGTTTGTGTAAGGGAGGCTCTGTGTCCTGCATTCACAGTTGCAAGGATCGCGCCGTCAGCACAGCCTGGCTCGTGAAGCCAGTTGCTTGGCAACGGAGGGACTGATCGCGTCCGATATCACGTGACCCAGAAGTTGCGGGTGACTGGCAAAGACAGAAAGAAAAGGAGAAGGCGGTTGCTCATAGAGTGAGGCCGATTGGTCCGCCAACTGGGGTGTGTAAATGTCCCTCCCAGTTAATTGTGATGCCGAGGAATCCGAAACTCAGATGTACAAAGCTCATTAGTGGCTCGTGCAGAAGGGTATGTACTGAGCCTTGAGGTGTTATTGTCAGTCGTAATAATGAGCATAAAGAAATAACTTAGATGATAGGGTGGCGCATCTTGTAAAACACAATTTAGCGTGCTTAACACAATTTAGCGTGCTTGCTCACCCTGTTGGATGTTTGCCGTAGCGGATTCAAATCTAATGAAAATAGTGCACCGTTCGTGCTGTGATACAGTGCGGGTCTGCCGTGTGATATATAAAGGAGATCACACAGGGGTGCAGAGGCCTGATCTGCACGCAAGTCTAGGTCTTTCACCTTTATTGCACACCTGTGCCGTGGCAGAGGCCCTGTGGGACAAACTCAAGGGAATTTTGAATACAAACCAAGTATGAATGTATATGCTCACTGCATGATACATAACAGTTGGTGTGTCCCTTATGTGGGCATGCAGCCATGGTGGAATAACGGGCATATGTGAAAGCAGGGTTTTTAGATGCTCCGCCTCCTATAGTGATCATCAGATCTGTGGGTGAAAGGCCCCCCATGGGGTCCCTTATATATCTGCGTTCCCTGTGCAAGATGCACCATTTTAGCAGGTTGATCTCGTAACGGGGTGCAGTTCGTACCTGAATCCAAGATGATCTCGCCACTCAGTTAGCATAGTGTTCACCGGGCTGCTGCCAAAAACATAGATGTGGCAGATTGGTGATAGGGCATCAGTCTTTTATGTTCAAGAAGTTGAGGAAGGTTTCTGGGTTGGGTATTGGTTGTGCGGAATAACCGACACTGGTGTGGTGTCTAGGGTGGTGCGAATTATTCATTCAAACCATTATCCCAGCTGTCTAGCCTGTGAATCCAGCGGCTTTCCAATCTCAAAAGGCGTTGTTGTATTCCAGAACCAGTTGACAATTTCTCAAGAACCCACCAAAGTAGGTCATCAGGCGTATGTTTCATGTTAAGGTAGTGTTAAACTAAAGGTGAGGTTTCATTCTTACAACGTATTCTCGATCTGTGCTCCGAGATAAGGATGTTGACACTGCGCATAGTATGTCCAACGTATCGTAAACCACAAGGGCAGTCGATACAATATACTACTTGCGCGGATTTGCAGTTACTAAAGTGTCGAAATGTCCAAGTTTTGTTGCCGAAAGTGAAGCTTGCCATCTTTTTAGTATATTTACAAGCTACACATGAACCACATGGATGGTGCCCCTATAGGGGTCTAAGATTCCAAGGTCCTCCCCATGGAATTGTCTTAGTAAAATTGGAATGGACCAAAAATTCTCAGATGTTGCATGATCTTTTAAATACAAAACGTGGTTCATTTTCCTCCGGTAAATTGAGTTTTGCCAAAGGCCAGTATTTTCGAATGATGTTCTTGATGTTGTATGTATGGGAGCCATGTGTGAGTACACACGTTAGTCTGGTATCTTGTTCTTCTGGCTGGCTCTCCTGTGGTGTCAAAATATATTCTCGGCACGTAAACCTTGCCTGCTTCTTAGATGTGGTAACAAGTTTTTTCGGGTAACCTCTACATCTTAGTCTATTACTCGGTTCTGCCGCATTGTTGTAGACATCTTCCAATTGTGTGCAATTTCTGCGCAGACGCAAAAATTGACCATATGATAGATTTTCCTTAAGGTGTTGTGGATGGTTGCTTGTAAAGTGTAACAGTGTATTGCGATCCGTTGAATTTCTATACAGGTTAATTATGAGTTTGCCCTCTCGGTGACTGATTTTTAGGTCCAAGAAATGTATAGCGTGCCTATTGTGTTCCATAGGGAATTGGATATCTGAATCTTGATTGTTTAACAATGTGAAGAAAGTTTCAAGTTCTACCATGTCACCTTTCCATATAAAGATGATGTTGTTGATGAATCAACGCCACCTTTTAATATGTTGCTGCCATGGATTTCCTTCATTCGAAATATGTTTCTCCTCGAAGGCTACCATGTATAAGATTGCCATGCTTGGAGCAAATGTCGCACCTATGGCAGTGCCCTTAGTTTGCAAATAAAATTGGTTGTCAATAGTGAAAAAGTTTTTGCATAAGGCCACAGTCAAAAGTTCAATAAGGAAAGCCGGTGGGATTGTAAATTTGTCTCGATTAGGAAGTCATAGATGCAATCAATGGCAGCGTGTTGAGGAATGCACGTATATAATGCTTTAATATCCATTGTTACCAAAATTTTGGTGTTAGGATTGTATTCCAGATTTTCAAAGGTCTGTATAGTGTGGGTGGTGTTCCGAAGATAGGAGTTCGTATTCCCAATCATTGGTTTTAAGAATTCATCAACGAATTTGCACAAGGTTTCTAAAAGGGACCCACATCCTGATACAATCGGGCGACCCGGTGGGTTGATCGCATCTTTATGCACTTTTGGTAAGGCATATAGACATGGGGTACGGCCCTCGGATGTTGTCAGAATAGTTGACTCTTTTTCTGTAACCCAGCCTCTTTCCAGGGCACAATTGACTATTTCTGAGATTTCAATTTGCATTTCCTTAGTTGGAATTTTCCGCATAGGCCGGTAACTGTCTTTGTCACTTAGCAGGGTCATAACCATAGTCTTGTACTGTTCAATGTCATGATGATAATGCCCCGCCTTTATCTGTCGGATTTATCACAATCTCATTATTGCTGGCTAATTGTGTAAGTGCCTCTCTCTCTTGTCTAGTGCAGTTGTGTCTGATTTGTGTTTTTTTGTTTATTCATTTTTTGTAATCTTTGAGTATACATTTTTCAAATGTTATCAAATCGCTTGGTACTTGATTCTCTGTTGGGCAAAAAGTGGATTTAGGGTGTAGACCTGTGTCTAATTCCTGTTCCGGTGGTTCCCTCTCTTCAGGACAGGGGGGACAGTGCTGTACATGGGATCAAAACAATAACAAGAAGTGCGGCCAGCAGGTGGCAGGTGCAAGGGTAAGTGCAGACAGCAGGTGTCCAAAAGTGCAGTTAGGGGGACTGTAGGGTTACAGATACAGACCCAAGTGCAAGGGTTGCCGGGAGGCAGTACGGGGGTGCAACTGGGTGGGTAGGGACCTGGGTCTGAAATCAGAGGGTAGCCAGGTGACCAGTGCAGTATCAGACAGGAAATCAGCAGGGAAGAGGAAGAGAGAAGGCAGAAGCAAATAGTAAGGTCTTGAGGTGCTTCCGGAACCCGCGATAGTTCTCCTCAAGTTTCAGAGAGGCAGGGAGGCTGTTCCAGAGGGAGGACCCAGCCAAAGAAAGAGATCTACCACCAACTCGTTGCTTGGAGGATCGATTGACCCCGAGGGAATTGGAGGTGGAGGAGCGAAGAGCTCGAGTAGGAAGGTATTTACAAAGAGAGAGTTGGAGGTATTGAGGACCCAGGCCCCAGAAGGCCTTGTGGACACTGCAGAGGGTCTTGAACTTAATCCTTTCAGCCACTGGGATCCAAGGCAGAGATTTCAGTGCTGTGCTCGAGAGATACTATCCCTGGGCTTGAGGCCAAGGACAGGTCTTGCAGTCCTGTTCTGTATGAGAATGTCAGAATTAACAAAGTTGATACTTTTGAAGGCATGTTTAATTTGGTTGCATGCAAGAATGTCCTTAAACACTGTGGCCCTCATTACGACCCTGGCGGAAAGGGTTTTACGCCAGCGTAATGCATGGCGTACCTTTCCGCCTTACTACGAGTTCCCGTAGCGCCATGGTGGTTTTTTCGCCTGGTTTTTCCGGGTGGAAAAATCCATGGCGCTACGGGACCTGTTGTTAATTACGCCACCGTAATTTACGGTGGAGTAATTAACGCCTTCCCCACTCCCATTATACCCTATGGGGCAAAAATGGGAATGGGGAAGGGTAAATGGGGATTGGGGACTTACCGCCCCGCCAAGGTCGGAATGGGGTGGTAAGTCCGCCAACCCCCATGGCGGAGTTGGCAGCTCTGCGCCATGGACCATGGTGCAAATTGCACCATGGTCCTCCGCCAGGGTCGTAATGAGGGCCAGTGAGAGTGAATACACCAGAATTTAGTGGGCAAGACTATCACAGACCCTAAGTAGCTTTTAAAGGCAGCCAAGGGGTATATGAGTATTCAAGTCCAGAAAGATGACAAGGGGAATGATAAAAATGAAAATTAAAGGAAGATAATGACAAAGGTTTGCACTCTCCTGCTAAGACTGGTCCCCAAAAATGTGAGGGTACATTTCAGCCACATAACTCACCCACTCCCACAAAAAGGAAGAGTGAGTGTGTCCCTAGCACTGCAGCACTCACATTCAAAGCCCCACAGGGCTGCCTTGTGTGTGGAGACCAGAGACATAGGAAGGAAGATCCTGTCTGCAAGGGTGGACCCGAGCCGGTTGTAGTTAGTGCTACCCTCATGGAGAGAAGAGATAGTCAGTGTGGGCATCATAGATTATGAATTCCCACTAGACCAGAGGCTTGCTGAATCTACCCGAGTGTCTCTGAGCCAGAAAGGTACTGGGTCTCCAACTGAGGCCCCGCTACCTGCAAATACTGAGATCTTTTTGGATCATGTATTCATAACTGATAATAGAGCCTCAGAACGTGGTGATACTGCTGCAAATATCACTGCTGCCCAATGACAGTGGGTGCAGGAGGACTAGATCATCCCAGTTCCTGACAAACTATTGAGGGGGTTCGATGACCTAACACAATGCCCACTGGCTATCATGGAGTTTAGTTGGAGAGGTAAAACTTCTCTGCTCAGTGTCGCTGCCACACCTCTACAAACCAACAGTTATTCCAAATTTAAAAACACAGTTAAGAGCTATACCTCCTTCTCCTTTTGTGATAATGTAGGCTGAGTGAAGGCCAGACTCTCAAGGGGAGTTTCAATGTGATTCAGTAGCAAACAGGAAATTATAACAGTCCAAAATAAAGGGAATGTCCAATCAAGGAGCTATACAAATATATATACTTTAATTAAACATACCATCTGGCAAAAAACGAAATAGAAAAACTGTACAAAACACGCCACTGTGGAAAGAACATAGAATATGCAAGAAAAGTGAGAATGCAGCAATCTGGGTGAGAATACAGAGGTGAAAGGCAATCCAATCACCCCCCTTTTTTTTAAAGAATATGTCTGTGAGATAAAAGGTACACAAGTGACCTAAGCAGTCCAAAATTGGCCAGGGGATAGTTACTGGCTGTTCAAAAGCATCAAATCAGACTTTGAGCTGTGATGCAAGAGAATCAAGCTCAGTTTGGGTATGGTGGATTGTGTTGGCTGAAGCAGAAAGTGGGCACCGAGCCGGATTGAATATGGTAGCTCATAGTGATTCAAAGGCGGAATTCTGTGGCGCAGGTAGAAGCTCTCACAAGGATCTGTTTGGGGTTGAGCCAGTTTGAGACATGTGGTAACTGCTGGGAAGGTTAATGCGTGATGCCCCAGCGGTTTGAGTGGAGGGCTGACGGTTCAAAGTGGTAATCCTGTTGCTCAACTTTGTAGCTTAGTGAAGCGGCAGTTCAAGATCAAACCAGGGTGAGTCATTTGGTTACAGCTGGTTCAAATCGATGAGTGACACACCAGTGGCTCAAGTCAGTTCTGGTGATAAGCTGGTGATTTGCGCCAAACAGGTGAGACGGGAGGCTAGCTCAGGGGCAACATGCTTGCCTTGGAAGCAAGATAACACGGAGCATCACAGGTTTGATCCCCGGGTCCGAGCTTAGAAACCTCTGGGTATTAAGCGTGTTATAAATAACCTATCAGGTGACAGGCTCTGCAAGGACCTGATGTGGCATTGAGGTGGTTCGAAGTTGCAAATATGGTAGTTCCAAGGTTTGATTGAGTGCGAATAACTGCACCAGTGGGCCCTGAGGTTTGAGATAAGCCAAATACAATTTGATAGCAGTTTGACTACCTCCATGCGATAGTAAACAGGGATCCTAGCAGCCTTGGCTCTCAGGATGCTGTGAGTTCCTCTCTGTGGTCTCATGGACAAGTTCAATCCTTCTTCTCAGGCTCTCAGTTTGGGATGATGGCCCACGCAGTTAGAAGTCCTTCACCACAATGGGTTACCAGTCAATTGGTCGAAAACATTTGGTCGACAGGACAATTGGTCGACACCATTTGGTCGAATGCCAAATGGTCGAATTTTTTTTTTTTTTTTTACCCCTTTTTTGGTTTTTTTTGGTGGGGTCCCCCCCCAACCCCCTTTTTTTTCTTTTTTTTTTTCCCCCCACACGACAACCCACAAAACACATATATAAAAAAAAAAACAAAATTCGACCATTTGGCATTCGACCAAATGGTGTCGACCAAATTGCAGTCGACCAGTTTGTTGTCGACCAATTGACCGGACACCACCACAATGAGGTCGTGGGCAGCAATAGGCTGGCAGAGAGGAAGTTCCTGTTGTAGCAGTTATTGCCACTCCCAATATGCCCTGGGAATGGGTAGGGAACAGAGATCACCTCTGCCTTGGTTACTCTGTCATCACCTCACTGGTGAATGGCTTTAGAAAGTAAACACTCCTAACAGAGTTCCAGTGAACTCTGTCTCTGTGTTTGTTCAAAAGTGAATCTGAGTTTGAGAGCCTTTCTTTTAAAGGCAAAGGGCGACATGTTATTGGAGAAAAGGAGGTGGAGGGCACAGGAAGGATAGATGATATGATATGAAATGGCATTTATTACACGCCTCTACACAAGTGTTTTTAGGCACAACAAGGCAAGGAGGGGGAACAGAGAGAGAACAAAACAACTATCTTGCTAGGTCTTGGGTCATTCGGATCATGCAAGTGCAGGGAAGTGGAAGGGGAGAAGTGCTGTGGGGGCGAGGGAGAAGTGCGGGTAACTCAATAAGTGCAGCCAGCGAGTGCCTCATAAGTGCAGCTAGAAGGGACTGTAGGGTTGCAGATACAGAACGTAAGTGCTCGAGGAGCCCGGAGGCAGTGTGAGGGTAACTGGACATGCAGGAGCCTGGGCCCGAGTTCAGAGGGTAGCCAGGTGACCAGTGAGTGGAGCAATTGGGACATCAGCAGGGAGAGGAAGAGAGATAGTGGAAGCAAAAAGGAAGGTCTTGAGTTGCTTCCGGAACCGGAGGTGGTTCTGCTCACGTTTGAGAGAGAGATCTGCTCCCAACTCTCTGCTTGAAAAAGCATCTGACCCTCAGAGAGTTGGAGGTGGATGAGCAGAGAGCTTGAGAAGGGAGATATTTAGGAAGAAAGAGTTGGAGGTAGTGCAGTCCCAAGCCCCAGAAAGCCTTGTGGAAGATGCAAAGGGTCTTGAACTTGATCCTTACCACCACAGGGAGCCAGTGAAGAGATTTCAGAGCTGGAGAGATACGATCCCTGGGCTTGAGGCCAAGGACAAGTCTTGCAGTCCTGTTTTGGATAAATTGTAGAGGTCGGAGAGTAGAGGCAGGCACATTTAGAAAGAGACTGTTGCAGTAGTCCAGCCTAGAGAGGACCAGAGTTCTGGAGACAGTGACCTTCTGGGGGAAGGTGAGAAAAGGAATAATACCTCTGAGGAGGTGCAGCTGATAGTTTGTCTTCTTAGAGACATCAGAGATGTGAAGAGAGAAGGAGAGGGTGGAGTCGAAGATGACACCAAGGTTCTTAGCCTCAGAGGTAGGAGCAGGAAGAGGGCCCAGAGTAGGTGATCAGAGAGAGACAGGAAAGGAGGGAGCTAGTGTTCCGATGAGGAGGATTTCAGTCTAACTGGTGTTAAGGCAGAGATAATTAGCGGCACACCATTTCTGAATTAGTGTCAGACAGTCTGGTATGAGAGAAGGGGAAGAGGTGGCTGAGGGGAGCCCAAAAGGGAACTGGGTGTCATTCGCATAACACTGAAAGTTGGAGCAGAGAGTGGCGATGTGGTAGGCAAGAGGTACCAGGTAGTGGTTGAAAAGCCATGGAGAAAGGTTAGACCCCTGGGGAACACCACAAGTAGAGAGAGAGAGTTAGAAGAGAGGAAAGACCCCAGTTGGACCTGAGAGGGTCAGTCAGTGAAACAGGAGGTTAGCCAGGCCAGGGCCGGATCAGTGATACCCAGGTTATCACAGAGGCGATTGAGCAGGATGGCATGGTTGACTGTATAAAAAGCAGAAGAAAGATTGAGGAGAATGAGGACAGAAGGAAGGTTAGAGTCCAGGTTAGAGAGCAGGTTTTCATGGGTATTTTGGAGAGCAGTTTCTGTGATTCTGGCAGCTCTGAAGCAAGACTGGTGGTCATGGAGACAACCATCAGATTCAGTGTGCAGATTGAGCTGGGAGATGGCCAGCTTTTCCAAGAGTTTGCCCAGGAAAGGAGTGATGGAGATCGGCGATATTTAGCCGGAGAGGAAGGATCGACAGAGGGCTTCTTTAGAAGGGGTTCACAAGGGAGTGCTTAAGGGGTTAGGGGAAGGTTCCAGTGGCAAAGGAGTGATTGCAGAAATCAGCCAAGGCTGGGGCAAAGGTGTCAATGTGGTTCTTTATGGTTCTGGATGAGCAGGAGCGAACCTGTTTTGATGAGGCTTTCATAGATTGGACTTGTCTAGAAGCATTGTCTGGGGTGAACAAGTGAAAGGAGGAGAAAGGAGGAGGAGAGACGGCCGCATGCAGGCTAGGAGTAGAGGAGGAGGAGGAGGAGGTAGAAGATGAGAGGGTGGACAGGATGACCTGAGTTTTAGTGATGAAATTACAAGCCAACTTCATACAGAGGGCCTAGGAGGGAACAGGAGAGGTAGAGACTGCAGCAGGATTGGCCAGCTCCTTGCAGATTTTGAAGAGTTCAGCCCAGTTGTTAGATGCTGCAGAGACACAGGGCCTCATTATAACTTGTGCGGAATGGGTTTAACGGCGCCAGTAATGGTGCCGGCGCCGTTAAACCCACTCTGCACAATTACGAGGTCCCCCTTTTCAGACGTCCATAGTGGGTCCCGCGAGGGGACCAAGGAGCTAATAACGGGCCCGTTCGTAATGGGCCCATTGTTAGCTCCCTCCCCATTCCCATTCAGCCCTATGAGGGCTCGAATGGGAATGGGGAACGACCGGGTCCGGGTTCCCTGAAAGAGGAAATACCGGGCCCTCCATACTCGGAATGGCCCGGTATTTCCCCATTCAGGGAACCCGGACACGATTTTGGAGGCAGCCATGCCCTTATTAAGGGCATGGCTACCTCCAAAGTCGTAATGAGGCCCACAGTCTTGGATGTGGGCTCTCTTCTTAGCGAGGACAGAGAAGCTGTATTTCCTTTGGAGTAGGCGGCAGGCCAGTTTGTCAGGGAGGGCTCCTGATGCCCTCCACTTCCTCTCAGCCACTCTACACATGCGTTTAAGGGTGACAAGGTCAGAATCGTACCAAGAGTTGCACTTGGATTTGGGCTTCATACGGATCCTTGTGACAGGGGCAAGGACATCAAGAGTGTTAGAGATAGACAGATGAAGGTTAGATAGGGCTGTGTCAGGGTGTGTGTCAGCCAAAGGTGCAGAAGGAGAGGCGAAAGTAGCAGCGATAGCCTCAACTGACACACGTTTCATGGGTCTGATGACCGAGAAGGTAGGTGGCAGTGCTGGAGTCGGCTTGTACTGAGGGGTAGAGAGACAGAGGTGGGAGTAAAGGAGAAAATGATTACTCCAGGAGAGAGGAGTGGTGAGTGTGATGCTGGAAATGCATTGGAGGGACAGGTCCTCCATGTCCTGTACTCCCTTATCATGTGTGTTCTTTGTTGTTTTCTGCACAGGAGTCCAGTTGGGACTCCTGGCAGTGCAGCTCTTCCTATTTTTGGTTGTGGTGAACAGAGACCATTGGGATACCCTTATGGTACCCATGGGTGAGGGTACAACACAATAACCCTGTATGTTTTTGGACACCTGTGTGTGGCCCCAGAGCAGGGTATGGGCTGGTGGCAGCTCCATGCTGAATTTGACAGGGACTCTGAGTGTGTCTCCATTTTGGGTTACTCAGGCCCTGCCATAGGAATCAGTGGATTTCTGATAGGAGACAAGATGGCCCTTGTGGCCTCTTGTTTTCTATTACCTGTTACCTTGTTTTCCCAAAGTCCTGGGAAGCCCTGATTCTGTCCCTTCCCCTGACTGGCTGTTGGGTGGAAGAACCATATATGGTATTGTGGGGAAGTCCAGGCCAGACTGGCTAGAGTCTTCCCAGAGACTGTATGTTGTGGGTACACCCTTGGGGTGGGACCTGGGTGAATGGCGTGTGTGACCAATATGCATTCCATGTTATGGGTGTCTGGTATCTGTGTGTGTGACACAAAGAATGGAACAGCCCTGCCTGAAACTGACTTGAATGCAATATGGTGTGCTGAAAGGCTGGGTGCTTGCCCCAATCCACATTCCTTGTTGTGAGTGTCTGGGTGGAAGTGAATGGCCTGAATGCACTATGAGCCTGATTGGCTGCCTGTCTGCATGAATGACCTTCTGAATGATTGGCAGCCTGAGCTTGGCTTAGCTGTGTGAATGAGAGACAGAACTGTATGTCTGGCGACCTCTCACTTACCGGAATTGTTCAGAAGCTGAAGTTGAAACTTGAAGCTGCTTATCCTTGAAGCCCAGCTGGAAGAAGAAGAATTGCTGCTGCTTTCCTTTGACCGGATCCAAAAGCTGTCGAGTCTGTCGAGGACTGATCCGAGAGAGGACCTGGATAGGAGACCACTCCCCTAGCTACGAGGGAACATCGTACAGAAGCTGATCTTCAACGAGGCACCCTGGAAGCCTGTCCTGAAAGACTGTTGACCGGAGACTGGGTCCACCGAGAAATCTGAAGTAAAGCACCCAGACACCATGGGCGTCGAAGTCCATTGCCGTCGACCAGGGTCCAGAGGTTTTCCATAACTGCTGGAAGCCAGTCGAGTCGTGTTGCCCAGAAGCAGGGAACAGCTTGTCCACAAAGACGCCGACAAAGATGATCCGAAAGCCAGCAGTGAACGAGTCCTGATCACTGGCGCCGACATCCGACACCGATCCTCGACTCCCCACTGCCGGGCTTACGTTCTTCATTGAGTCATCTTTGCGGAATCAAACTCTTTTCCTGGAGGACTCTCAATGCCAGGGTTCATCTTCTTTGAGGACTCTCATTGCCCTATGGCTGCTGCTTTAAAGTGAGTTCACCCTCATGGGATCCGTCGACGAACCGTCAAAGAAACTCTGCTAACTCAGGTACATTGGGGTAGTTGAACATGTTACACCAGTAAACAAAACAAAACAAAGGGACTTTTTGTGGGAATTCCAACTGTGTGTTGCCCAAAATCGTTGTCACACTAAAGAAAACACAGTTTTATCGAGTGGGACGGGTTTCAAAGAGCCAGTTGGTCTGACTGTGCTTTCCAAATCGTCTCTGGTGCACTGTGTTGTGCTAAAAAACACATGCTCAACCACCTTGGTTTTTGCATGTGCTTGCTGCCATACAGATGAAAGTTTAATTAATTTTAATGGGTTTTCTCTGTGTTGGCAGGTGCAGGTTAAGTCTAAAAACAAGGAAGAAATGTCTTCAGTAGATTTCTCTCTGGAGGCTATTCACCTCAAACAGGAAGGACCCCTAGGTGCTAAGTCTGGAGGTCCTTTTTCAGAATGAGATAGACCTAGGCGGATAGTATGTGCACTAGATTTGGTTGTTCTATAGCCGATCGGTTTCTGTGGAACAAGATGGATGAGCCACATTCATCAGGGCTAGACCAGGCATATAGGTATATGCCCGCTGTTATTCATATGCAGCAGCGATGTCTGCTTAACTTCAGTACCTCTCCCTGTAGGGATGACAGGAGGGAGGGGTGAGAGATGGAGCAGGGATACAAATCCACTTTTAAAACCTCAACTGTAGGTCTGTTTCAAAACACTGCATTGCATTACCAGTATGGCAAACAGCCCCCCTTGGTCTCATTATACGAATAGAACCCAGAATATTCCTAGAACACATAGAGTTCAGAAAAGACTGGAGTTATATTTCCAATAAATGCACCAGGGATTGGCTTATACTAATCATCAGTACAGCTAAATCCATCTCAGAGAAATTAATGAAGGAGATAGAAGAAAAGCAAGAGAGCATGAAATCTTCCAATGTCCTTGATGACAGGAGGGAGGGGTGAGAGATGGAGCAGGGATACAAATCCACTTTTAAAACCTCAACTGTAGGTCTGTTTCAAAACACTGCATTGCATTACCAGTATGGCAAACAGCCCCCCTTGGTCTCATTATACGAATAGAACCCAGAATATTCCTAGAACACATAGAGTTCAGAAAAGACTGGAGTTATATTTCCAATAAATGCACCAGGGATTGGCTTATACTAATCATCAGTACAGCTAAATCCATCTCAGAGAAATTAATGAAGGAGATAGAAGAAAAGCAAGAGAGCATGAAATCTTCCAATGTCCTTGCCCAATACAAAAAAGTCTGGAGGATTTAGAGGCCGCAATGAAAGAATTTAGAGACTTTAATCTCAACAAAAAAGTCACAAAACTAAAGAAAGATCTGGCGGCCTATACACAAGAAAGAATCTACCCTTATATTACAGACGCATATTATGAAGACCTTAGTGCGAATAATACATCGACGCCGGGCCAACAGGTTAACCAGCACAATAGAAAGAGCATCCACAATAACCGAGCAAGACCCAATCAGTGGACCTTCTCGAGTGGCAGCTCTGGCAGTGGATCAAACACCTCAGGATCTAGTAGCTCCATGAGCAATGCGGCCCCAACCGGCAACAATGGTCCACCACGACCTTTTTTTCCAAGAGGTCAAGGAAAAGCAAAGAACAAAAGCAGAGGCAACTGGCAACTGGCAACCACAAGTGCATTGGCAGAATCAGTCAACTCGAGTCACCCGCAGCAAAGGCCGTGGCCAAGGCCAGACAGTACCACTGGCCGAATGAACTTTCACAGCCCAGGACAATTTGAGGAGATAAGACCCCGCACAGAGAGCTTAGTGATGAACCTCTCACAATACATTTTATCCCCAGAAGAAGGGGATCTACTTGAGAGGGGACTCTCATTTGTACCCTCTGCTGAGCATGATCCATTTCAAACACGGACAGAAATAGCTCAGCTAATCAGAAAAATCAGACTAAACAATACTTTGGGCAAGCCATATATACAGGAGAGAAGAGTGCCAATTCTATCCTCCGCCTAATGCCATCTCACCTGAGTCCATCACGTTCGAAAAAGCACTCCTGAAGAAACTCGAGGAATTAGAATCTGAGACAATTCCGGGATACAAGAACTTTTCTAAGAAGAACATACAGGCACTTCAATCCTTAGCCAGCAATGAAGCAATTACCATCAAGCCAGCTGACAAAGGGGGTGCTGCTGTAATAATGGATACCACGGGATACCACCAGATGGTCATGGAGCTCCTACAAGATCATTCCAGCTACAGACAACTTGGCACGGATCCCACTGAATCCATCAGACAGTTGATAGTACCGATTCTAGAAGAAGCCAGCGCTGATGAGCTAATCAGTAATAAGGAATATGAGTTCCTCAACCCAAAACCCCAATGAAGCCGGATTTTTACGCACTCCCCAAAGTCCATAAAGGAAAGAACCCCCGTCCTAGCAGACCTATCGTGTCGGGAATAGGCTCAATTCTGGAACCACTGTCTCAGTTTGTAGATTTCTTCCTTAAACCAGAAGTTGTGAAGATGCGATCCTATCTCAAAGACACTACAGCAGTCCTAAAACTCATCAAGGACCGTTCATTCAATTCCACCCAGAACGTCCTGGTGACATTAGATATCAAATCACTCTATACCAAGATCCCCCAAATGGCTACACTCAGAGTCATCGAGAAGATAATACGAGAAAGAGACCCACCCATGCAAACCCCAGTTACTCTGGTAATGCAACTGGCTGAAATTGCTCTGACCAAGAACTTTTTTATCTATGACAATACTTTCTATGAACAAGTGTCCGGGACGGCAATGGGAGCTACGTTTGCCCCGAGTCTCGCCAACCTGTACTTCGCCCACTTTGAAGAAGAGAAGAGCTATAGTCCAGACAATCCATGGCTACCTAAAATGGAATTGTGGTCAAGATACATTGACGATGTGCTACTAATCTTTAGAGGCGACAAACCTGACCTCGTATTGTTTGAGTGGCTCAACTGTCAGAATCCCTTTCTGAAGTTCTCAGAAACCCACAGCACCAAGTCGGTCCATTTTGTAGACCTCACTCTAGAGATACGAAATGAAACAATTGTCAGTACAGTTTTCAACAAACCGGCAGACAGAAACTCACTGCTTACCTATCAGAGCTTCCACCCCACAAGCCTGAGAAGAAACCTACCTTTCGGACAATTCCTCAGATGCCGGAGAAACTGCACCACACTGCCAAACTATAACCTGCAGTCAACATGGCTTGCCACAAAACTCACCAACAGGGGTTACCCCAAACGTATAGTCAAACATGCACGAAAACGAGCCAGGAACATCCCACGAGAAGTCACCCTGGAACACCATGTCAAACAGAATGAATCCCACGATAAGATTACAGCAGTACTTAGTTTCTCTCCATTGACTAACAAGATTAAGAAAGAGGTTCTGAAGCTATGGCTGATCCTGAATGTCGGCTCTCACAGCCTAGATACCCCGAGGTTTGCTTTGAAAAGAAGGAAGAACCTACAAGATTCTCTTGTGCACTCCTACAAAGAGAAAGAACCCAAACTCAACACACTGTGGGGACACAATCAAGCAACAGGCCACACTCCATGTGGCACATGCAATGCATGCTCAAGTCCCAAGAGAACCACCTCCATTGATATAGGGTGGCATTTTCCGTGGATCCAAGAAACTCTAACGAACTGCAATAGTTGTAATGTGATTTACATCATTACATGTCCTTGCAACAAGCGCTATGTAGGCATGACAACACGTCCGATCAAAACGCGCCTTGCGTAACACAGATCATGCATACGCACCAAGAAGATCACAGCACCCATGGTGGAACATATTCTGGCACAGAAACACACCCCGACAGATTTCACATGGACAATAATTGAGAAAATGGCCATCCCCACGAGGGGAGGGAATATACACAACCTGCTCTTCAGACGTGAACAACTCTGGATGTTTCGGCTCCAGACAGACAAGTCTGGGCTCAACGAAGCCACCAGCTGGCAAGCAGTGGCTAACTTGTAATCAACACTTACCCCTGAGTAATGTGTAGTCTTTGCAGTGAACTGTCTCTACCTGTTATATGTGGGTCATTGTATGCAATACTGTAATTATGTATTTTCCACAACTGTTACATCTTTACTTCGTGTTACATCTTTACTTCTAGTAACTGGCTGTTTTGGCACAATAGCACCCCCTAGGTGTACAAGATGCACCTCCGGCACCGTTGATCAATGCAAGATACTTGTGGCTTGGACAGTGTAGTCCACTGGTGTGTGGCCATCTGGCACACAGGCCGCGGGCATGCGGCTGCCACGGCCATGGGCAACTTGCGCTGTGCCAACGCCTCTGTCTTGACTCTGGCAGCAGGGGGTCACAACACGCGGCCCACAAATATGTGGCTGACACCTAGCATGCAGCAAATCGTGTTAGATCTTTGTCCACACGTACGGGGAAGCTCCCATAACATGGACTCTAATTCGCTGCTCGCGGTGCCTGACTCCATGATGGCTGCCGCCTCCTCCCAGTGGGGCAGCCATGCTGGAGTCAAGCTCACGTGACCACGCGACTCGGAGTGCCATGGCAACAAAAGCAGAATGGTAGCGCGGGCCGCGTCAAAGAAACCTCATGAGCGCGGCTCGCAGGACCACCAGAGACATTCGCTCCAGGTAAGCAGCCTCTTTAGGTGCTATCCGCGGCCAGCCACTCCCCCACACGCAGGGGTCGAGAGGCAGGCACGCGGTCCGGCGCGTGTACACAGGGTGTTTTAGTTTGTTGTGTACTTGCTGAATTTGAAGCTGCAACGCGATGCGCGTGCAGCTTTACAGTGTAACTCACTCAATTTGGTTAGAAATGGATAGTTATGCAACATGAGTATTGTCGCTTTCCTGACCAGATGCATGCATGCATCAAACTTGACAGTAATAACTGTTATTTGGCCCCCAGGTCCCGGGCTGTCTCACCCCCCATGGAGAGCATCCATACCACACAGAGAAGGTAAGCCTTTTTTCCCCTCTGTTTGCCATCCTTGTAATGCAATGAAGTGTTTTGAAACAGGCCTACAGTTGAGGTTTTAAAAGTGGATATTTATCCCTGCTCCATCTCTCACCCCTCCCTCCTGTCGTCCCTACAGGGAGAGGTACTGAAGTTAAGCAGACATCGCTGCTGCATATGAATAACAGCGGGCATATACCTAGATGCCTGGTCTAGCCCTGATGAATGTGGCTCATCCATCTTGTTCCACAGAAACTGGTCAGCTATAGAACGACCATATCTAGTGCACAGTGCTATCCGCACAGGTCTATCTCTTTCTGAAAAAGGACCTCCAGACTTGGCACCTAGGGGTCCTTCCTGTTTGAGGTGAATAACCTCCAGAGAGAAATCTACTGAAGAAATTTCTTCCTTGTTTTTAGACTTAACCTGCACCTGCCAACACAGAGAAAACCCATTCAAATTAATTAAACTTTCATCTGTATGGCAGCAAGCACATGCAAAAACCCAGGTGGTTGAGCATGTTGTTTAGCACAACACAGTGCACCAGAGACGATTTGGAAAGCGCAGTCAGACCAACTGGCTCTTTGAAACCCGTCCCACTCGATAAAACTGTGTTTTCTTTAGTGTGACAACACCAGTAAACAAGACATTTTAAACATATATAGATTGGCCTTATTAATTCACTTAATTTACAGGTTGCCCAGGTGGTGGGATACCCACACAGAACTGCCTCCAGGTAGAGGGGGTCAGCATTCTGCCATTGATTAACCTAACTTGTCTTCCTTCCCATGTCTGATGTTGATTCACATTACTATTTGATTTGTATGCCATTGGAACTGTCAGCAGTTGGTGCATTTTAAAGGTGTCAAGAGTGAACTGATGTGCCACATATACATTGTACATATTTACCATATTAGATTTGCCAAAGCAAAAAGTGTTTTATTGATTGTGTATATATTTAAACCTTATTTATATAAAGAACTGTGTTATCAAATAACATAGTGTGTGGACATTCCTTTGTGGGGACTTGGGAACTACACTGTACTTAAGAACCAGCCCACATCACCTCCTGAGCGTTTAAGCCTTGGTTGCTCATCCAAGCTACCAAATAGAGAACCTTGGCTGGGATGCTCTTTGCTTCTACTCTGCCATATAGATGGCAGGAGTACAGATATCCCCATCCAGTCTTTACAGTGAGAGGGTTAGAGAGGGGATGTCTGAGGAGATCAGAACATTCAGGGTGTGCCCTGCAGAGTGAGCCGGGCCAGAGGGAAGAATAGAGCGAGAGAGAGAGTCACAGAGGTTGCAAAGGTTTCCCGAAGAAGGGCAAGTAGCATCCAGGTGATGATCAGGTCTCCATGGAGGAGAAGTTGAGAGGTAGAGGCGAGGAGGGAGCAGGCAAGGTCAGCCCACTCAGAGAGGAAGAGGGCGTCCTGGCCAGGAGGTGGTTAGATAGTGGTCACAGTGAGAGAGAGGCCAAGAGAGATAGAGAGCCTGCAGGCCCGGCATTCAAAGGAGGAGTAGTCCTGCATAGGAATGATAAAAGCAAGGATCGACTCCCGGAAGATAAAGGCTACACCCCCACCGGGACGGTTGGTTCTGGGTTCAGAGAGGATCTTGAAATCATTGTGGAAGGAGGGTGTCAAAGCTCGTGAAAGAGCTGGCCGTGAACCAAGTCTCGGTGAGACTGAGTACATCCAAATCAAGTTCTTCCAAGAGACTGCAGATGTCATAGCAGTGTTTGACAGCTGAGTGAGAGTTGAGAGTAGCAATGTAGAGCAGGTTGCCCCCTTTGAAGGGCCTTCCGTGGAGGGGTAAATGTCAGAGGTACATCCGGCGGAAGTGTTGGAGGTGCCCAAGGATGGGCAAAGGAGGAAGGAGGAGAAGGTAAGGTAGCCAGGGAGGAAGAAGAGGGTGCCAGAGGGGTGGCAGAGGAAGGAAGCCACAGGGTGGCCAGAGAAGCAGCAGAGGGTGCTGTAGAGGTGGCAGAGGATGGAGGCGGCCGCGAAGCTAGAAAGGGGACAGAAGGGATATGAGGAGAGGAAGGGAAGTTGATAAGGCACAGGAATCATCTAGCAAAAAGGAGGAGGATGGCCTGAAGGCCCTGGATCAAGACATTGCCACTTAAGTAGACATTAATGATGTTCTTGGAGGAGTGGAAGGGTGCCAGAAGGAAAAAGGAAAGAGAACAGAGACCATATAGAGGGTCCATAGGCCTCGAGATGGAACGACAAAGAGGATGTCAGAAAGGGTTTGTCTGGAGGAAGCACTGGTGTAGGTATCAGCGAAAGGAAGGCCTGGGTTGGAGACCAGGATGTCCTTTTTGAGCTTCTTCCTCCCAGACTTATTGAGAGGGATAGGATAGTCAATAGAAAAGCAGTTAGAGAGGGGCGTGGCTAAGCAGCCACAATGAAGACGTGTCTGTTGTGTGCTCCGTCAGCGGTCCCCTTTAATAATGTAATTTTAACATTTTTGCATCCACGATATGTGCCCAAATATGCAAAAGCGACGACTGAACCCGGCTAGATTCGGCTAGTCACGGTCCCGATAGAGATCGAAGTACGGCTGCTTGAGAAATCGCCAGATTAGGCTGGAGCCCCTTGCGACCGTTGGGACTGACATGGCCTTGCGAATATTGGAGACCTCATCGCCCGAACGAGGGTCCCCGGCTTCACTCTGACGAGAAGAACTAGGAGCGGAGGACTGCCCCATTATCTCGGTAAAGCGAGCTGCTGCGATGGGCTGGCGAAGAGCGCTGTGGCTGCGGAGGAGCTAATGCTCCGGGAGCCTGGGGAGCGCCGCCGCCTACCTGTATGTCTCCGGGTGGAAGGAGCTCTCCCTGTCTGCTGGGCATGGTGAAGAGGGAGTCGGCGGGAAGACGGTGAGAGCTGGGGTTTGGCGCAGAGGATTGGCAACTTGAGCGCCGGGGCCAAACCACCTGCCGATCTGAAGAGGAGGCGAGCGGCGGCTGCCGCAGACCGTCGGGTCATAGTTGGAGCCCCTCGAGACCACGAAGATTAGCATGGCGGTACACGCCATTGCATCTGGCGGACAGCGGAGGTCCGACTGGGCCGGGTGGTAATCCCGGCCCTGCGTTGAAGGGAAGCAAGACCAGGATGGGAGGATTCCCCTCCTACCCCGCTGAGGAGTGAGAGTGAATACCTGCGGTGTGCTGACGACGACCGCTGCAGGTGCTGGGGGACTGGTGCCCCAGGGACTCGGGAAGCGCCGCTCGCCTGCCTGGGTGCCTCTGGGTGAGTGGTGCTCTCCTTGTCCCCTGACCGTTGCGAAGAAGGAGGATGTGAGCGGATTTGAGACCGGGGCGGTTTGGGGACCCGGAGGTGAGTCGCCGGCCTCGCTGGAGCCTGGAGATAAGGGGGGCTCATGGAAACGCAGAGCTGCCAGCGCTCATTCATGTCTACTGCAGTCCCACGCCCCCCCGCTTAGCTATGGCAGGTGCTAAAATCGGATCCTTCTCTGGTTGGGCTTAAGGAGGTGCTTGGTGCCCATCACGGTCTCCTGCCTGCGTTTGCGGACGGTTTGTGGCCCGTCTCTGCCTTGCGGGCAGCGCTCTGACAAGTGGCCGGGCCTCTGAGGACCCCGGGGCACCCGCTCGTGCCTTAGCACCCTATGCACCTGGCGGTTGATTTTGATGATTTCCGCTCTGCGCACTCTACAAGCTTTACGATACTTCAGGAACAATATAACTTGGAAGCTCCTTTTCCCTGGCGATGCCCAAAATAGGAGCTAAAAAGAAAGAACAAGCACAGGGTATAAGGGCGTTCCTGGCGTCCCAGGCGGCATCCGCTCCCCAAAACCATACAGTGTCAGTGGACATTCACCCGGCCCCTGCCACAGACTCCATTGCAGATATGGCATTTTCCAGATCTGACTTTGAGGATCTGCTGAAGGCCTTCAAACAGGAGATCACTCATGAAATCAAGGCAGAAATAAACACCTCTAAAGACTCCCTGCCAGATCTCTGGCAGAGCTAACCTCCCATTTTAGTGGTCTCGAAGATAGAGTGAACGATCTGGAGAATGTAACCTGCGAGCAAACACATGATACGGAGGTGCTCTCAGAGCGGGTGCGAGCGATTGAAGACCATCTAGAAGAGATCTGGGCTAAGCAGGCGGACCTTGAAAATAGGTCTAGATGCAACAATGTGCGCCTTCGGGGTATTCCGCTGCATATCTCGAATCAAGAACTACCCAGCTATGTCAGCAAACTGTTTCGAAGCCTTCTGATCCTCTCTCCCTCTGAAACCTTGACTTTGGATAGAACGCACTGGGTATACTCCGCTACCCAGCAGAGGAGAAGTCTACTCCCGGATGTCCTTACCAGAGTTCATTATTTCCATCAGAAAGAGGAAATTATATTGGCGGCCAGGAAATCAGAAGCTGTGGAATTCCAGGGAGCGTCTGTTCGGCTATTTGAAGATCTCTCCCCATATACTCTAGCATGCCGACGCCGTCTACAGAAGGTGTCTGCATGGCTTCAAACCCAGAAGATCTGCTACCGCGGGTTCCCCTGCAAATTGATTTTTGACTTCCGCAACCAACATTATGTTATCTCTTTGGAAGCAGAGGCGAGGGAGTTAATGGCCGATGATACTACTGTCCCTGTACTGCACCGAGATTCCCAGTCGGACGCGGATCACGGTTCACAATCTACTCCGATAGATAGAAGAAGAAAGCCCAGAGACTGGCGGCGAGAAGGTGGTCCCACCCAACGTGAAGAGCAAACTACAGATGGAGGTCACGCTCGCCTTACGCCAGACAGCCCAAATGGCCACTGTCAGTCAGCTAGTACCCCACGATCCGCAGCACGCCTACGTAACATTAAAAGAATCATATGAGATAGTAGATAATGTCCATGACTAGGATAACAGAAATTTATTTGACCATAAAGTCCACAAAGAATCAGCCGACACGTGTTTCGACTATAAGTCGTCCTCAAGGCTGATACAATAGTTGCAAAGAAAACATAGATGTGCATAACCATATAAAACATCAAAAATGGTTATATTGGAATATTACACCAACCAAAAGCAAACATCAAATAATAAACATGTAATAGTCACATACCCAGATATTGGCAAAGTTGGTTGTATACAGGGGGCAGGACAGAAGCAAATAGAACAAAACAAAAAGAAATAAGGAACTTATAGTACACTGTTTTCAACATAGTGTGTGGCACAATTTGTGGAACAAATAGTTTGCAACTATCACCATTGGGCGTGCTGATGCAGAAAACTAAAGTGGCATGCCATAGGATCAGTGTGATGCTGGAAATGCATCAGAGGGACAGGGCCTCTGAATCCTTGTCCTTTTCTGCCTTTTATCGTGTGTTCTGTTATGTTTTCTGCCCAGGAGTCCATTTGGGACTCCTGGCAGTGCAGCTCTCTCTTTTGGTTTGGTGAACAGACCCCTGGGATACCCTTATGGCACCCATGGGTAGGGGTACAACCCTGTGCCCCTAGTGTATGTTTTTGGGCACCTGTGGGTGGCCCACAGAGCAGGGTATGGGCTGGTGGCAGCTCCATGCTGAATTAGACAGGTGCTCTGGGCGTCCTCCATTTTGGGATACCCAGGCCCTGCCATTGGGATCAGTTGATTCCTGATAGAAAACAAGATGGCCCCTGTGGCCTCTTGCTTTCTATTGCCTGTTGTCTTGTTTTTCCCAAAGTCCTGGGAAGCCCTGACTCTGTCCCTTCCCCCTGACTGGCTGTTGGGTGGAAGTTCCATATATGGTGTTGTTGTGAAGGCCCAGCTAGACTGACTGGAGCCTTCCCTTTGACTGTATGTTGTGGGTACCTCCTGTGGGTGGGACCTGGGTGAATGGAGTGTGTGACCAATATACACTTCTTGTTGTGGTTGTCTGGTTTCTGGCATGTGAGACAAAGACTGAGACAGCCCTGCCCGAAACTGGCCTGAATGCAGTGTGTAGTGTTGAATGGCTGGGTACTTGTCCCAATCCACATTCCTTGTTGTGAGTGTCTGAAAGGGAGGAGTGTGGCCTGAATGCACTGTGTGCCTGATTGGCTGACTGACTGCATGAATGCCCTTCGGTGTGATTGGCTGCTGTGTGTGTGCCAGCAGTGTGGATGAGAGACAGGATAGTATATCTGGGGACCTCTCACCACTGGAAATTGTTCAGAAGCATTCAGAAGCTGAGTCTCCACTCAAGAGTAACTGGATTTGCTGATCCTCGACGTCCAGCTGGAAGAAGAAGACTTGCTGTGGCATTTGCTTCGACGGAACTGAAGGTTGTCGAAATCGTCGAGGACTGACCCGAGAGAGGACCTGGCTAGGCGCCCTCTTCCCGTGCTCCGAGGGACCATCGAGCACCGCTGAATCTTCGCCGAAGCGCCCTGGAAGTCAGACCCTCGAAAGGCTGCCGACCCGAGACGGGACCGCCGAGGAGATCGAAGTGAAGCACCCGGACATCGACGCTGTCGAAGTCCATTGCCGTCGACCAGGGTTCGCAGGTCTGTGTAACCGCTGGAGGCCCGTCGAAGTTGTGTTGCCCCGCCGTGGGAACCACTTGACGCCGTGCCGCCGACGACCGGAGCCGTCCGCTCCTTGCCTAAGAACATTTGTCTTGAAGGACTCCCTCGTCCGCATCGTCGGCCGCTTTGTCCCGCCGGAGAAAGTCGAGGACGACCAACGCGCCGAGGAGAATCCGCCGGTGGGTTTCCCGCCACCTCACGACCCCAAAGACTCGAGCGACTCGACGCCCTTGCTGGGCCACCGTCACCCACAATCTTTGCGGTCCAGAACTAGTGTCGCCGAGGTGCCCCGCACGCCTCTACCTCGCAGGACGCCGACGTCTCGACGCCGACGAGCACCGCCCGGATCGAAGCCTGCCGCCTCATCGACGCCGTTCTACCTTGTTTGTTGTCGGACGTTCGGCGCCCCGTGTCTCCCGCTTGAAAGGGAAGGCATTCAAGAAGGGCCGTCGATTCCCCGACACCGAACACCGAGTTCCTCGACGCTTCTCGACGCCTCTCGACGATCCGTGACTCCTGCTTTAAAGGGGGTCATTCAAGAAGGATCTGTCGACGCCTCTTCGAAGAACTCGACTCCACCAGGTACATTGGGGGGGTAAAAACATTATAGGAGAGAAATAGACTATTGAACAATATATGGACTGGGCTGGTGTTATATCTCTTTATTTTACAGGTTGCCCAGGTGGGGGGATCTCCACACAGAACTGTGTCCAGTGGTAGGGGCCAGTATTCTGCCTATTGTTTCAACCCTCTGTTATCTCTCCTCTCTCTATTGCTGGTTTCCTTCTTATTGATCTGTGTGCCATTTTAACAGTATTGTGAATGCACTTTAATGAGGTCTAATATTAGTGGTACCACTTTAGAATTGTAGATATTTACCATTGCTGATTTTCCTGAGCACAAAGTGCGTTATTGTGATAAGTGTACATAACCCTTGAATATTAATTATATAAAGACTGTGTTTTCAGTAATACAGTGTGTGGACATTCCTTTGTGGGGGCTTGGGGATACACTGTACTTAAGAACCAGCCTGCATCACCTCCTGAGAAGCTAGGCCTTGATTGCTCGTCCATCGTTACCATATTAGAGAATCTTGGCTGGGGTCCTCTGTGCCTCCCCTCTACCATATAGAGAGCGGAAGTACAGACCCCCCTACCAGTCTTTACAGCTGGTGGCAGCGGTGGGATGCTTATGGTTTTAAGACTCAGTGTATAACCGTGCCACTTACAAAATATCCGCACTTTTGTTAGATTAAGGTTCGGGTGTGTTCCAAATAACTGCATTACAAGCAATGGAGTCCATTGCAAATGGTAAATTGACTCGGATGAGCTTAGAGGCTCTCCAGAGTGCTTGTGAAGCCAGGGAGTTAGACTTTGTGGATAAGTCTAGGGCTGAGCTGATAGCTGCCCTGGTGGATTACCAGACTGATGGTGAAACTCTTGAGGAAGGGGGGGATGCAACCAGTGAGGACTCTGCCCCTGGGGTTGTCGCTGAATCTGTTTCTGGGAATGCCACCATTCCTGCTGCCTCTGTTCCAAACCCCAGCAATTCCATGGAACTTGAGTTATTAAGGATGAAGTTAGCCTTTGAATATCGCAAGTTGGAAATAGAAGCTGAGCTTAAGAAAGAGGAGCTGGCACAGCAAGTGGAACTCAAGAATAGGGATCTTGCGCTCAAAGAAAAGGACACTGAATGTCAGAGAATCCAGTTAGAGAAAGCTCGAGTGGAGACTTCAGCTAGACCAATTGAGAGTGGCAGGTCCCCAGCCACCAAGTTTATGAAAGATTTGGTTGGTGTGTTTGTGGAGGGTTCAGATATCCTCCAATGGATTGAAGCGTTTGAAATGGCTTGTGCAATTCATGATGTAGATAAAAGAGATTGGGCTAAGTGTTTGTTAAGCAGAGTGCCTCAAACTGGATATGACTGTATTCTGAAGCTGAGTGTGGAAGAAAGGGGTCAGTATGAGTGTATGAAGTCTGCTTTGATTGCCAAGTTTGGCAAGACACCTGCCCAATACCTTAAAAGGTTCAGGGAATTTAAGAAAAGAGAGAATGTGTCTTGGGTTGACTGGGTGAGTACTGCGCACATGAACATGATGGGGTGGATTGATGGATACAAGGTGAAAACTTTTGTTGAGTTGTCCCACCTCTTGTTTTTTGAGCATTTTTCTGAAGCCTGTTCACCAGAGCTGCGTCAGTATGTGGCTGACCAGAACATTTTGGACCCCTTTAAGCTGGCTAGGTTGGCTGACAAGTGGGTCTCCCATCGGGTGTCCCCTAAGGACCCCAGTGGGAAGGACAAGGACAAAGAAAAGGGGGCCTCTCAGAAAGCTGAGGAGTCCCAAAAGCAGTCACAGTCGGGTAAACCAAAACCTTCCTCTCCTAAGACCCAAAAATCTAGTGGGGATAAGTCCTCTGTGGGTGGGAATAAGAGTAGTGGTCCACCTGCTGCAAAGCAGGTTCCCAGTGGTTCCAGTACCGTACCCCGCACTCCTGGCACTTGTTGGGATTGTGGGGCTCTGGATCACAAAAGGGGTGACCCCAAGTGTAAAGGTAAGGCACTTGGAGTACAGGCTGTCAGCCTGACCTACCCTTACCCCGTGTCTGAGGTGGAGGCCACTGTCCTCCCCTCCTCTACCGGAATCACCTTTGGTGCTCCGGTAGAGATTTCCTTAGTGTCCCTTGGGGCCTGGGACCAGTACGCAGAAGTACTGGCGACTATCCCACAGAACACCCGTAGGTTTTTGAGAAGTGTCCTCTTGAATGGCCAGCCTTCTACTGGTTTGAGAGACACTGGGGCAAGCATGACAGTGGTGGACAGGACCCTGCTCAAGCCAGAGGACTATGAAGGTGCTCCTCTGCAAACCACCAGATTAGCTGGTGGGCCTCCCAAATTATCACCTGTAGCCTTAGTCACACTCATGATTGGAGACAAGACAGCAAAGCTTCCTGTCCTGGTTCAGGACAATGTCCCTGCTAACATTCTGTTAGGTAATGATCTAGTGGAGTTGGGGTTGATCTCGGATGGTCTTCCCCTGACTGCTGCTGCGGTCACTAGGTCACAGGTGACACCGGGTCTGGCTGTGAGTCAGGTACCCGAGCCAAAGGCGAGGCCTAAGGCAAGAAGAAGGAAGACCAAGAAGGCCACCTCTGTGGAGGGAACACCTTCTCTTCCTGCTGTTCCGACAGCACCCATTGGGATCCATACTCCGGACGGGCTGGGTCCAGTGGAAAACCCAAACTCAACTCCTGTGGGAGAAGAGACAGAAGACTCACCTGTGGGAGAGGTTCTCAACCCAGAGGAGCACCCCGACCTTCAATGCTTGTTAGCTGAAGGGGGACCCTCCCGGGCAGACTTCTGTAAAGGACAGAGAGAGTGCCACTCTCTCGAGGGTCTGAGGAAACAGGCCCTGTCCCAGGCACAAGGTGAAGTGCCTAGGACATTCAAGGTTTATTGGGAGGGTGAGCTCCTTGTTAGTGAGCCCACTAAGCCTGAACCTGGTGCCCGCAAGAGGTTGGTGGTACCCCAGGTTTACAGGCCCTTCCTACTGCAGTTGGCGCATGAGGTGCCCTTGGCTGGTCATCTTGGGACTAAGAAGACTAAGCAGAGGCTCTCTGCCCATTTCTACTGGCCAAGGATGGGGGTAGAAGTGGAGTCCCACTGCAGGACCTGCCCCACTTGTCAGTTGTCTGGCAAGACTGGAGGCAGGATCATTGCCCCACTGCAGCCATTACCAGTGGTTGGCACACCATTTGAGAGGGTGGGCATCGACATCGTCGGTCCCCTTGACCCTCCCACTTCAGGTGGACATCGGTTCATCCTGGTCTTGGTAGATCATGCCACCAGGTACCCTGAGGCAATACCCCTTCGGACTGTTACTGCCAAGGTGGTAGCCAGGGCTCTCCTGGGCATTTTCACCCGTGTTGGATTCCCCAAGGAGGTTGTCTCTGACAGAGGATCCAACTTCATGTCTAGTTACATGAAAACCATGTGGAAAGAGTGCGGGGTAACCTACAAGTTCTCCACCTCTTACCACCCCCAGACCAATGGTCTGGTTGAGAGATTTAACAAAACTCTCAAGGGCATGCTAGGTGCTTTGGAAGAGCCCCTAAGGAGGAAATGGGATCTCCTCCTGCCATGCCTGCTGTTTGCTTACAGGGAGGTACCTCAAGAGGGTGTTGGTTTCAGCCCCTTTGAGTTACTCTTTGGACATCCCGTGAGGGGGCCCCTCGCCTTGATCCGAGAAGGCTTGGAAGCCACCCCTCCAGGTCCCGCCAAGCAAGTGGGGGACTATGTGTTAGGCCTCAGGCGGAGGATGACACAAATGATGGGTCAGGCAACAGCAAATCTCAAGGCCAGCCAGGAATTGAACAAGTACTGGCATGACCTTAAAGCTTCGCAAGTGGATTGGACTCCGGGACAGGAAATCCTTGTGATGGAGCCTACCAAGCCTAGAGCTTTGGCAGACAAGTGGACTGGACCCTTCAGGATCATCTCCAAGATGGGCGAAGTCAATTATCTGGTTGACATGGGAGCCTCTGGGGTAGCCCCCCAGGTATTCCATGTCAACAGGCTCAAGCCTTTCCACAGACGAGCGGAGGTCTCATGTCTCTTGCTAGCTTCAGGGCAAGAAGAGGATGAGAGTGAGCCCCTTCCTGAGTTGCTGCATAGCAACCCTCAGGATGGCTCAGTGGAGGGAGTACAACTCTCTCCCGATTTGACAACGGAGCAGCAGAGGGCCTGCAGGGCTTTGCTCCAGCAGTATGCCTCTCTGTTTTCACTGACACCGGGCCTTACACCGTGGTGTAAGCACGAAATTGACACTGGTGACAGCGTGCCTGTCAAGAGCAGGAGCTATCGTATGTCAGATACCGTCAAAAACCACATCCAGGCTGAGGTCGCCAAGATGTTGGATCTGGGTGTTATTGAACCCTCAACCAGTCCCTGGTCCAGTCCAGTGGTCCTTGTCCCCAAGGCAAGTTCCCAGGCGGGTACCAAGGATTGGAGGTTCTGTGTGGACTACCGAGGAGTCAATGCCGTCACCAAAACTGACGCGCACCCATTGCCCAGGGCTGATGAGCTCGTGGACACCATAGGTGCTGCCAAATTTGTGAGCACCTTTGACCTTACCTCAGGCTATTGGCAAATAGCTCTGACGGACCATGCCAAGGAAAAGACGGCCTTCTCAACACCTGAGGGACTCTACCAGTTTAGGGTCATGCCCTTTGGGTTGAAGAATGCCCCTGCCACCTTCCAGAGATTGGTCAACCATGCGCTCAGTGGGCTGGAAGCCTTTTGTGTGGCTTACTTAGACGACATTGCCGTCTACAGTAACACCTGGGAAGAGCATTTGACACATCTGGATAGGGTGTTGCAGGCCTTGAAAAGGGCTAACCTCACTATCAAGGCCACCAAGTGCCAGATAGCTCAGGGGAAAGTTACCTATCTTGGTCATGAGGTAGGAGGGGGTCAAATCCAACCTCTCTCCAGTAAAGTACAGGACGTACAGAACTGGGAGACTCCCACTACTCAAACCCAGGTGAGAGCCTTTTTGGGCCTCACTGGGTACTATCGCAATTTCATGGCAGACTATGGAACCATAGCTGCACCCCTGACAGCTCTAACTTCGCCCAAACAACCTAGGAAGGTTAATTGGACTGAAGACTGTCAGAGGGCCTTTGATGGCTTGAAAGAAAGTCTGTGTAGGGCACCTGTGTTGTGTGCGCCTGACTACAGCCGACCCTTTATCGTCCAGACGGATGCCTGCGACACCGGAATTGGAGCTGTCTTGTCCCAGTTAGATGACAAAGGGAGAGAACACCCTATCATATTCATCAGTAGACAACTCAAGGGTAGAGAACTTAGGTGGGCTACTGTTGAAAAGGAGTGTTTTAGCATAGTTTGGAGCCTTAGGCGTTTTAGGCCCTACCTTACGGGGTCTACCTTCAAGGTCCAAACAGATCATAAGCCCCTGAAGTGGCTTATGCAGATGAAGGGTGAGAACCCGAAATTGCTCAGGTGGTCCATTAGCCTACAAGGGCTAGACTTCACCATAGAGCACAGACCAGGGAAGAGTCACGATAATGCGGATGGCCTTTCCAGAAGGTATGTTGACCGTCTGGATGAGGGTGTCTATCCCGTGGGAGATTAGACACCCTCCACCTCAGTCTGGGGGGGGCGACTGTGATGCTGGAAATGCATCAGAGGGACAGGGCCTCTGAATCCTTGTCCTTTTCTGCCTTTTATCGTGTGTTCTGTTATGTTTTCTGCCCAGGAGTCCATTTGGGACTCCTGGCAGTGCAGCTCTCTCTTTTGGTTTGGTGAACAGACCCCTGGGATACCCTTATGGCACCCATGGGTAGGGGTACAACCCTGTGCCCCTAGTGTATGTTTTTGGGCACCTGTGGGTGGCCCACAGAGCAGGGTATGGGCTGGTGGCAGCTCCATGCTGAATTAGACAGGTGCTCTGGGCGTCCTCCATTTTGGGATACCCAGGCCCTGCCATTGGGATCAGTTGATTCCTGATAGAAAACAAGATGGCCCCTGTGGCCTCTTGCTTTCTATTGCCTGTTGTCTTGTTTTTCCCAAAGTCCTGGGAAGCCCTGACTCTGTCCCTTCCCCCTGACTGGCTGTTGGGTGGAAGTTCCATATATGGTGTTGTTGTGAAGGCCCAGCTAGACTGACTGGAGCCTTCCCTTTGACTGTATGTTGTGGGTACCTCCTGTGGGTGGGACCTGGGTGAATGGAGTGTGTGACCAATATACACTTCTTGTTGTGGTTGTCTGGTTTCTGGCATGTGAGACAAAGACTGAGACAGCCCTGCCTGAAACTGGCCTGAATGCAGTGTGTAGTGTTGAATGGCTGGGTACTTGTCCCAATCCACATTCCTTGTTGTGAGTGTCTGAAAGGGAGGAGTGTGGCCTGAATGCACTGTGTGCCTGATTGGCTGACTGACTGCATGAATGCCCTTCGGTGTGATTGGCTGCTGTGTGTGTGCCAGCAGTGTGGATGAGAGACAGGATAGTATATCTGGGGACCTCTCACCACTGGAAATTGTTCAGAAGCATTCAGAAGCTGAGTCTCCACTCAAGAGTAACTGGATTTGCTGATCCTCGACGTCCAGCTGGAAGAAGAAGACTTGCTGTGGCATTTGCTTCGACGGAACTGAAGGTTGTCGAAATCGTCGAGGACTGACCCGAGAGAGGACCTGGCTAGGCGCCCTCTTCCCGTGCTCCGAGGGACCATCGAGCACCGCTGAATCTTCGCCGAAGCGCCCTGGAAGTCAGACCCTCGAAAGGCTGCCGACCCGAGACGGGACCGCCGAGGAGATCGAAGTGAAGCACCCGGACATCGACGCTGTCGAAGTCCATTGCCGTCGACCAGGGTTCGCAGGTCTGTGTAACCGCTGGAGGCCCGTCGAAGTTGTGTTGCCCCGCCGTGGGAACCACTTGACGCCGTGCCGCCGACGACCGGAGCCGTCCGCTCCTTGCCTAAGAACATTTGTCTTGAAGGACTCCCTCGTCCGCATCGTCGGCCGCTTTGTCCCGCCGGAGAAAGTCGAGGACGACCAACGCGCCGAGGAGAATCCGCCGGTGGGTTTCCCGCCACCTCACGACCCCAAAGACTCGAGCGACTCGACGCCCTTGCTGGGCCACCGTCACCCACAATCTTTGCGGTCCAGAACTAGTGTCGCCGAGGTGCCCCGCACGCCTCTACCTCGCAGGACGCCGACGTCTCGACGCCGACGAGCACCGCCCGGATCGAAGCCTGCCGCCTCATCGACGCCGTTCTACCTTGTTTGTTGTCGGACGTTCGGCGCCCCGTGTCTCCCGCTTGAAAGGGAAGGCATTCAAGAAGGGCCGTCGATTCCCCGACACCGAACACCGAGTTCCTCGACGCTTCTCGACGCCTCTCGACGATCCGTGACTCCTGCTTTAAAGGGGGTCATTCAAGAAGGATCTGTCGACGCCTCTTCGAAGAACTCGACTCCACCAGGTACATTGGGGGGGTAAAAACATTATAGGAGAGAAATAGACTATTGAACAATATATGGACTGGGCTGGTGTTATATCTCTTTATTTTACAGGTTGCCCAGGTGGGGGGATCTCCACACAGAACTGTGTCCAGTGGTAGGGGCCAGTATTCTGCCTATTGTTTCAACCCTCTGTTATCTCTCCTCTCTCTATTGCTGGTTTCCTTCTTATTGATCTGTGTGCCATTTTAACAGTATTGTGAATGCACTTTAATGAGGTCTAATATTAGTGGTACCACTTTAGAATTGTAGATATTTACCATTGCTGATTTTCCTGAGCACAAAGTGCGTTATTGTGATAAGTGTACATAACCCTTGAATATTAATTATATAAAGACTGTGTTTTCAGTAATACAGTGTGTGGACATTCCTTTGTGGGGGCTTGGGGATACACTGTACTTAAGAACCAGCCTGCATCACCTCCTGAGAAGCTAGGCCTTGATTGCTCGTCCATCGTTACCATATTAGAGAATCTTGGCTGGGGTCCTCTGTGCCTCCCCTCTACCATATAGAGAGCGGAAGTACAGACCCCCCTACCAGTCTTTACAATCAGTGACATTTCACTATTAGACTGAAATTGAATCGGTGAAGGTGAAATAAGTCTTTGATAAAACCATGTTAAATTGAGTGCTAATTACTGCATGCACTATCATGTGAAGTGGGAGTTATCTAAACCAGTAGTTAAATATAGCATCAAGATTGTAATAGCCAAAGTGGATATAAAGTTCTCACCTAATGGATTTATGTTGCAGAAGTTAAAGAGCTTGGATGCAAATAAGTTCAATTAATCAAGAATGGATTCTTGATAGTGGTATCTGCCAAGAGTAGGAAATATATACATTACAGATATAAATACTAAATATAGTTAGATTGGAAGAAGTACTCCTAATCAAAATGTCTCTTATTAATATAGATGCTGCCTTACCTATATTCGTATTCTTTTGATAAGACACAGATGCCTGATTGTCAAGAATAATGTCCCCGATGGTCCGACGTGACGTGACTTTCTCTGTTAAATCAAAGTAAATATTGTTCATGATCTATGTGTATGTATTTATCTCTGTCCCCTATGCGCAAAACAAGAAAAAACATTTTTGGACTGTCAGTTATTGCGCTAACCTTGTTTTCAGAGCTTAATCCCTGGAGTGGCCGGCAATAATCTAGGTGTCACCGGCGCGTTCCGGTGACTATTAAATATAGAATGGAATGACGATGGAGATTCCCCATTGGCCTCGATGCCATGTGCAGTGCTCTTGCGCGAGACACAGAATACTAATCTCCCGTGCATGTGCAGTGTTACAGAACATTATGTGTCTTGATATCGGGCATGAAAAGTCAAGTGAGGCTGAATGACACGTACGATGTTGACAATGCGCATATGCATTGGAAATCCGCATCAAAACAAAGTCTTCAGCGATGCACATGCAAAAATCATTGTTCTACAATAGTATATGTCGAATTATGATAATGATAATTGTAATAAAACGGAATGTCACAATATTGACTGCAAGAACACGCCCATAGCTTGAATGTTTTTAGATGTAAACCGGACTAAACATCATTATGACCGTGAAGGCTCCACATGAAAGGAGTAATATTCAGTTCTTCTTGAAAGGCATATGTGATGGCATATGTGATAGTAAATTCATTAAAATGGTCAAAATGTGTGGTTGTTAACAAGATACCTAGTTACAGAAATACATATATCTCATTGTCTGAGTTTAGACCTTCCATAGTACATCGAAATAGACAAATACATTTTGCTTCTAGCTGTCTTAGTTTCAATACTATGTCACCACCCCTTTTACTCAGACTAGCTTTCATCAAGCCCGCAAAGCGAATATCATCCTTGTTGTCAGTCTGATGTGAAGTTTGCCAATGAGTGGCTAGTGGTAGTTTAGGGTCTTGACTGCCTAGGCTAGACATGTGTTCACATATCCTAGTTCGAAGTTGTCTAATAGTGGAGCCAATATAGATTTTGGCACAGATACATCTAATTGCATACACAACATGTGTCGTGCGGCAATTGAGAAAGTTCCTGATCTGTATGGTATGTCCTTTGGCATCTGTAAATTGGGTAATATTGGTCTCTGCAAATTTGCACATAGAACAATTTCCACACTTGTGAAAACCTGTAATTGGGGGCAACCAAGTAGTCTTTTCTTTCAATGATTCTTTTTGAATCTGTAAAAAAGATGGACTAATTCTGTCTCGAATAGTTCTTGGTTTGGTGAATATAAATCTCGGTTTGTTGGTCAGAAAAGGTGTAATGTCCTTGTCCAATAGAAGTAAATCCCAATGTTTTTGTAATATTTTGTACAAAAGCTTGGAATCTTTGGAAAATTTGGTGATGATATCTACAGTACCTGGTTGTTTAGGTTTACATTGTTTGGGTTTTAGTGTATCAGCCCTGTCCATGGTGCAGTATCTGTCTAGACCTTTCTTGATACATTGTTTTGAGTAGCCTCTTTGCAAGAATCTGTTAGATAGCAGGTCACATTCCTCATAAAATTCTTGATCTTTGTTGCAATTCCTACGTGCCCTATAAAATTCACCCATTGGAATGTTCTTTATGGTGGATAAGCAATGACAGCTTGTAGAATTGAGAGTCAAATTAATCTCTGACGGTTTGCGATAGGTTCTGGTGTTGATTTTGTTATCTTCAATATTCATTTTCAGATCAAGAAAATCAATTTGTACTGTGCTGTGTTGTCCTGTGAACTGTATTCCTTAGTTATTGTTGTTGATGTGTGCAAGAAATTGGTCTAATTCTGAGGTTGTACCAGACCAGATCATAAGTATATCGTCTATGAATCTCTTCCACAACACTATGTGCATTTTGTACTGAGTGTGATGCAATATATGCCTGTCCTCCACTTGTGCCATGAACAAGTTTGCCAATGATGGAGCATACTTGGCTCCCATAGCCACACCTTTGACCTGAGCATAATACTGGTTGTTGAATAAAAACACATTGGCACTCATTACGACCCTGGTAGTAATTTGCGGACATTACCAGCATGGCGCAATTAACGTGTCCGTGCTGGCCAGATACTGCTAAAAGTGGCACATTATGACCTCTCGGGCACAAGCTTTGCGCCATGCCGGCAATGTAACAACCGCCATGGCGCAAAAGTACCAAAACCGCCACTTACCGGCATCGTATGCCGTGCAAATAGCGCGTCCGCCACCTCAGCCATCGATATTAACGATCACCGCCATTAGCGGTGGCCGCAAATAGCGGGAACCGCTATTAGCGGTGACCGCAAATAAGCAGAACCGGAAGTTGCATCAACGCACAGGAACAGGAAAGAGCACGGCGGTGTTAGGAAAGATTTCTTAATTGTGGGTAATTTTCCTTCCATGTGGCAACCCCTAAACTTTTTGCTGTTGTTTTCACCATGATCTAGACTTTGCCAGAGAAGTGCAGCCTTCTGCCGCACTCCTCTGGGCTTTCGCTCCATTCTTACGGGGAAACTGACATGCCCTTAAGACAGTCAGTACCGGGAAACGTTGTTTTCCGTAGATTTTTTATCATATTGCAGCTTTCACGCAACATGGCACAAGAGGGCACTGTAAGCTAAGTTACTGCTCTCTTAGGTCTCTAGTCTTCTACAGGCCCTAAATACTCTCTTTGGATTGTAAATGAACGGTGCAAGTGAATCACGGACGGGATTGGTGGCAGCGATTGTTTCTTGTGTTTTTGAGCTCCTTTTGGCATTTTAAGCGCGTTTCTCGCGCTTAACCCAAAATGGTGGCCTGGCTCCCAAAATGGCCAGACCACGAGGCTCTTTGTCCTGTCCGCTGACCGTCTTGCCCCCTTCACCTCCCCCAGGTCGCGCCGACCCGGGGCCTTCCTTATTTGGGCATGTACTTTCCCGCGAAACACAGCTGCTTTCGCGGGCTTCTACAGGCCTGGTGTGTGCCTCCAGGATGGGGGCTGGGATGTCTGGTCCCAATACACATCCTGGGCGCCAGAGAGTCTAGGGTGGTGTGAATGCCTGGGACCCCTGTGGTCCGTGATAAGGTCCACAGATGGTCTGAGTGTTTTATGAGCGATCTCCCATTGGGTCCCCTCCGTTTTGGCGCGAAGGGAACCGTGGATAAGAGGGGGCTGGAAACTCCACTACCATGTCGATCTCCTGAGTTCTCATGAACAAAGGACTACAGGAGCCAAGTATCCTGCAACCACGAGGCTGAACAGAGGAATCGCTGGTGACCCGCTGAAGGACTGCTCCTCTGCACTGCTGTCACTTTGTGAAACCCTTTCTACCTCTGATCGAACGAGAAGGCCTGTACTGGTACTTCGACCCCTTGGAAAGTGGGAACAACTATTCTCGGCATCTTCACCATCTCCTGCAAGTAAGCCTTCGGAAGTGTCTCTGGCCCATCCAGCAGACTGACCAGCCTACCCAGGAGTCTTGCTCTGTATCTGCGTCAGGTTGTGTTGTATTACGAGTCCTTGTCACTCTCACACGATTCTTACACTTGGCATTCCCAGGTCTGAAGTGAGTAGTGTACATTTGGCTGAAATACACACGGCAGCTCCGTTGCCCTTCTGTGGTAACAAACTGTGCGGGTTCACTGCGTTTGGGAGGTCCTCAACTCAACTTCTGCTGCTGCGAAATCTACACGACGACGAGACGTCCCCTGCTCCTATCTGAACCTGCCAGCAC
This sequence comes from Ambystoma mexicanum, assembly GCF_040938575.1. NCBI lineage: Eukaryota > Metazoa > Chordata > Amphibia > Caudata > Ambystomatidae > Ambystoma > Ambystoma mexicanum. The sequence goes on along the minus strand of NC_090940.1, from coordinate 463,449,263 downwards.
TGAAACTGACGCGGAGAAGTCTGGGTCTGCTTGCATCGGGGACCGGTGAGTAGCATCGCTAGGAACTGGTCGCCCTCCTGCAGGAGCCCATAGCTTTTCCCGCTGTGTCTAACAGCACGCCTTTCCGTACTCGCGCTCCGCTTCTGCCCACAGTGGAGGCTGTGCTTGAGTCGCGGAGCTCTGTTCATCTTAATTTGTTCACCGAACTAAACTGCCTGATTCCCTCGAAGACACTCCCCTTTTTGCCCATTGGCACCAGCGTGTGCAGGTACTTTTGAGCACAAGGCTCCACTCTTCGTAGGGCTTGGACTTCCTTTTAGTTAGGTGCCTCTGAAGGTGGACTGGGTCTAATTATTATTCGCACTGCCTGTTTTCCTCCCCATCTAGGTGGTCTACACATTTCGTGCGTCTAACTCGTTAGACTCGTTTGTATTTGTATATATATTGTATTGGTTTGGTATGTGTTGGTTTACTTGAGTTTTATTGTGATTTCTCGCTACGGTCAATGTTACAAAGGCCTTGTAATAAATGTGTATATATTTTTAATATAACACCTGCTTGGAGTAATTTGTAAGTGTCCTTGCTTTGTGTGCTCATTGCGGGCTTTCAGTCACCCTCACCTCTCTTGAGACCTAGTCTTGACCTCCGCGATCGCTACCCTGATTGGTCTGGCTTGTCCAGAGGTTACCCTGTTCCAAGAAACTAGGCTGGCCTTCTGAACCTCTGCCCCTCCAGGACAGAGTTCAGAAATCCGTCTTAACAAATTGGTGACAGCGGTGGGATACGACTGAAGGTATCCAGTGTTGCGCACTAGCAAAGGCATTTCAAGTTATTCCTACCAGAACACGTAGTGAATTGTCGTAGTATAACTTTTAAAAGGCCATAGTCCTATCAAGAAGTATGGAAACAAATACCTTGTTAACTTTAAATGCTTCTAAATCCGAAACATTGAAAAAGATGTGTGCGGAGAGAGGTTTTTCCTCTCAAGGCACCAAAATGGATATGATCCAAAGAATCGTGGCGTGGCAAGAAGCGCAGATTGACGCTATAACTTCTGAGGACAGTGCAGAAAGAGGTGGGGCTGCTCTCACTGGTAGAACCGACGGTTCTGCCGCTGCACTGGTCCACTGTGACCACGAGGAAAGGGAGGATGAGATGTCTAATGTTTCCTCTGCCAGTGTCGATGGGGAGGCCATGCTTGATTTCAAGAAGCAAGAGCTGCTGTTTAGGCAGAAGGAGCTTGAGATCAATATGGCCAAACTACAGGAAGAGCTTGAGTTCAATAGGGTCAAGCTAAAAATCGAACAGGCAGAAAAACAGAAAGACAGGGATCACCAGTTGGAACTGGCCAAGCTTCAGGTTGCAAATGGATCCAAGGGTCCTGGACATGGGTCTGGGGCCTCCTCTCATCCACGGTTTCCAAAAGATCTGCTCAGTGTGTATGAGGAAAAGAATGACATTATGGACTGGCTGAATACGTTTGAGTATGGATGCGAAGTTCAACAAGTTGACAATGCTGATAAGATTGCCTGGTTACTCAGAAGACTGCCCCATTCTGGCTGTAGTGCCATTATGGAAATGTCGAAGGCTGAGCGAGCGGATTTCGCAATGTTAAAGCAAACTCTCATTTTAAAGTTTGGAAAGACTCCTGCCCAATATTTAAAACGATTGCGAGAATATAAGAAAAAAGAAGGTGGTACTTGGGTATCTTATGTAACCGAATCCTTAAAAAACTTGACTGGCTGGGTCGAAGGTTATAAGGTTTCTACCTTTGAAGGCATGATAAGTCTTGTCATGCTGGAACATATTTTTGCATCTTCTTCCCCGGAGCTTAAGCAGCATTTGGCCGATACGAAGGAGATAGATCCTAAGAAGCTGGCCATTGCCGCAGATTTATGGGTGTCACATCGAGTGTCCCATAAGGACAAAACACATCCTGGTAAGCAGGAGGAAGGGAAAAAGTCCAAAGATAAGGAGGGTGGAGAATCTGATAAATCTTCTTCTCAAAAGGGCCACAAAAAGAAAATTAAGGGTAAGACACAAGAGAACTCACAGGGTAGTGGAGGTCAGCCTCCGAAACAGAACTCTGGTTACAGTAAGCCTCCCTATGTAAACAGACCCAATGGATCTTGTTTTGCTTGTGGAGCAACTGACCACGTGAAGGGGGATCCCCGGTGTAAGGTTAAACCTTTGGGGGTCCACTCCGCTAATCTGGCCTTCTCCTCCTACGAGGAAGAAGAGATTACAGGAGCATCCTTCTCCTTAGACTCCTTCCCCAGCGGGATAGAAGCTGAGGTAGTTTTAGTTTCCCTGGGTTCCTGGGAGCCTAAAGTCGCAGAGGTTTATGCTAGGATTGCAGATAATACCAAGCACTACTTTAAAGACAGTGTGCTGATCAATGGAGTGTATACTCCAGCTCTTAGGGATAGTGGGTGCAGTCGAACTGTAGTGGAGTCTACCTTGGTAGACTCAGAGGAAGTTGCCCGAGCTACTCTGATGCCCACTAAGTTGGCTGACGGCCCACCTCGCATGTTCCCAGTAATACCTGTAAATCTTACTTTAAATGGTACAGCAGTCAGGATTCCAGTGAGCATTCAGAGAAACGTCCCAGGAACGGTCTTGTTAGGCAATGATCTCAAGGCTTTAGGGCTTGTAGGAGACACTGCCGACAGACCCTGCACACGGTCTCAAACACGGGCAGCATTGGCCAAGACCAATACGCCACACCAGCCGAAGGGGAAACCCAAGGCGAAAGGAGTAAGTAAGTCAAATCGAGGGAAAGAGAGCATTCCCCCGAACTCGCCTACCACTGCGGTGGAGGAAGTTGGTCAATCGCCCGGGCCTGACAAGGAGGTGGCGATGCCTGAAGTATTTGACCCCAACGACCATCCGGAACTAAAAGACTTGTTAGTAGAAGGTTGTCCTGACAGGGAAGAATTCAGTAAAGGCCAACGTGAGTGCCTGTCACGGCTCGCTCCCTTCGCTCCCATTCCCGTCACTTGGGGGCATGTTTTGGGGTTTATTCCCTACTGGACATTTCCTCCGAACCTTATGCTACAGTGCTGTGATGAATTGGGAGCGCTAAAACCTTATTTTCCAAGTTACTTCCCTTCCGGATCCATTCCAGGTTTTTGGCAGCCAGCATGTTACTTTAATCTAATGACTATGCTTCCCAGAATGCCTGGCTCACTGCTTCACCTCCTCCCTTGCAGGACAAGGTTGGGTGGAGGATAGGCAACACCTGTGGCTGCAGGTGCAGCAGGCGGCACACCTGAGGGGTGTGCTCGTTAAGCAGCTTTAAAAGCCTCAGTTTGCTTCAGTCCAGCGCTGGTCATTGTTGCAGTGTTCCTGTTACTCAGAAGACTGCCCCATTCTGGCTGTAGTGCCATTATGGAAATGTCGAAGGCTGAGCGAGCGGATTTCGCAATGTTAAAGCAAACTCTCATTTTAAAGTTTGGAAAGACTCCTGCCCAATATTTAAAACGATTGCGAGAATATAAGAAAAAAGAAGGTGGTACTTGGGTATCTTATGTAACCGAATCCTTAAAAAACTTGACTGGCTGGGTCGAAGGTTATAAGGTTTCTACCTTTGAAGGCATGATAAGTCTTGTCATGCTGGAACATATTTTTGCATCTTCTTCCCCGGAGCTTAAGCAGCATTTGGCCGATACGAAGGAGATAGATCCTAAGAAGCTGGCCATTGCCGCAGATTTATGGGTGTCACATTGAGTGTCCCATAAGGACAAAACTCATCCTGGTAAGCAGGAGGAAGGGAAAAAGTCCAAAGATAAGGAGGGTGGAGAATCTGATAAATCTTCTTCTCAAAAGGGCCACAAAAAGAAAATTAAGGGTAAGACACAAGAGAACTCACAGGGTAGTGGAGGTCAGCCTCCGAAACAGAACTCTGGTTACAGTAAGCCTCCCTATGTAAACAGACCCAATGGATCTTGTTTTGCTTGTGGAGCAACTGACCACGTGAAGGGGGATCCCCGGTGTAAGGTTTAACCTTTGGGGGTCCACTCCGCTAATCTGGCCTTCTCCTCCTACGAGGAAGAAGAGATTACAGGAGCATCCTTCTCCTGAGACTCCTTCCCCAGCGGGATAGAAGCTGAGGTAGTTTTAGTTTCCCTGGGTTCCTGGGAGCCTAAAGTCGCAGAGGCTTATGCTAGGATTCCAGATAATACCAAGCACTACTTTAAAGACAGTGTGCTGATCAATGGAGTGTATACTCCAGCTCTTAGGGATAGTGGGTGCAGTCGAACTGTAGTGGATTCTACCTTGGTAGACTCAGAGGAAGTTGCCCGAGCTACTCTGATGCCCACTAAGTTGGCTGACGGCCCACCTCGCATGTTCCCAGTAATACCTGTAAATCTTACTTTAAATGGTACAGCAGTCAGGATTCCAGTGAGCATTCAGAGAAACGTCCCAGGAAAGGTCTTGTTAGGCAATGATCTCAAGGCTTTAGGGCTCGTAGGAGACACTGCCGACAGACCCTGCACACGGTCTCAAACACGGGCAGCATTGGCCAAGACCAATACGCCACACCAGCCAAAGGGGAAACCCAAGGCGAAAGGAGTAAGTAAGTCAAATCGAGGGAAAGAGAGCATTCCCCCGAACTCGCCTACCACTGCGGTGGAGGAAGTTGGTCAATCGCCCGGGCCTGACAAGGAGGTGGCGATGCCTGAAGTATTTGACCCCAACGACCATCCGGAACTAAAAGACTTGTTAGTAGAAGGTTGTCCTGACAGGGAAGAATTCAGTAAAGGCCAACGTGAGTGCCTGTCACGGCTCGCTCCCTTCGCTCCCATTCCCGTCACTTGGGGGCATGTTTTGGGGTTTATTCCCTACTGGACATTTCCTCCGAACCTTATGCTACAGTGCTGTGATGAATTGGGAGCGCTAAAACCTTATTTTCCAAGTTACTTCCCTTCCGGATCCATTCCAGGTTTTTGGCAGCCAGCATGTTACTTTAATCTAATGACTATGCTTCCCAGAATGCCTGGCTCACTGCTTCACCTCCTCCCTTGCAGGACAAGGTTGGGTGGAGGATAGGCAACACCTGTGGCTGCAGGTGCAGCAGGCGGCACACCTGAGGGGTGTGCTCGTTAAGCAGCTTTAAAAGCCTCAGTTTGCTTCAGTCCAGCGCTGGTCATTGTTGAAGTGTTCCTGTTGTGACTGATCCCTTGTTCCTTGTTCCTAGCTTTTGTGCCTAGTTCCTAGTTCCTGTTTCTTGTTCCTCTGCCCTGGATTTCGGATTTATGTGCTTAATTGATTTCTGCTTTCTGGATTTCCCTTTCTGTCTTCCTCTGTCTGCAGGCAGCCTTTCTCAGTGCTTTACCCTTTGATGCTGCCCAATTTGCCTGTATTCTCTGTCTCTTTGATGCTGTCCTTTGCTACTGAAATACTTGATGCATTAGTCTTTCCCTTTATAGATTTAGCTTCCTGCCTTTTCTCCTTGGATGGGTGGGAAAGGTTTCCTTTTGTGATATCATTTTCCCTGCTCCTGATCCTTACTTTCTGTTGGGATCCATTCCATGTTTTCCATTGCACTTCTGCATTTATTTCCCATTGATTATTAGGTGAGGGGTGCTGTTGTAACTAGTCCCTGTGTGAATGCCTTTTGTTTTCCTCACTATTCTATAATCACAATTCCTACTTGCCCCTTGACTTGGGTCTTATGTATTTAGTTATCCTCCACCCATTGCTGTTATAGCCTTCTGGGTCCCTGTTTGATCAACTGGGTTCATCGGTTTACTGACATTCAAGTGTTCTTTTCCGGTCCTCGTGAGTACTGTTTCTAAGTTCCTTATTCAGTATCATCCAGAGTGTCAGCTCACAGATCCTGTCCTTGCTTGCCCTCTACGTGGGCTTAGCGCTGTCAGTATCTGTAATAGCATAGTGGGTAAGGAGTTTGCCGACTTTCCTTTCAGTCATAAGGAGGTTCTAAGTGCTTACCCCACATCCCTTTTCTTATATTGGTATTATTGTTTCACTCTATTTGCACTCCTGGGTTTTAGTATACACGAGTCTTGGGTATTGTATGCACGTTGTTAGATTCAAAGTTGTTCACTGTGCGATTCTGTGCACATTTCCCTTGCCATATTAATTTCCTTCTTCCTTTCTTAACAGTGCCCATCTCTGGAAGGCCTAAGGAGACAGGCCTGCTCCCAGCTTGAGGGTGAACCTCCTGGGACGCATCGGATTTATTGGGAAGCTGGACTCCTGTATAGTGAGCCCACAGAGTCTACGGAAGGAGACCATAGGAGGTTGGTGGTTCCCCTTGCTGTAAGACCCTTCCTCCTGCAGTTGGTGCATGAAGTACCCCTTGCTGGTCACCTTGGTATTAAGGGGGCCAAGCAAAGGTTATCCATGCACTTCTACTGGCCCAAGATGGGGGTGCAAGTAGAAAGTCAATGCAGGAGTTGTGCCTCCTGCCAGTTATCTGGTAAGAGTGGCTCAACAATCCAAGCTCCATTGGTACCACTCCCAGTAGTGGGAATACCATTCGAAAGGGTAGGGATCGACATCGTTGGTCCCCTTTACCCGCAGATATCCTCAGGCAATAGGTTTATCTTGGTGCTAGTCGAATATGCTACCAGATATCCTGAGGCCATCCCATTGAAAACTGTAACTGCCAGGTCAGATGCAAAAGAGTTACTTGGCATCTTTACTAGGGTTGGCTTCCCTAAAGAAGTTGTGTCTGACAGAGGCAGCAACTTTATGTCAAAGTATATGCAGGCTATGTGGAAAGAATGTGTGGTCACCTACAAGTGCTCTTCTGCATACCACCCCCAGACCAATGGTCTGGTGGAACGTTTCAACAGAACGTTAAAGAGCATGATTGGGGCTCTGGAAGAACCTCAAAGAAGAAAATGGGATCTTCTTTTACCATGCTTACTGTTTGCCTACCGAGAGGTACCACAGGAGGGTGTTGGCTTCAGCCCCTTCGAACTTCTGTTCGGTCATCCTGTACGGGGACCCTTAGCCATAGTCAAAGAGGGATGGGAGATGCCCACTCCCCCTGTTACTACCAACATAGTAGATTATGTGCTGGGGCTCAGAAAACGGATGGTACTCCTAATGGGCTTGGCTAGTGATAAATTGAAGGCAGGACAAGCTCTGGTGAAACATTGGTATGACCAGAAAGCTTCCCTCATCAACTTTACACCGGGTCAGCAAGTCCTGATGATGAATCCCATAAGGCCTCGAGCTTTACAGGACAAATGGTCAGGCCCTTACACAGTGGTGGAGCCCCTGGGTGAGGTTAACTGTTTAGTGGACCTTGGAAGGCCTGGACAGGCTCCAAAAGTGTTCCACGTAAATAGGCTGAAGGCTTCGTCCCAAGAGTCGAAATCGCAGCACTGCTACTGGCTTCAGATGTTGAGGAAGAGGAGTCTGAACCTCTCCCCGACCTGTTCCAAAGCGGTCCTTCAGATAGCTCCTTTGAGGGTGTCCGAGTGGCCCCTCACCTGACTTCTAATCAGCAGGCTGAGGTGAAAAGTTTGCTTAGGCACTTTTCCCCCCTGTTTTCACAGTCGCCTGGTTTGACACCTTGGTGCAAACATAACATAGACACAGGAGACAGTGTACCTACCAAAAGTAGGGGATACAGGATGTCAGACAAAGTATGGTCTTACATTAAGACTGAGGTCAACAAGATGTTAGACCTTGGGGTGATTGACCCCTCTAGTAGTCCTTGGTCCAGCCCTGTGGTTTTGGTTCCAAAGGCAGGCACTTCTGAATTGAGGTTCTGCGTGGATTACAGGGCTCTGAATGCTGTCACCAAGACAGATGCACACCTCTTGCCTCGAACAGATGAGCTGGTGGATACTTTGGGTGCCTCCAAGTACCTCAGCACGTTTGACCTCACTGCTGGCTATTGGCAAATAGCTTTAGCAGAACATGCCAAGGAGAAGACAGCGTTTTCTACTCCAGACGGCCTTTACCAATTCAGGGTAATGCCGTTCAGGTTGAAAAATGCACCTGCCACTTTCCAGAGGCTTGTGAATCATGTGTTGAATGGGTTGGACGAATTCTGTCTTGCATATCTGGACGATATGGATGTTTTCAGTGCCACCTGGGAAGACTATGTGAAACACCTTGGGATTGTGCTCCAGGCTCTTCAGAAAGCACACTTGACCATAAAGGCTAGTAAATGCCAGATTGGACAAGGCTCAGTGGTTTACCTTGGACATGAAGTAGGTGGAGGGAGGATACAGCCTCTTCCCAGTAAAGTACAAGCAGTACAAGACTGGCATACCCCCACTACACAGACCCAAGTGAGAGCCTTCTTAGGACTCACAGGGTATTACCGCAACTTCGTGGCAGACTATGGCACCATAGCTGCCCCTCTGACTGCCCTCACCACTCCGAAGAAACCTAAGAAGGTAACTTGGACCGACGAGTGTGAGAAGGCCTTCAATGGCTTAAAAGACTCCTTGTGCCAGGCCCCTGTCCTCAGGACCCCTGATTATTGTTAGGCGGAAACCTGTGCAGTTCCCTCTGGGACCACTGCAAAAGATTTAGGACTACAGGTGTTTGGCAGTAAACCCACTTGGTAGCAGTCTGTACCACACAGATTCACTTGGTAGCTGTGGCTGAGCAGTCAGACTTCCCTCAAGAAGAGTTAGGCAGTATGTGGAGTATACAACATAGGGCAATTCTTCACAGTAAGACAAGCAAACACGCAACAAGGCTTCAGTGTAAAGAAATAAAGGTATTTATTCATAAAGACACATCTATCGGAAACAATCTGGCACTATTACGGCAAACACTTCAATTACAATTACTCTACGAAGGAAAAGATCAATCACCCTAACAATATTTCGACAAGTCTAGGTTTTACCAGCATCACTTATTTGCAGACAGAGGTATATGCATCAACCTGGATGGCACTCTAGTATTCGTTAGGACGGGAAAGAAAAATAAGCAGGTTACGAAATCATCACGGTCCCAATACTTAACGGACAAATGCAAGACAAGAAGACAAGAACCACGATAGATCATAAAGTTCAGAGGCCAGGCCCACTCGGAGAGAGGCAAGGCGATATGTCCCAAAAGTCTCTTAGTGGAAATGCGTTCGAGTCTTTGTAGCAAATTATTATCGGAAGATTGGACCAGTTCAGAACAATACGCTAGAGAAAGCTTGGAGGCGACCCTATGGAGAGGCGAGGATTAAGACACCTCACTCTATCTGGCAACAAGGGAAGCCAGGCGGACACAGTACCTTGATTGTGGAGAGACAGCTCCGGCGGGGGCAGTTGTTCCTGGTGGTGGGCGCACGTCCGGTCTTTGCCAAGAGAAGAGAGGATCTCGTTGTCGAAGGAAAGTTGAAGATCGTTGCACCTCCAGGCAAGAGACCAGCCGCGGAGTGCTCCGTCACAAGGCACCACCTTTTGGTCGCGGCACAGGGGTAGTGGCTATCCGGTTGCTGAGGTGCTCTGCATGGACAATTCGACCACTGCGTCCTGAGGCGAAGAAAAAGCAAAGGTGACTGGTTGTTCCCACCAGTCAGGGGAAGAGACTCTCCGGCAGTGAGATTTCCTCTGTCGTCGGGAAGTGGTGAGTCGGTTCAGCAGGGCTCCACCGGAGGTGTCGTCATTGCAGGTCGGCTCAGCTTTACTCTCGTTGGATTCTTAGATCCTGTGGCGACTTCTGAAGATCCAGTCCCAAAAGCCCTGCTTTTATGCAGAAAACCCCCATTCATTCAGCCTAGCTGTCAATCAACACACGCTAAGTGGTGAGCGGGGAGGCCCACCACTTGGGCCAATCACACCATAGTGCGACCGGAGTTGGCAAGGCAACTCGGTCCAGGGTGCCTAAACCCCCTCCCACACCCCTGTGGTAACCCAGACAGAATGGCACCACTTTGGAGGGTCTCTGTACAGAAGCCCGCCAAAAGTGGAACAAAGGGCTCGACCTTTGGTTTAGGAGTCACAGAGACGAACACAGATGCCATTTTACAAACCGAGTTCTGGCAGAAAATACCATCCGATAGACTTATTTAAGATATGTAGACCGGTGGTATGTTAGAGACTAACGAGAAAAAGTATTAATCTCCAACAATGGGAAGAATCCCATAGGGTTATATTCGGGTCGAACATAACAAGTAGTTTCCACTGCCACCAGCCAAAACTCGACGAGGGGGGACGGGACAGTGCCCCCTCGAATAACAGACCGAGGAGTAATCGAATTACCCCTCCTAGTACGTCCACAATAGGATGGTTTGTACTAGTTCTGTTAGTAAATTTAGGTCTAGTAAATCCAATGGTGACTTTACATGCCCGGGGAGACAGTAGTCAGTCCCCGGGTATGGAGTCTACGATGGAGGTCCGCTAGGACGCCCCAGTGTTACGGCACGTAGGGTGCGGTGTAACACACATAGAAAAACATATGAGACCCTATGGAGTAAAAGACCCCATAGCCCATAGAACACATTGACATTCAAAGGAATTACACACATTCATGTCCAAGAGTGGGAGAAAAAGAGTCTCACTCTTGGCAGGATGGAAAAAAACAAACTCCAGAAATCCAGCAAAGCTGCTGGGGGACTCGCTAGGTTAGGAAATTCAGCCTAAACAGAGAATTCTCCCTAACACTCGCCCCTCCCAGACTAAGGGACAGGAGGATTTAATCCACTCCTGGATGAATCTCATACCTCTAGTCGATGACATACATCCTAGAGAGACCATCAGCATTTTGGTGGTGACACCCTGACCTGTGCTCAATGGTGAAATCGAACCCTTGCAGGCAGATCGACCATCTCAATAGTTTTGGGTTTTCCCCTTTCATTTGCATTAACCATCTCAAGGGTTGGTGGTCAGTCTGAATGACAAAAGTAGAACCATACAAGTACGGCCTAAACTTCTTCAGAGCCCACACGATAGCAAAGCACTCTCTTTCGATTGTTGCCCACCTTGTTTCAGGATCCTTCAGCTTGCGGCTGATGAAGCAAACGGGGTGCGCCCTACCTTTCACATCCAGTTGACTGTGTACGGCACCTATTCCTACATTTGAAGCATCTGTCTGCACAATGAAGTGTTGGCAGTAATCAGGAGCTCTGAGTACTGGGGCTTGGCAAAGAGCCTTTTTCAGGTTTTCAAAAGCCTGATTGCATTCCTCGTTCCATCTAACCTTTTTAGGGGATTTGGGCGAGGAGATGACATTCAGTGGAGAAGCTATGGTCCCATAGCTCTCTATGAAATTCCTGTAGTACCCAGTGAGGCCGAGGAAGGCTCTCACTTGGGTTTGAGTAGTAGGTGTTGTCCAATTTTGCACAGCTTCAATCTTACTGAGCAAAGGCCTTATTTCTCCACCTCCTACCTCATGTCCAAGATAGACTACCTTACTCTGTCCAATTTGGCATTTACTCGCCTTTATGGTCAGATTGGCTCGTCCAAGAGCCTGCAAAACATCTCTCAGGTGGGTTACATGTTCTTCCCAGGAATTGCTGAACACTGCGATGTCATCCAAGTATGCCATGCAGAAGTCCTCCATCCCATTCAGAACCTGGTTTACCATCCGTTGAAACGTAGCAGGTGCATTCTTCAATCCGAAAAGCATTACCTTAAACTGGTATAAGCCAACGGGGGTAGAAAATGCAGTTTTCTCCTTGGCATGGTCTGTCAGGGCTATTTGCCAATAGCCTGATGTCAAGTCAAATGTGCTGAGGAACTTGGCGGCGCCAAGTTTATCCACCAACTCATCTGTTCTTGGCAAAGGGTGGGCATCAGTCTTGGTGACTGCATTAAGAGCTCTATAATCCACGCAGAATCTAAGTTCTTTAGATCCGGCCTTTGGTACTAACACAACTGGGTTAGACCATGGACTAGTAGAGGGCTCTATTACCCCGAGATCGAGGATCTTGCTGACCTCACCTTTGATGTGGGTTCGTACGTTTTCTGACATTCTGTATCCTCTGCTTTTGACCGGCAGACAGTCACCAGTGAGTATGTCGTGCTGGCCCCAAGGGGTCAAGCCTGGTGAAAGCGAGAACAGAGAGGCAAACTGATTCAACATAGATTTGCACTCTTCTTGTTGCTCGGGTGTCAGATTGGAGGAGAGATTTACTCCTTCAATTTTTTCGTCTAATGGTAAGCCTCTGAGGAGATGCGGAAGAGCTTCACTCTCTTCTTCTTCCTCGGATGATGCTAGAAGCAACGCTCCTACATCGGGTCTTGAGACATACGCTTTGAGTCGGTTGGTGTGAAAGACTGTCGGAGCCTCCTTGGGATTGCCCAAGTCCACCAGATAGTTGACCTCTCCGAGTTTACCCACAACTCTGAAGGGTCCCATCCACTTGTCTTGCAAGGCCCTCTGCCTTGTTGGGATCATAACGAGAACGAGCTGGTCTTGAGTGAACTCAACCATGTTAGCCTTTTGATCGTGCCAGTGCTTGACCAATGCTTGTCCAGCTTTCAAGTTAGCGCTTGCTTCTGTCATCATGTGCGACATTCTCCTGAGGAGACCTATCACGTAGTCAGTCACTCTGACTGGCTTGGGGAAGGAGCACTCTCCAACCCCTCCTTAATCAGGGCCAATGGACCTCTGACGGGATGACCATAGAGAAGCTCGAAGGGAGAGTAACCTACTCCCTCCTGAGGGACTTCTCTATAAGCAAATAGAAGGCATGGCAGTAGAAGGTCCCACTTACGCTTAAGGGGTTCTTCTAAAGCACCTATCATGCTATTCATGGTTCGGTTGAACCGTTCTACCAACCCATTGGTTTGTGGGTGGTAAGCTGTTGAGAACTTGTAAGTAACTCCACAGGTTTTCCACATGGCTTTCATGTAGTGGGACATAAAGTTTGACCCCCTGTCAGAGATTACTTCCTTAGGAAACCTGACCCTAGTAAAAATACCAAGGAGGGCCTTAGCCACAGCCAGAGCTGTAACAGTCCTCATAGGAATTGCCTCAGGATACCTAGTAGCATGGTCTACTACAACAAGTATAAACCTGTTGCCTGAGGAGGTTGGAGGATCAAGGGGACCAACAATGTCAATCCCTACTCTCTCAAATGGGACTCCCACAACTGGGAGAGGCACTAACGGTGCCACATTCTTGGAGCCAACATTACCAGAGGTCTGGCAGGTGTGGCAGCTCCTGCAGTGTTTTTCCACTTCGGCCCCCATCTTCGGCCAATAGAAGTAGAGAGAGAGCCTTTCCTTGGTCTTCTTGAAACTCAAGTGACCAGCCAAAGGAATCTCGTGGGCTAACTGCAAGAATTGTGGTCTGTTCTCTTGGGGTACTACAAGTCATTTGTAGTCTCCAGGTGCAGACTCGGTCGGTTCACTGTAGAAGAGGCCATCTTCCCAGTGCAACCTGTATTTCCCAGGCTCTTGCCCTTCAGCCTGAGCTTCTGCCTGGTGACGAAGACCTTCCAGAGTTGGACATTCTCTCTGTCCCTTACTGAAGTCTGCCCTGCTGGGTCCACCTTCTGCCAGTAAAGACTGCAGCTCAGGTTGGTCAACAGGATCCAGATCTCCAATGAGTTCCTGGCCTTCCATTAGCTCTTCCTCAGAGTCTAATTCTACCACACAGGGTTGTACCTCCCTCTCAGCCTCAGCTGAAGGTGGAGTTACGGGTGTAACTTTGGACAACCGCAGGGAAGTCCGTGTTGGCTGCACTGAAATGCCGGCTGTTGGTTTCTGGGTAGAAGTCTTAGGTTTTCCTTTCGCTTCTGATTTCTTTGAGACAGCAGCAGACAATTCCAGTGGAGCAGGAGTGATTTCTTTCTTCATCATCTCCTGGAGAGTACCGCGCATGGTCCTCTCTCTTGCGGGTCTTGTGAGCTCCTGTAACCGTTTACTAGGAGGTCTGGGAGTATGCGATACAACTCCGAGAGTTTTCAAATCGTTACCCAACAGTACGCGTCTGTAAAGACTGGTAGGGGGGTCTGTACTTCCGCTCTCTATATGGTAGAGGGGAGGCACAGAGGACCCCAGCCAAGATTCTCTAATATGGTAACGATGGACGAGCAATCAAGGCCTAGCTTCTCAGGAGGTGATGCAGGCTGGTTCTTAAGTACAGTGTATCCCCAAGCCCCCACAAAGGAATGTCCACACACTGTATTACTGAAAACACAGTCTTTATATAATTAATATTCAAGGGTTATGTACACTTATCACAATAACGCACTTTGTGCTCAGGAAAATCAGCAATGGTAAATATCTACAATTCTAAAGTGGTACCACTAATATTAGACCTCATTAAAGTGCATTCACAATACTGTTAAAATGGCACACAGATCAATAAGAAGGAAACCAGCAATAGAGAGAGGAGAGATAACAGAGGGTTGAAACAATAGGCAGAATACTGGCCCCTACCACTGGACACAGTTCTGTGTGGAGATCCCCCCACCTGGGCAACCTGTAAAATAAAGAGATATAACACCAGCCCAGTCCATATATTGTTCAATAGTCTATTTCTCTCCTATAATGTTTTTACCCCCCCAATGTACCTGGTGGAGTCGAGTTCTTCGAAGAGGCGTCGACAGATCCTTCTTGAATGACCCCCTTTAAAGCAGGAGTCACGGATCGTCGAGAGGCGTCGAGAAGCGTCGAGGAACTCGGTGTTCGGTGTCGGGGAATCGACGGCCCTTCTTGAATGCCTTCCCTTTCAAGCGGGAGACACGGGGCGTCGAACGTCCGACAACAAACAAGGTAGAACGGCGTCGATGAGGCGGCAGGCTTCGATCCGGGCGGTGCTCGTCGGCGTCGAGACGTCGGCGTCCTGCGAGGAAGAGGCGTGCGGGGCACCTCGGCGACACTAGTTCTGGACCGCAAAGATTGTGGGTGACGGTGGCCCAGCAAGGGCGTCGAGTCGCTCGAGTCTTTGGGGTCGTGAGGTGGCGGGAAACCCACCGGCGGATTCTCCTCGGCGCGTTGGTCGTCCTCGACTTTCTCCGGCGGGACAAAGCGGCCGACGATGCGGACGAGGGAGTCCTTCAAGGCAAATGTTCTTAGGCAAGGAGCGGACGGCTCCGGTCGTCGGCGGCACGGCGTCAAGTGGTTCCCACGGCGGGGCAACACAACTTCGACGGGCCTCCAGCGGTTACACAGACCTGCGAACCCTGGTCGACGGCAATGGACTTCGACAGCGTCGATGTCCGGGTGCTTCACTTCGATCTCCTCGGCGGTCCCGTCTCGGGTCGGCAGCCTTTCGAGGGTCTGACTTCCAGGGCGCTTCGGCGAAGATTCAGCGGTGCTCGATGGTCCCTCGGAGCACGGGAAGAGGGCGCCTAGCCAGGTCCTCTCTCGGGTCAGTCCTCGACGATTTCGACAACCTTCAGTTCCGTCGAAGCAAATGCCACAGCAAGTCTTCTTCTTCCAGCTGGACGTCGAGGATCAGCAAATCCAGTTACTCTTGAGTGGAGACTCAGCTTCTGAATGCTTCTGAACAATTTCCAGTGGTGAGAGGTCCCCAGATATACTATCCTGTCTCTCATCCACACTGCTGGCACACACACAGCAGCCAATCACACAGAAGGGCATTCATGCAGTCAGTCAGCCAATCAGGCACACAGTGCATTCAGGCCACACTCCTCCCTTTCAGACACTCACAACAAGGAATGTGGATTGGGACAAGTACCCAGCCATTCAACACTACACACTGCATTCAGGCCAGTTTCGGGCAGGGCTGTCTCAGTCTTTGTCTCACATGCCAGAAACCAGACAACCACAACAAGAAGTGTATATTGGTCACACACTCCATTCACCCAGGTCCCACCCACAGGAGGTACCTGTGATGCTGGAAATGCATCAGAGGGACAGGGCCTCTGAATCCTTGTCCTTTTCTGCCTTTTATCGTGTGTTCTGTTATGTTTTCTGCCCAGGAGTCCATTTGGGACTCCTGGCAGTGCAGCTCTCTCTTTTGGTTTGGTGAACAGACCCCTGGGATACCCTTATGGCACCCATGGGTAGGGGTACAACCCTGTGCCCCTAGTGTATGTTTTTGGGCACCTGTGGGTGGCCCACAGAGCAGGGTATGGGCTGGTGGCAGCTCCATGCTGAATTAGACAGGTGCTCTGGGCGTCCTCCATTTTGGGATACCCAGGCCCTGCCATTGGGATCAGTTGATTCCTGATAGAAAACAAGATGGCCCCTGTGGCCTCTTGCTTTCTATTGCCTGTTGTCTTGTTTTTCCCAAAGTCCTGGGAAGCCCTGACTCTGTCCCTTCCCCCTGACTGGCTGTTGGGTGGAAATTCCATATATGGTGTTGTTGTGAAGGCCCAGCTAGACTGACTGGAGCCTTCCCTTTGACTGTATGTTGTGGGTACCTCCTGTGGGTGGGACCTGGGTGAATGGAGTGTGTGACCAATATACACTTCTTGTTGTGGTTGTCTGGTTTCTGGCATGTGAGACAAAGACTGAGACAGCCCTGCCCGAAACTGGCCTGAATGCAGTGTGTAGTGTTGAATGGCTGGGTACTTGTCCCAATCCACATTCCTTGTTGTGAGTGTCTGAAAGGGAGGAGTGTGGCCTGAATGCACTGTGTGCCTGATTGGCTGACTGACTGCATGAATGCCCTTCTGTGTGATTGGCTGCTGTGTGTGTGCCAGCAGTGTGGATGAGAGACAGGATAGTATATCTAGGGACCTCTCACCACTGGAAATTGTTCAGAAGCATTCAGAAGCTGAGTCTCCACTCAAGAGTAACTGGATTTGCTGATCCTCGACGTCCAGCTGGAAGAAGAAGACTTGCTGTGGCATTTGCTTCGACGGAACTGAAGGTTGTCGAAATCGTCGAGGACTGACCCGAGAGAGGACCTGGCTAGGCGCCCTCTTCCCGTGCTCCGAGGGACCATCGAGCACCGCTGAATCTTCGCCGAAGCGCCCTGGAAGTCAGACCCTCGAAAGGCTGCTGACCAGAGACGGGACCGCCGAGGAGATCGAAGTGAAGCACCCGGACATCGACGCTGTCGAAGTCCATTGCCGTCGACCAGGGTTCGCAGGTCTGTGTAACCGCTGGAGGCCCGTCGAAGTTGTGTTGCCCCGCCGTGGGAACCACTTGACGCCGTGCCGCCGACGACCGGAGCCGTCCGCTCCTTGCCTAAGAACATTTGTCTTGAAGGACTCCCTCGTCCGCATCGTCGGCCGCTTTGTCCCGCCGGAGAAAGTCGAGGACGACCAACGCGCCGAGGAGAATCCGCCGGTGGGTTTCCCGCCACCTCACGACCCCAAAGACTCGAGCGACTCGACGCCCTTGCTGGGCCACCGTCACCCACAATCTTTGCGGTCCAGAACTAGTGTCGCCGAGGTGCCCCGCACGCCTCTACCTCGCAGGACGCCGACGTCTCGACGCCGACGAGCACCGCCCGGATCGAAGCCTGCCGCCTCATCGACGCCGTTCTACCTTGTTTGTTGTCGGACGTTCGACGCCCCGTGTCTCCCGCTTGAAAGGGAAGGCATTCAAGAAGGGCCGTCGATTCCCCGACACCGAACACCGAGTTCCTCGACGCTTCTCGACGCCTCTCGACGATCCGTGACTCCTGCTTTAAAGGGGGTCATTCAAGAAGGATCTGTCGACGCCTCTTCGAAGAACTCGACTCCACCAGGTACATTGGGGGGGTAAAAACATTATAGGAGAGAAATAGACTATTGAACAATATATGGACTGGGCTGGTGTTATATCTCTTTATTTTACAGGTTGCCCAGGTGGGGGGATCTCCACACAGAACTGTGTCCAGTGGTAGGGGCCAGTATTCTGCCTATTGTTTCAACCCTCTGTTATCTCTCCTCTCTCTATTGCTGGTTTCCTTCTTATTGATCTGTGTGCCATTTTAACAGTATTGTGAATGCACTTTAATGAGGTCTAATATTAGTGGTACCACTTTAGAATTGTAGATATTTACCATTGCTGATTTTCCTGAGCACAAAGTGCGTTATTGTGATAAGTGTACATAACCCTTGAATATTAATTATATAAAGACTGTGTTTTCAGTAATACAGTGTGTGGACATTCCTTTGTGGGGGCTTGGGGATACACTGTACTTAAGAACCAGCCTGCATCACCTCCTGAGAAGCTAGGCCTTGATTGCTCGTCCATCGTTACCATATTAGAGAATCTTGGCTGGGGTCCTCTGTGCCTCCCCTCTACCATATAGAGAGCGGAAGTACAGACCCCCCTACCAGTCTTTACAGCTGGTGGCAGCGGTGGGATGCTTATGGTTTTAAGACTCAGTGTATAACCGTGCCACTTACAAAATATCCGCACTTTTGTTAGATTAAGGTTCGGGTGTGTTCCAAATAACTGCATTACAAGCAATGGAGTCCATTGCAAATGGTAAATTGACTCGGATGAGCTTAGAGGCTCTCCAGAGTGCTTGTGAAGCCAGGGAGTTAGACTTTGTGGATAAGTCTAGGGCTGAGCTGATAGCTGCCCTGGTGGATTACCAGACTGATGGTGAAACTCTTGAGGAAGGGGGGGATGCAACCAGTGAGGACTCTGCCCCTGGGGTTGTCGCTGAATCTGTTTCTGGGAATGCCACCATTCCTGCTGCCTCTGTTCCAAACCCCAGCAATTCCATGGAACTTGAGTTATTAAGGATGAAGTTAGCCTTTGAATATCGCAAGTTGGAAATAGAAGCTGAGCTTAAGAAAGAGGAGCTGGCACAGCAAGTGGAACTCAAGAATAGGGATCTTGCGCTCAAAGAAAAGGACACTGAATGTCAGAGAATCCAGTTAGAGAAAGCTCGAGTGGAGACTTCAGCTAGACCAATTGAGAGTGGCAGGTCCCCAGCCACCAAGTTTATGAAAGATTTGGTTGGTGTGTTTGTGGAGGGTTCAGATATCCTCCAATGGATTGAAGCGTTTGAAATGGCTTGTGCAATTCATGATGTAGATAAAAGAGATTGGGCTAAGTGTTTGTTAAGCAGAGTGCCTCAAACTGGATATGACTGTATTCTGAAGCTGAGTGTGGAAGAAAGGGGTCAGTATGAGTGTATGAAGTCTGCTTTGATTGCCAAGTTTGGCAAGACACCTGCCCAATACCTTAAAAGGTTCAGGGAATTTAAGAAAAGAGAGAATGTGTCTTGGGTTGACTGGGTGAGTACTGCGCACATGAACATGATGGGGTGGATTGATGGATACAAGGTGAAAACTTTTGTTGAGTTGTCCCACCTCTTGTTTTTTGAGCATTTTTCTGAAGCCTGTTCACCAGAGCTGCGTCAGTATGTGGCTGACCAGAACATTTTGGACCCCTTTAAGCTGGCTAGGTTGGCTGACAAGTGGGTCTCCCATCGGGTGTCCCCTAAGGACCCCAGTGGGAAGGACAAGGACAAAGAAAAGGGGGCCTCTCAGAAAGCTGAGGAGTCCCAAAAGCAGTCACAGTCGGGTAAACCAAAACCTTCCTCTCCTAAGACCCAAAAATCTAGTGGGGATAAGTCCTCTGTGGGTGGGAATAAGAGTAGTGGTCCACCTGCTGCAAAGCAGGTTCCCAGTGGTTCCAGTACCGTACCCCGCACTCCTGGCACTTGTTGGGATTGTGGGGCTCTGGATCACAAAAGGGGTGACCCCAAGTGTAAAGGTAAGGCACTTGGAGTACAGGCTGTCAGCCTGACCTACCCTTACCCCGTGTCTGAGGTGGAGGCCACTGTCCTCCCCTCCTCTACCGGAATCACCTTTGGTGCTCCGGTAGAGATTTCCTTAGTGTCCCTTGGGGCCTGGGACCAGTACGCAGAAGTACTGGCGACTATCCCACAGAACACCCGTAGGTTTTTGAGAAGTGTCCTCTTGAATGGCCAGCCTTCTACTGGTTTGAGAGACACTGGGGCAAGCATGACAGTGGTGGACAGGACCCTGCTCAAGCCAGAGGACTATGAAGGTGCTCCTCTGCAAACCACCAGATTAGCTGGTGGGCCTCCCAAATTATCACCTGTAGCCTTAGTCACACTCATGATTGGAGACAAGACAGCAAAGCTTCCTGTCCTGGTTCAGGACAATGTCCCTGCTAACATTCTGTTAGGTAATGATCTAGTGGAGTTGGGGTTGATCTCGGATGGTCTTCCCCTGACTGCTGCTGCGGTCACTAGGTCACAGGTGACACCGGGTCTGGCTGTGAGTCAGGTACCCGAGCCAAAGGCGAGGCCTAAGGCAAGAAGAAGGAAGACCAAGAAGGCCACCTCTGTGGAGGGAACACCTTCTCTTCCTGCTGTTCCGACAGCACCCATTGGGATCCATACTCCGGACGGGCTGGGTCCAGTGGAAAACCCAAACTCAACTCCTGTGGGAGAAGAGACAGAAGACTCTCCTGTGGGAGAGGTTCTCAACCCAGAGGAGCACCCCGACCTTCAATGCTTGTTAGCTGAAGGGGGACCCTCCCGGGCAGACTTCTGTAAAGGACAGAGAGAGTGCCACTCTCTCGAGGGTCTGAGGAAACAGGCCCTGTCCCAGGCACAAGGTGAAGTGCCTAGGACATTCAAGGTTTATTGGGAGGATGAGCTCCTTGTTAGTGAGCCCACTAAGCCTGAACCTGGTGCCCGCAAGAGGTTGGTGGTACCCCAGGTTTACAGGCCCTTCCTACTGCAGTTGGCGCATGAGGTGCCCTTGGCTGGTCATCTTGGGACTAAGAAGACTAAGCAGAGGCTCTCTGCCCATTTCTACTGGCCAAGGATGGGGGTAGAAGTGGAGTCCCACTGCAGGACCTGCCCCACTTGTCAGTTGTCTGGCAAGACTGGAGGCAGGATCATTGCCCCACTGCAGCCATTACCAGTGGTTGGCACACCATTTGAGAGGGTGGGCATCGACATCGTCGGTCCCCTTGACCCTCCCACTTCAGGTGGACATCGGTTCATCCTGGTCTTGGTAGATCATGCCACCAGGTACCCTGAGGCAATACCCCTTCGGACTGTTACTGCCAAGGTGGTTGCCAGGGCTCTCCTGGGCATTTTCACCCGTGTTGGATTCCCCAAGGAGGTTGTCTCTGACAGAGGATCCAACTTCATGTCTAGTTACATGAAAACCATGTGGAAAGAGTGCGGGGTAACCTACAAGTTCTCCACCTCTTACCAACCCCAGACCAATGGTCTGGTTGAGAGATTTAACAAAACTCTCAAGGGCATGCTAGGTGCTTTGGAAGAGCCCCTAAGGAGGAAATGGGATCTCCTCCTGCCATGCCTGCTGTTTGCTTACAGGGAGGTACCTCAAGAGGGTGTTGGTTTCAGCCCCTTTGAGTTACTCTTTGGACATCCCGTGAGGGGGCCCCTCGCCTTGATCCGAGAAGGCTTGGAAGCCACCCCTCCAGGTCCCGCCAAGCAAGTGGGGGACTATGTGTTAGGCCTCAGGCGGAGGATGACACAAATGATGGGTCAGGCAACAGCAAATCTCAAGGCCAGCCAGGAATTGAACAAGTACTGGCATGACCTTAAAGCTTCGCAAGTGGATTGGACTCCGGGACAGGAAATCCTTGTGATGGAGCCTACCAAGCCTAGAGCTTTGGCAGACAAGTGGACTGGACCCTTCAGGATCATCTCCAAGATGGGCGAAGTCAATTATCTGGTTGACATGGGAGCCTCTGGGGTAGCCCCCCAGGTATTCCATGTCAACAGGCTCAAGCCTTTCCACAGACGAGCGGAGGTCTCATGTCTCTTGCTAGCTTCAGGGCAAGAAGAGGATGAGAGTGAGCCCCTTCCTGATTTGCTGCATAGCAACCCTCAGGATGGCTCAGTGGAGGGAGTACAACTCTCTCCCGATTTGACAACGGAGCAGCAGAGGGCCTGCAGGGCTTTGCTCCAGCAGTATGCCTCTCTGTTTTCACTGACACCGGGCCTTACACCGTGGTGTAAGCACGAAATTGACACTGGTGACAGCGTGCCTGTCAAGAGCAGGAGCTATCGTATGTCAGATACCGTCAAAAACCACATCCAGGCTGAGGTCGCCAAGATGTTGGATCTGGGTGTTATTGAACCCTCAACCAGTCCCTGGTCCAGTCCAGTGGTCCTTGTCCCCAAGGCAAGTTCCCAGGCGGGTACCAAGGATTGGAGGTTCTGTGTGGACTACCGAGGAGTCAATGCCGTCACCAAAACTGACGCGCACCCATTGCCCAGGGCTGATGAGCTCGTGGACACCATAGGTGCTGCCAAATTTGTGAGCACCTTTGACCTTACCTCAGGCTATTGGCAAATAGCTCTGACGGACCATGCCAAGGAAAAGACGGCCTTCTCAACACCTGAGGGACTCTACCAGTTTAGGGTCATGCCCTTTGGGTTGAAGAATGCCCCTGCCACCTTCCAGAGATTGGTCAACCATGCGCTCAGTGGGCTGGAAGCCTTTTGTGTGGCTTACTTAGACGACATTGCCGTCTACAGTTCCACCTGGGAAGAGCATTTGACACATCTGGATAGGGTGTTGCAGGCCTTGAAAAGGGCTAACCTCACTATCAAGGCCACCAAGTGCCAGATAGCTCAGGGGAAAGTTACCTATCTTGGTCATGAGGTAGGAGGGGGTCAAATCCAACCTCTCTCCAGTAAAGTACAGGACGTACAGAACTGGGAGACTCCCACTACTCAAACCCAGGTGAGAGCCTTTTTGGGCCTCACTGGGTACTATCGCAATTTCATGGCAGACTATGGAACCATAGCTGCACCCCTGACAGCTCTAACTTCGCCCAAACAACCTAGGAAGGTTAATTGGACTGAAGACTGTCAGAGGGCCTTTGATGGCTTGAAAGAAAGTCTGTGTAGGGCACCTGTGTTGTGTGCGCCTGACTACAGCCGACCCTTTATCGTCCAGACGGATGCCTGCGACACCGGAATTGGAGCTGTCTTGTCCCAGTTAGATGACAAAGGGAGAGAACACCCTATCATATTCATCAGTAGACAACTCAAGGGTAGAGAACTTAGGTGGGCTACTGTTGAAAAGGAGTGTTTTAGCATAGTTTGGAGCCTTAGGCGTTTTAGGCCCTACCTTACGGGGTCTACCTTCAAGGTCCAAACAGATCATAAGCCCCTGAAGTGGCTTATGCAGATGAAGGGTGAGAACCCGAAATTGCTCAGGTGGTCCATTAGCCTACAAGGGCTAGACTTCACCATAGAGCACAGACCAGGGAAGAGTCACGATAATGCGGATGGCCTTTCCAGAAGGTATGTTGACCGTCTGGATGAGGGTGTCTATCCCGTGGGAGATTAGACACCCTCCACCTCAGTCTGGGGGGGGCGACTGTGATGCTGGAAATGCATCAGAGGGACAGGGCCTCTGAATCCTTGTCCTTTTCTGCCTTTTATCGTGTGTTCTGTTATGTTTTCTGCCCAGGAGTCCATTTGGGACTCCTGGCAGTGCAGCTCTCTCTTTTGGTTTGGTGAACAGACCCCTGGGATACCCTTATGGCACCCATGGGTAGGGGTACAACCCTGTGCCCCTAGTGTATGTTTTTGGGCACCTGTGGGTGGCCCACAGAGCAGGGTATGGGCTGGTGGCAGCTCCATGCTGAATTAGACAGGTGCTCTGGGCGTCCTCCATTTTGGGATACCCAGGCCCTGCCATTGGGATCAGTTGATTCCTGATAGAAAACAAGATGGCCCCTGTGGCCTCTTGCTTTCTATTGCCTGTTGTCTTGTTTTTCCCAAAGTCCTGGGAAGCCCTGACTCTGTCCCTTCCCCCTGACTGGCTGTTGGGTGGAAGTTCCATATATGGTGTTGTTGTGAAGGCCCAGCTAGACTGACTGGAGCCTTCCCTTTGACTGTATGTTGTGGGTACCTCCTGTGGGTGGGACCTGGGTGAATGGAGTGTGTGACCAATATACACTTCTTGTTGTGGTTGTCTGGTTTCTGGCATGTGAGACAAAGACTGAGACAGCCCTGCCCGAAACTGGCCTGAATGCAGTGTGTAGTGTTGAATGGCTGGGTACTTGTCCCAATCCACATTCCTTGTTGTGAGTGTCTGAAAGGGAGGAGTGTGGCCTGAATGCACTGTGTGCCTGATTGGCTGACTGACTGCATGAATGCCCTTCTGTGTGATTGGCTGCTGTGTGTGTGCCAGCAGTGTGGATGAGAGACAGGATAGTATATCTAGGGACCTCTCACCACTGGAAATTGTTCAGAAGCATTCAGAAGCTGAGTCTCCACTCAAGAGTAACTGGATTTGCTGATCCTCGACGTCCAGCTGGAAGAAGAAGACTTGCTGTGGCATTTGCTTCGACGGAACTGAAGGTTGTCGAAATCGTCGAGGACTGACCCGAGAGAGGACCTGGCTAGGCGCCCTCTTCCCGTGCTCCGAGGGACCATCGAGCACCGCTGAATCTTCGCCGAAGCGCCCTGGAAGTCAGACCCTCGAAAGGCTGCCGACCCGAGACGGGACCGCCGAGGAGATCGAAGTGAAGCACCCGGACATCGACGCTGTCGAAGTCCATTGCCGTCGACCAGGGTTCGCAGGTCTGTGTAACCGCTGGAGGCCCGTCGAAGTTGTGTTGCCCCGCCGTGGGAACCACTTGACGCCGTGCCGCCGACGACCGGAGCCGTCCGCTCCTTGCCTAAGAACATTTGTCTTGAAGGACTCCCTCGTCCGCATCGTCGGCCGCTTTGTCCCGCCGGAGAAAGTCGAGGACGACCAACGCGCCGAGGAGAATCCGCCAGTGGGTTTCCCGCCACCTCACGACCCCAAAGACTCGAGCGACTCGACGCCCTTGCTGGGCCACCGTCACCCACAATCTTTGCGGTCCAGAACTAGTGTCGCTGAGGTGCCCCGCACGCCTCTACCTCGCAGGACGCCGACGTCTCGACGCCGACGAGCACCGCCCGGATCGAAGCCTGCCGCCTCATCGACGCCGTTCTACCTTGTTTGTTGTCGGACGTTCGACGCCCCGTGTCTCCCGCTTGAAAGGGAAGGCATTCAAGAAGGGCCGTCGATTCCCCGACACCGAACACCGAGTTCCTCGACGCTTCTCGACGCCTCTCGACGATCCGTGACTCCTGCTTTAAAGGGGGTCATTCAAGAAGGATCTGTCGACGCCTCTTCGAAGAACTCGACTCCACCAGGTACATTGGGGGGGTAAAAACATTATAGGAGAGAAATAGACTATTGAACAATATATGGACTGGGCTGGTGTTATATCTCTTTATTTTACAGGTTGCCCAGGTGGGGGGATCTCCACACAGAACTGTGTCCAGTGGTAGGGGCCAGTATTCTGCCTATTGTTTCAACCCTCTGTTATCTCTCCTCTCTCTATTGCTGGTTTCCTTCTTATTGATCTGTGTGCCATTTTAACAGTATTGTGAATGCACTTTAATGAGGTCTAATATTAGTGGTACCACTTTAGAATTGTAGATATTTACCATTGCTGATTTTCCTGAGCACAAAGTGCGTTATTGTGATAAGTGTACATAACCCTTGAATATTAATTATATAAAGACTGTGTTTTCAGTAATACAGTGTGTGGACATTCCTTTGTGGGGGCTTGGGGATACACTGTACTTAAGAACCAGCCTGCATCACCTCCTGAGAAGCTAGGCCTTGATTGCTCGTCCATCGTTACCATATTAGAGAATCTTGGCTGGGGTCCTCTGTGCCTCCCCTCTACCATATAGAGAGCGGAAGTACAGACCCCCCTACCAGTCTTTACAGTACCCACAACATACAGTCAAAGGGAAGGCTCCAGTCAGTCTAGCTGGGCCTTCACAACAACACCATATATGGAACTTCCACCCAACAGCCAGTCAGGGGGAAGGGACAGAGTCAGGGCTTCCCAGGACTTTGGGAAAAACAAGACAACAGGCAATAGAAAGCAAGAGGCCACAGGGGCCATCTTGTTTTCTATCAGGAATCAACTGATCCCAATGGCAGGGCCTGGGTATCCCAAAATGGAGGACGCCCAGAGCACCTGTCTAATTCAGCATGGAGCTGCCACCAGCCCATACCCTGCTCTGTGGGCCACCCACAGGTGCCCAAAAACATACACTAGGGGCACAGGGTTGTACCCCTACCCATGGGTGCCATAAGGGTATCCCAGGGGTCTGTTCACCAAACCAAAAGAGAGAGCTGCACTGCCAGGAGTCCCAAATGGACTCCTGGGCAGAAAACATAACAGAACACACGATAAAAGGCAGAAAAGGACAAGGATTCAGAGGCCCTGTCCCTCTGATGCATTTCCAGCATCACAGTCGCCCCCCCCAGACTGAGGTGGAGGGTGTCTAATCTCCCACGGGATAGACACCCTCATCCAGACGGTCAACATACCTTC